>NW_024080815.1:2341298-2591168 GCF_003009895.1 Hyaena hyaena | reverse complement strand
GTCTCCCTCTCTCTCTGACCCTCCCCTGCTCACGCTGTCTCTCTCTCTCCTAGAAATAAAAAAAAAGAGAGAGAGAGTGCAGGGGAGGAGCAGAGAGAGAGGGAGGAAGAGAGAATCTCAAGAAGAATCTGCACTGTCAGTGCAGAGTTTGATGTGGGGCTCAAACTCACAAACCCTGAAATCATGACCTGAGATGAAGTCAAATGCTTAACTGACTGAGCCACCCAGGCGCCCCTTAACAATAGAATTCTTTAAGTATTTCTCCTTTCAAGTGAATAAGATGTGAACTTTCTCAGTTGAAGGCAATGGAGGGACATTGCTGGAGGAAGACTTTGTCCTGCCCTTTTCCGGAGCAGAGGGGTGGATGTGAAGATGTGTGCTGAAGCCTACCCCAGCCATGGCCCCAGAGCACCAATCCCTCTGTAACCCTGCAGTCTCAATGGATGGGCAACCTTTCTAGAGCCCTCTCCACAAGCACTCAAGACCCCGTGCATTCCTCATGTCCTCAGGGTCTCAGACCACCCACACCACCCATACCACCCACACCACCCAGACTGATGGCCTGCATCCCCTCCTACAATCCAGAAGGTGGCCTACTGCTTGTCCAGTGACTCCAGACCAGCTCCAGCCTGGCCAAATCAGCCAACTTCTCTGCTATCAGATGGTTGGCCCACATTGCTATGGACCGAATTATGTCCCCCAAGATTCATATATTAAACCCTAACCTCCATGGAATGATATCTGGAGATGGGGCATTTGAGAGATAATTACATGAGGTCATGAGGGTAGGGCTCTCGTGATGGAATTAGTGCCTTCTTTTTTTTTTTTTTTTTTTACATGTTTTATTTACTCCTGAGAGAGAGAGAGAGAGAGAGAGCATGAGCAGGGGAGGGTCAAAGAGAGAGGGAGACACAGAATCTGAAACAGGCTCCAGGCTCTGAGCTGGTAGTCAGCACAGAGCCCAATGTGGGGCTCGAACCCACGAACCATGAGATCATGACCTGAGCCGAAGTTGGACGCTTAACTGACTGAGCCACCCAGGCGCCCCAGAATTAGTGCCTTCTAAGAAGAAACTCCAGAGAACACTGTCTCTCTCCCTTTCTCCCTCTCTTCCCTCACTGTGAGGATGCAGCCAAAAACCAGCAGTCTGCAAACCAGGAAGGAAGTCCTCACAAGGGAACCTAATTGACTGGCACTTGGATATTGGACTTTCAGCCTCCAGAATTTTGAGAAATAAATGCCTTTTGTTCAAGCTACCAGGTCTACGGTATTCTGTTATGGCGGCCTGAGCTGATACCCACACCTTCTCTAATGAAGCTGAATCCCTTCCAAGTTTGCCTTTTTTAAAGTACACTTCTTCAGCTCTAAGGTACCAGATAGTTTTCTTACAGCTTATAGTTACTCTTTTTTTTTTTTTTTTAACATTTTTTATTTATTTCTAGGAGAGAGAGAGAGAGACAGCGTGAGCAGGGGAGGGTCAGAGAGAGAGGGAGTCACAGACTGAAACAGGCTCCAGGCTCTGAGCTGGCAGTCAGCACAGAGCCCGACGCGGGGCTTGAACCCACGAACCGTGAGATCATGACTCAAGCGAAAGTCGGACGCTTAACCGACTAAGCCACCCAGG
Source organism: Hyaena hyaena (assembly GCF_003009895.1). Taxonomy (NCBI): domain Eukaryota; kingdom Metazoa; phylum Chordata; class Mammalia; order Carnivora; family Hyaenidae; genus Hyaena; species Hyaena hyaena. The sequence continues at coordinate 2,589,544 of NW_024080815.1, read as the reverse complement.
CGCCCCTATAGTTACTCTTTTATCACAGTTAACAATTCTTTATATTAAACTGCCACCATTAAAGCTGCTGTGTATTTTCTATCTCCTGATTGGACTCAAACTGCTTCCCCAGTATTTTCTATCATTAACCTTTTTCCTTTTGTGTGTGTGTTTTGTTTTGTTTTTAAGTTTCTTTATTTTGAGAGAGAAAGAGAGTGCAAGCAAGGGAGGAGCAGAGAAAGAGGGAGAGAAAGAGAATCCCAAGCAGGCTCCACACTGTCAGCTCAGAGCCCAACTTGGGCCTCAAACTCACCAACTGGGAAATCACAACCTCTCAACCGACTGAGCCATCCAGGTGCCACACCTTTTTCTTTCATAACATGTATTCTCATTTGTAATTCTTTTATTCTTTTATTTACTTTTTGCCAGTGTGTCTCCTGAAAAACTGGACACTCCATGATGATAAGGACCACATTTCTCTTCTGCATCTTTTCACTGTGTGCATAATAGCTGCTCAGTAAAGCCTTATTGACTGAGTGGAAAACAGTAAAGTATAGTGATTAAGAGTTGAGATTCTGGAGCCATGCTCTGTAGGCTGAAACCCTGACTTGCCCTTGGCCAGGGTATTTGTCTATGTGCCTCAGTTTCTCCATCTATAAAATGGGGGTAATAATTGTGCCTACCTCATAGGACTTTTGTGAGGATTTAATTAGTTAATATACATAAAGGCCTTGGAATGGTTCCTGACACACAGTAAATGCCACGTAAACTATGTTATGTGAGGAAAGATCAGGGGGAATGAAGACAGTCCAAAGATTGGTGGAAAGATCATTGTCTTCAAATATGTGAAGGACTGTGTTGGACAAGACCCTGTTAGACAAAACTACAACAGAAGTGCAAAATTATAGGAAAGAAGAGTGGGCTTATTCTCATGCATTTGAAATGGTTTGAGCCATCCCAGAGATACCCATTATTCCAACACTGTCTGAGTTTTAAAACAAAGTCCCACCTGGGGAAACGGCTGGGTCCCAGGCAAACCAGACAATTGGTCTCCCTAGCTGTCCCCCAACAAGGCCTCCTTCCCGAAGTAGTGAGCATGTCTCTGTGACGGTTTTGAGCAGAAGCCAGAGAACCATGGTTCAGGGATGTTAGAGAAGTCATTCCCGCATGCAGAAGGAGCTGGAAATAGAAGCACTTTAGTCCAGATGAAAAAGCAGACTTTAGCAGAAACCCAGGTTCAAACTCTGGCTCTGCCACTTATTAGCTGTGTGATCTTGGATTACTTAATTAACGTCCTGAGCCTCAACTCCTTGATCTGCAAAATAGGGACACTCATTCCCAGATTGTGATGCTGCTGCGTGAGTCAGAGAGACTGTATGCAAAGTGACTTGCACAGTGCCTCGCACAACGTGAGTATTCAAGAAACTTTGCCTGTGGAGTTCCGAATCTAGGACTCTCTAATCCCAGGCTCCCTGAACTGTGGTTCTCAAAGTGTGGTCCCTGGACTGAGGGCATCCGCACCACCTGAGAACTCATTGGAGATGGAAATTCTCCACCCCACCCCCACCCCCACTAAATCAGAAACTGAGATGGGGTCCAGAAATCTGAGTTTCAACTAGCTCTCTAGGTGATGCTCATTACATTCAGAAGTTTCAAAAGTACCGATCGCAGGGACAGTCCTATCTCAGAAATATGAAAATGGAAAATCTCTCCCAAACTTGAAACATTCTCTCTTTATTTCCCCACAAAATAAAGTTATTTTAAAATGAAAATAGTGCTGAAATGTTGATCCTAATGCCTTTTTTTTTTTTTTTTTTTTTTAACAATTGCCTTTGTAAACAGGTCTCACAGGCAGGAATTATCTACTATGGGTAAATATGTCAGTATGACCTGCCCTTGACATGTCATCAGCCAAAAGCACAGACAAATTGTCTGAGTTTGGTTATACTGTTTAAGCCATTACTTGATCAATCATAAACAACACAGTCAAGTTGATTTTCCATACTCATAGAAGTGAGTAAGTGGGTAGGATCGTTGGGAGGGAATTTCTTAAGTTGTAACATACTTGTTTAGGCAGAAAGTCACCACGAGGTTAAGTAACAAGAATTTGCACTGCAGAGCACATTAATTTTTTCTTTGCCCTAACAAGTCCCAGAGCATAGTGATTGTTTATAACATACATAAAGATGGACAAAGAATCAGGTAAAAGTATTTTTAAACAGTTCTAAATTCATTTTATAAACAAAGAACTTTTAATATACAAAACCAAAAATAATTCGGTCAAAGTAATTCATCTTTTCTCGAATTTGTAATGCTTCTCACAACTTTTAGGAATGAATGTGAGAGGCGCCTGGGTGGCTCAGTCTGTTAAGTGTTCGACTTCGGCTTGGTGATTTCATGGTCCGTGGGTTTGAGCCCTGCGTCAGGCTCTGTGCTGACAGCTAATCTTTGGATTCTGTAACTCCCTCTCTCTCTGACCCTCCCTTGCTCATGCTGTCTCTCTCTCTCTGTCAAAAATAAATTTTAAAAAAACATTAAAAAAATAGGAATGAATGTGAAGAGCAATCTTGGCTTTTCAAGGTTCTGAGAATATCTTCAAAATATTTATTTAAACACTTACGCAGAAAGCTTTGTCTACACAAAGCAGTAACATGCAAATTCCATGAGTATGTTTGCCTTGGGAAGCAGTATCCCTTGCTGTGTTTCTAACTGAAACTTTAATTAAGCGGTTCCAAATCTGTTTATGTACTGAGCACATCTAGGTCCCTTACAGTAGGAAAAGGGGGCATTCCAAAAGTCTTCCAACTTTCAGGAAGGGCAAAGTCAGAGGGGAGAAAAGATTATATTCAAAAACTGTATTTAAATATACTGTGATAGACACGTGGTATATATCTTTCTTCCAAACTGAATGCAGTTCAATATCAAGCATTTCTGGAGACAATAGGAACCATAAGAAGGAAGAGTATCTTGTTAACAAGAAAGGCTTCTTGGAGGAGATAGAATACATGATGGATATCAAGGGTTTTGTTTTTTGTGGGATGTTTTTTTGTTTTGATTTGGTTTGGTTTGGTTTTTGGTTTTTCATTTTTTTGTTTTGTTTGGTTCTGTTTTTGATTTTGATTTGTTTGTTTTTCTTTTTGTTTTTAGGAATTATGAAGTTTTAATGCTATGACGTGTTTGTCGTTGGTCTTTAAAAGTGTATTATTCCTGGGTGCCTGGGTGGCTCAAATGGTCAAGCATCCAACTTCAGCTCAAGTTATGATCTCATGGTTTGTCAGTTTGAGACCTGCATTGGGCTCTCTGCTGTCAGCACAGAGCCTGCTTCAGATCCTCTGTTCCTGCCCCCCACACCTCTCCCCACTCATGCTCTCTCTCAAAAATGAATTTTAAAAAAGCATTAAAAAATGTTTAAAGAGTATTATTCCTGCTGTTAAGATTTTGCTCAGTATCCTTCCTGCTTGAAACATTCTTCCCACATTCAGCCTATTCAAATTCTACCCATCTTTTAAGACCACTTCAAATTCTTTCATTCTTTCAACAAGAATCAGTAATAAAATCCATAAAACAAGAAGGGATCTCATGCTTCTTATCTCTGGGGATGACAAGAAAGAGAGGAAGAGAAGAGTTTGAGAGTCTGTGTCCTACTTGAAGTGAGAAAACCTCAAGGGATAAAGCTTATGGTCAGTTTCCAAAGAAAAGTCACATTGCATTGACCTATCCCATTACACTTCATCTTATTTCCACATGAATCCTAGGAGACAGATGCCACTCCTCATTGCTCTGCACCATTGACAGATTACTGTACCTATGTCATAGGGTTGTTCTGAGGATTAAATGAGTTTCAGCATGCAGAGTGCTGACACAGTAAACATTCAATGGCTGTTAGTTACTATGACTTAATTCCTGCTAGGGGATTTAAGTATCAATCAAAATGATTAATTAAGTTGCCCAGGCATCCCAGAGATATCACACACTTAGGAATATTTCCTATATTAAATTCTTGCCTTGGTGGGGCGCCTGGGTGGCTTAGTCGGTTAAGCGTCCGACTTTCGCTTAGGTCATGATCTCGCGGTTCGTGGGTTCGAGCCCCGCGTCGGGCTCTGTGCTGACTGCCAGCTCAGAGCCTGGAGCCTGCTTCAGANCAGATTATCTTTATATTTTTAAATAAAAATCAACATAAAACAATAGACATTAAAGCCAGACATTAAAGAGATTTATGTAAATAGAAATCAACCATTAGTCTTTTTACTGTTTTGAGGTGAAACAGTTTTTTCTGTAAAAATGTACTATTTATGGGGGCGCCTGGGTGGCTTAGTCGGTTAAGCATCCGACTTTCGCTTAGGCCATGATCTCGTGGTTTGTGGGTTCGAGTCCCGCGTCGGGCTCTGTGCTGACTGCCAGCTCAGAGCCTGGAGCCTGCTTCAGAGTCTGTGTCTCCCTCTCTCTCTGACCCTCCCCTGCTCATGCTCTCTCTCTCTCTCTCTCCCTCCTAGAAATAAATAAAACATTAAAAAAAATTAAAAAAAAATTCTTGCCTTGGGAATTCCCATACCAAGTAGGTAATATCAAACATCAAACCTACCTGACATACAGACCTGTGGTTGCAAATTCTCATGTGAAACTCTCATACCTCTCTCCTATCCACCTGTCACACTACCACCACCATCTGCAATTCGTAAATCCAGACACCAGACTGTCATCTGTCTTGGTAGGAATTTTTTCTTTAGTTCCACCCTATCCACTTCCCCTTGTACTGAGGGTGTAGTTTTTAGGGGCTTGAAGCATGAGCCCAAAGCCTCTAATTTTGTCTCTGTGGGCATTAAAACTCAAGTCCTTGAAGTAACGGAAAACAACATCCTTCTTGCATCCACCACTATCTGGGCAGTCTTAGTGTAGCCTCAAATTCCTTTAGTTTTTAAAATATTTTTTAAGTGTTTAGCTGTTTTGAGAGAGAATCCTAAGCAAGCTCTGTTCTGTCAGCACAGAGATGGACTTGGGGCTCTATCTCACAAACCATGAGATCATGACCTGAGCCCAAATCAAGAGTACAACACTTAACTGACTGAGCCACCCAAGCACCCTCGTAGGCTTAAAGTCCTGTTATTCAGATTATTAGATCTCTCAGCTATGCATTTACAAGGACACTTACTATGTTGTTCTTGTTGGGTTTTTAACCCAGCATATCTAGGTGTTTTATAGCTGGAGGATTTTCTGGTTATTCTAATTTGCCAGAACTAAGATTCCCATCACAGTTTTTCACTGACAATCAAATTAGGCCTGTTTACCTTTATGTTCTCAGTTCTTACCTAAAGGAACATTTCGTGTAGTTTTAAATCCCTAAAAATAAGCTCATGTTTTAGAGATGAATGCTTATGGGAAACACAGAGGAAATTATGGCACAGATTATAAAACAACTGCCCAGGGGCACCTGGGTGGCTCAGTAGGTTAAGCATCCAACTTCAGCTCAGGTAATGATCTCACGGTTTGTGAGTTCAAGCCCTGCTCCGAGCTCTGTCTGCCATCTCAGAGCCTGGAGCCTGCTTCAAATTCTGTGTCTCCCACTTGCTCTGCCCCTCCCCTGCTTGTGCTCTGTCTCTCTCCATCTCTCAAAAATAACAAATAAGCATTAAAAAAAATTTTTTTTTAACAACTGCTCAGACAAATGTAATGTCAAATTATAACCTAAAATGGTTTATTGATGATTACATATCTTAATATTTCAGAAACAAGCCTTATTTTCATTCTTGACAGGGAAAAACACAATTTAAAAATTCACCTGCAGGGGCACTTGCTGGCTCAGTTTGTTGAGTGCCTGATTTTGACTCAGGTCATGATATCATGGTTTATGAGTTTGAGCTCCAGGGGTTCGCTGCTGTAGAGCAGACCCCTCTGCGGATCCTCTGTCCCCTTTGCTATCTGTCCCTCTCCCACTCTCTGTCTCCCCAAAACAAATTAAAACATGTAAAAATTCCCCTGCAAAAGCTTATTCTATTGATCAGCTCTGTTAAGGGCTGACTTGTGTCCTCCCCAAATTCATACACTGTGCTTGTAACCTCCTGCATCTCAGAATGTCACCATTTGGAGACAGGATCTTAAAAGAGATAATTAAGTTAAAATGAGGTCAGTAGGGTGGGTCCTAATCCAATATGACTAGTATGCTTATAAGAAGAAGAAATTAGGACACAGACATCCACAAAGGGAAGACACAGGGAGAAGATGGCCACATGTAAGCCAAGGAGAGAGGCCTCTGAAGAAACCAACTCTGCAAACACCTTGATCTTGGACTTCCAGTCTCCAGAATTGTAGGAAATAAATTTCTGTTGCTTAAGTCACACAGTCTATGGTACTCTGTTATGGTTGCCCTAGCCAATTAATTCAGCTTCCTATTCTTTCTCACTAATGTAGACAAACTATTTAAAACACTTCCCTTTGTCTTCTGCTATTTTAAAAAGATCTAATTTAAGGGGTGCCTGGGTGGCTCAGTTGATTAAGCGTCTGAGTTCATCTCAGGTCATGATCTCATGGTTCATAGGTTTGAGCCCCATGTCTAGCTCAGTGCTGACAGCTCAGAGCCTGCAGCCTGCTTCAGATTCTATGTCTCCCCTCCCCTGTGTGCACTTTGTCTCTCTTTCTCAAAAATAAATAAACATTAAAAATTTTTTAAAAGCTTAAGAACTTTAAAAATAAATAAATAAACACAAGAGATCTAATTTAAGATGTCAAACATTCTTTAAGATCAACTATTCTTTATCGCTTTTTAATAATTAGCATATTGTATCAACACACAAAATAGCTAACTCTTTGGATTGCGTAAACGTATGTATTGACCAACACTGCAACCAACCACAGTACCAACAACAGGATACTAAAGACTTTTAGCTGTCTTTTTGGGATATGTACTCAACAAAGCCCACACTGACTGAATCTGCTAAGCTAATTGCTTTACCTTGATCTTGTGCACTCAGGCCCAATGCGGTGAATGGCATTTCATGAAGCAACATTGCACAATCATGCTAGTTGAAATAAAATCTTTGCACTTTCCAAAACTAGATCTCTATAGTTTAAAATGCCTCTAACATCCATATCTGCTATGGTTAGGGAAAAATAAGAAACTGCCTGTAGGTATCAGAGCAAAGGGTTGCAGTTTCAGTCCCAATTGTTGTCAGGTGATTTTTCTCTTTATGCCCTGATCCTTGCAGACCTTTTTCCCCTCCATGCCCACTATATGCTAGAATGCCTCGAGCTTGGTCCGGGGTCTTCCCTTGTCATTCTACATTCTCTCCCTAGATTATCTCACACAATTCCATAGTTTTAAATTTAATTTATTTGTCAGCAGCTCACAGACTTCTTTCTCTAGCCCAGAAACTGTCTTTTGAGCTCCAAATCTATATATTCAAATTGCTTGATATCTGTCTCAAACATATCTCTGATACCCAAATAGTGATCTAGTCTTGTCCTAATGTACTCCTCGATAATCATTTCTGTCTTGGAAAATGACACTTCACTCACCCAGTAATTCATGGCAGAACTCTGGAAGTTCTTGCTGACACTACCTTTTCAATGACCTGTATATATAATGAATTAGCAATACCTAGTGATGAAGACTGGTTGATTGATTGACTGATTGATTATAGTGGAAGTATAGAGTAATGGAGATATATTATATAAACCTATTCCTAGCTGTTTATCACGTGTTACCTGGCCAGTCACCAGGATTAGTTTCCTAAGTGGTCTGCCACCTCCTCTCAAACATTCTAATCCATTCTATACAATGTAGTCAGAACAATCTATTAAAACCACAAAACCAATTCTTTCTCTCTTTCACACACACATACTGATTGAAACATATACACATCACTTAAAACTTTTCAGTTACATTGCACCTAAGATAAAATCCCAACTCCATAATATATCCTGTGTCAAAAGAAGTCTCAAAGATAAAAGCATTTAGAAAAAAAAGTTTTCTTAGAAAACACTTGCAGAAGTTTAAAACTGAGTTGAACGTTAGAAGACTGGTTCACAAAACACACTGTCCCCAAGGTTATACGGTTCATGATGGAAAAAGCAACTTTCTCATATGGTTGCCATACTCCCCCAAAGTATTGCATAACATCAGATTTACAAAAATCGGCATTACAAAAGTTAGCAATTAAATTATTTTTGTTAGGAAATCAGTAATATGTGAAAAATGCTAAAGATTTTATTTACTTTGGAGAATATAGATAGTATGACACTGGTTTTTTGTATTTTTGTTTGTTTGTTTTTGGCTTATTTCAGAGCGCAAAGTGTTTTGTTTTTCTTAACTGTGGTATGTGACATATATACTTATATTGGAAGCAGGGCAAGGTGCTAATTTTGCTTTACGTGGATAAATCTAGACATGATCTGACTACTTCTTATGGCTTCGTCCTCAACTTATGTTATTCTCTCCATATCTATGTTCCAGCAACATGGTCTTCTGTCAGGTTCACAACCTTTTCCCCAGCACACTGTTCCCTGTCTGGTACACACTTTCTTGTAGCCTTTACGGAGCCAAATCTGACCCATCTTCCCAGTTACAACTTAAGTGTCAGTTCCTCCAAATCCCAATCTAAATCAATTCTCCTGTTATTCAATCAATCATAGTGTCTGCATAATCAGTTAGGATGCCTTTGGTTGTCAGTAACTCAAGACAAATTCAAACGTATTGCTAGGGTCTTCAAGGTCAGGGAGGTTTTGAGCATGGAGAAGAAATTTCACCACTATGTGTACTTTTGTGCAAAGCTTACTTTATAAACATTAATACGTAGTAAACAGTATTTCCTGGAAATGCTGTCTTGTGCTGTCCCAAAGAGTATTTACTAAGCACATGTGGCTATTGAGCACTAGAAATATGGCTAATGAAACTGAGGGATTGAATTTTTAATTTCATTTATTTTTAATTAACATTTAAAACTGATCATTGCTTCAGTTATTGGAAAATTCAGCATGTCTGGAAGAAAAGTATGTGAATCTATTTTTGTAACTAAATTTAAGAAATCTAAATTTTATGAAATCAATTTCCAATTGAGATTAAGCAATTAAGAATAAAGTATGTAAGTGTGAAGTACATACTGGATTTCTAAGATTTGTATAAAAATATAAATTATCTCAGTTTTTATATTGATTACATGTTGAAATTATGGATTTCAATTATCAAATATTTGGGATATATGAGGTTAAATAAAATATGTCACTAAAATCAATTTCATCTACTTGTTTTTGCTTTTTAATTGTGGCTCATAGAAAACTATAAACCACCTAGCTTATTTGAAAGTATGGCTTTTAAAAGTAATTAGTATGGCTAATTACAGAGTTAGCTTATGTTGGACAGCAGAGCCTCTAACACTGAAATAGCTACTCAACTAATCAAAACAAATGTAACAAAGTTTCCACATAAAGGCTTACAAAGTTTCCACTTAAAGTTTTTGAGTGAGTTGAGAGGAAATACAAATGTCAAATTGATGTTTTTAAAAGGTAAGTGTGTAACATGCTGAAGCTGGATTGGAATTTAGGGCGAGTGGATGGAGTATTGGGTAAAATGGGAGGCCACTGCAGTAAACCAGGCAACAAAGTGATGATACTGATTCAGGCTAGAATGGAGGTTGGTGAGATGAAGAGAGGGTACATCTGAGAGACACATAGGCGATAAAACTGACATGGTTTAAAAGTTGTCAGTTTCTTGGGGCGTCTGGGTGGCTCTGACGGTTAAGCGTCCGATTTCGGCTCAGGTCATGATCTCACGGTTCGTGGGTTCCAGCCCCGCAATGGGCTCTGTGCTGACAGCCAGCTCAGAGCCTGGAGCTTGCTTCAGGTTCTTTATCTCGCTCTCTCTCTGACCCTCCCCTGCTCACGCTGTCTCTTTCTCTCTCTCTCTCTCAGAAATAAATAAAACATTAAAAAAATAAAAATAGCCAGATTCTTGTCTGATTGAATGAAAACATTGATTACAGACTATTAATCATATTCTACAATGAAAACAGTAATTAAAACGTATTTAAGTTCTATAATATTCTACAGTGAAAACAGTAATTAAAACGTATTTAATTGAATTCTATAATGTAATCAAAACAGACTACAGGTTTAATCACATTCTTCAACAACTTTATTAAAATCACTAATCTAGCAGATTCTTATATGCTTCCAAGAACCGAAAACACACACACACACACACACACACACACACACAGAGTACAGAACTGTCATAATGGTTACAGAATTCACTGGAATATTTTTATTTAAACTGATCACAAAGGTCGCACAGGTACGACTTGCACCTAATATCTGCCAAAGGAGGAGGCCCTGATAGGGCTGAGGAATTCATGATTGAATTATTCACAGCAATCTTGAGAAGAAAAGATCCTCCAAGTCTGGAGCACGGAGGCGGAGTCCGGCTCGGACAGTATTGCTAGAATTGGCCGGAGGTCTCACGTCAGTCAGTGGCCAGGCCCCGAAATCGCGCCTCATTCGTCGTCCCGCCCAACGCCGGGCGGGGCGGCTACGCCTTCGGCGCTTTTATTCACGCAGCCCCAGTGCGGGTCTGATTCGGAAGCCGCAAACCTACAGAGGGGCTGGCATGCTAACGAAAACCTCGGCGCTGTCATCTCAAAGTCAAGGAAACGTCGTCAAGGAAACATCAGAGCCACAGGCTGAGCCTGTCGTCTGACAGGCCCTCTTGCGGGGAATGCTTCCGGGGCAGGGGGCGGGGCTGCCGGAAGTGGTCCGACGCCGTCTGCTGTTCGTTGTTTAAGCGGCTGACGGGAAGGAGAAGCAGAGGCTCCGGCGGAGCCGCGGGGCGGCAGTCACGACCTGAGCCCGGACGGCCGCTAGCCTCCGGACGAGCCAGAAACCAGGAGTACCGGCTGCGGAGCGGAGGGGCGAAACGCCCGCTCACCTTCTGATCTCACCATGTCGCGGGGCTCCATCGAGATTCCCCTCCGGGACACTGACGAGGTAAGTGTCGCGTATGGGGGAGGGTGGGGACCGTGAACTTGGACGGTCTCCTCCTCTCCCCTTCTCTCGACTTCGTCTCCCAAGCGAGAGCACCTTCTCCCCCAGGAGCCCAGGTCGAAATCCCGGCCGAAGCCCCAGTCACCTCCTCCCCCAGCTTCTGCACCTTCGCAGGCTGGGAACATCACGTCCCCGCAGCCTGGGGGCCACCCCGAGGAGTAATTGAAAGTTCCTTTCCTACCTGTTCGTCTGTCACAGTACTCTGCTCTCTTCCCAATTCTCGGGGGCAGGGATGAGTGTGCCAATAAATTGCAAGGCGCCTCACAGATAAAAGAGGTGGGCGCTGATGTTGCCGTGATCTCTCTGCTGCTCAAACTATCTTTCCCAGAAAATACATCGGATGTCTCCCTTTATCCCTTAGAAACTCGCGTCTGTCATGGTGCACTGTGTCCACCACACACGGCTCCATCAGCGAAATAGAGACCCGGAGATATAGCCTCCACTGTGCACAGAGAGAATTTAACCTTCTCTCCCTTCCCACGCCTCACCATGGGTAGCCTGTAGCTTGTCTGAGTAAAGCTCTCAGCATTGATACCCCGTATATACATCTCATACTAGTACTTTTGTTCGATTGGGATACAATATTGAGATATAATTCACTTAATGTAAAATCCAGTGGTTTTTGATAGTATTCACAAAGTTGTGTAACCATCACCACTCTCTAATTCCAGAACATTTACCTACTGTTAATTTTTGTGCCCACTTTCAGGAGTGTCTGTGACACTCAGATGCTGTCTTCCTGATTAATGTGTACAGGGGCATTCAACTTTGCATTGCTTCTGGATTATTTTCTCAAGTTGTCAGACGTAATAGCATCAGAGTCTCTGGGGTGCTTTTCTTTTCTCTTTTCTACCCTCTACCTGCATTGTATGTTAAGTAGGGTTTTGTTTTGTTATTCTTGAGCAGGCAAAGCTTTTGTAATGTTTTATAGTTCTAGTGATTTGAAGACAACTAGCAGTATTTCTTTGCTTCTCTGTGCTTTTACCTTAATATTACCATATGACCTACTTGATATGGTGCCTTGAACACTTCTTAACATATAGTTGCTCAGCCCTATTGAAAGTAAACACAAGCCCTATGTGTATCCACACTGATGTATATTCTGAAAAGCAACAAAGAAGAAATGTGAATTTAAGGAAGAAGTAAAGGTTAAAACCTACATTTTGTGTTTTAGGTCATTGAACTTGACTTCGATCAGTTACCGGAGGGAGATGAAGTTATCAGTATTCTGAAACAGGAACACACACAACTGCACATATGGATTGCTTTGGCGGTCAGTGTTCACGTAACAAAATATTTTTTATATGTTGACTGGGAAAAACCTATGATTTGTATTTCCAGATACAGTAATAGCAAGCTTGGGAGCATGATAAATTGTACCATGTGTATGGAAGTTAATTGTATTACCATTTTTAGAACAAGAAGGCCATAGGCGCCTGGGTGGCTCAGTCAGTTAGGCATCCAGCTTCTGCTCAGGTCATGATCTCACGGTTTGTGGGTTCCAGCCCTGTGTCAGGCTCTGAGCTCATAGCTCAGAGCCTGGAGCCTGCTTCAGATTCTGTGTCTCCCTTTTTCTCTTACCCTCCCCTGCTCATACTGTCTGTCTCTCTCAGAAATAAACAAAACATTAAAAAAAAAAAAAAAAAGAACAAGAAGGCCAGTTTCCCAAGTGGCTTATGGTTTGTAGATAATCTGAGAAAAAAGATGCTACCATGTAAACATTACTTGATGTTGTTGTTCATAACAATAAAACATTCCCCATAAAATACTCTAGAAGGTGATTAGACTCCAGACTCACTCACAAAAGCTCTTTCTGGTAAAGTTTATCTCATTCTTGTTTTTTGTCAAATTTGATTCTTTCCATAACATAAGCCCTCCTGGAAATTCTCGGGAGAATCACTTCAGAGAGCTTAAAATTCTGACATCCTTCACTCTCCCCAGCACGGACTGCCTAATGTTTCCTTTTTATGAGAAAATCATAGTTGATTATTCTGTTAATGTAATACAGCATATACTGCAATCATTTTTGCTAAGCAAGTGTGCCGCAGGTCACTTTCATGTAAAGATACATAGGAGGCACCTTATATTATATTGAAAGGTAGAAGTAGATCTAGAATTGAACTAGTGCTCAAACTTAACTGTAAAGAATTTCTTAGATAATAGATATACGGAGAAATACTTATAGTGACAATAGTGCCTTTCTGAAGTGTTGTTTTCCTAGTCTGTGGAGAACAAGCTGTTAATACTTGTCACATAGGTTTTAAAGTCAGAATGGAATTTATATTTTCTGTAGTATAATGCCTTCTTTAGCAGCACTTGCAGAAAAAAAATGGAAAATTGAAGTATTAGCATGGCACCTGTGGTAAAATTGATGAAACATTGTGGAGTGTAGGGAGTTACAAAGAAAAGAGTGTAGGCTTTGAGATTAGAGAGGCCTTTGTTCACATTCCCACTTGGCTACTTACTAGCTGTGTGACCTTAGACAAGTGATCTACCCTCTGAGTGTGTTTTCTCATCTATAATGTGGGGATGTTAGTATTCACTTTAAGGGTGATTGTAGTAGATTAGATTATAGCAGATTGTGTAGATTAAAGATGAGTATGTAAAGCTTCTTCTGTAGTCTGTGGCCCATAGTAAGTGTTAATAAATGATAGATATTCTTTTTAGTATTAATAAATGAAACAGATGCCCAAGGAAATTATTCAGCAGGCCCAAAGTCATGGATAAGTTTGATAGATCTAGAACCACACCCTAAGTTTTCTGTTTAGAATTCTATATCCCTATCCCCCTCATTATTGCTTTTTCTCTTGGGCTCTGATTTAGTTTGAAATCAACTATTGCTAGGGAAGTAGTAATTTGGAAACATAGTGATTATCACTTTTAAAACAGCTTTATTAAGGCATAATTCACCTATAATAAACTGCACATATTTGACATGTACCAGTTGAGAAGTTTTAGTATATTTCACCCCTGTGAAATCATCACCACAATCAAGAAAATGAATATATCCATCACTCCCTAAAACCTTCCTCCAAACTCTTCCCCACCCCCATGGTGCTTAGCTTACCCCTGATCTGCTTTTTGTTGCTAAAGATTGCATGTTTTAGAGCTTAATACAAATGGAATATGTATTACATATTTAATTACGTACATAATTACAAATTACAATATGTATTCTTTTTGGTCTGTCTTCTCTCAGCATAATCATCTTGAGATTTATCCACATTGAGGCATGGATCAGTAGTTCTTCACTTTTTTTCTGCTGAACAGCAGCCATTATACAGATTACCACTACCTGTTTGTCCATTCACCTTTTGATCAACAATCAAGTTGTTTCCCGTTCTTGGCTATCACAGACAGAGCTACTGTAAATGTTTGTGTGCATCTTTTTATATGGACATATGCTTTAATAATTCTAATCTGAATCTTTACCTTTTAGCTGGAATATTACAAGCAAGGAAAAACAGAAGAGTTTGTAAAGTTGTTGGAAGCAGCACGTATAGATGGCAATTTGGACTATAGAGACCATGAGAAAGACCAGATGACCTGCTTGGATACGTTGGCAGCCTATTACGTACAACAGGCTCGGAAGGAAAAGAATAAGGACAATAAGAAAGATCTTATTACACAGGCAACCCTATTGTATACCATGGCTGATAAAATTATTATGTATGATCAGGTAAAATACGATTTCTTTGAATTTATGAAAGGGAAAAAATACTACATGAAATAAAATGTGTGTGATGGACAACAGATTTTTTTAAAAGAATTTTCTTAAAATAATGTTGATAATAAACAGTCAAAAGAATTCCTTGTTAAAATGGGAATTTCTTTGGTTGTTGTACTATTGAAGTAATGTGGGCAAATTTAGCATATATAAAACTTATCCATATGTTGAGTCAGTAATTCCATCATCTCCAGGTGAATTTCAGGCATATTTTAAGGAGTCTGACTTTTCTTTTCATCATTGTTCCTGGCACAGAAGACTTGCATTTCTGGATAATTTCTTGATTTATAATTAAGAATTGCTTGTTGGTAGTTTAAATACATAGTCAATAGAGGAACTTGTGTGATACTCCACTTCCTTCCTATATGGATTTAATTTTATTGTTGCACGTTCATGGTAAATTATGGTTAGTTTTTGGTAAAGACAAGTCTAAGGTGATGTATTACTTTTTCAGAACCATTTGTTAGGAAGAGCCTGCTTCTGCCTGCTGGAAGGTGACAAAATGGATCAGGCTGATGCACAGTTTCATTTTGTACTCAACCAGTCTCCAAATAATATTCCAGCCCTTCTTGGTAAGTCATTTCTGGCAATCATCTTAGGAAACTATTTTTCATCATATGCCTAAAATATATTTCTTTGGACATCAGTGTAGAAGAGCTGTACCTTATAAAAACGATCTGCAGGGCGCCTAGGTGGCTCAGTCAGTTAAGCATCTGACTTCGTTCAGGTTATGACCTCAGGGTTAGTGGGTTATTGAGTTCGAGTCCCGCATCTGGTGAGCTCAAGCCCCACTTCCAGTGAAAACAAGCCCCACTTCAAGTTAAAAAAAAAAAGCAGTCCCCACTTTGGGTGAGCCCCGCTTCTCTCTCTCTCCTCTTTCTCTGTCTCTCCCTCTCCCCCTCTATTCCTCAGCTCACTTGTGCCCTCCTTGTCTCTAAATAAATAAATAAAATCTACAGTAATCTCTGATAGATCATTGTTTCTTTTGAAGTTACATAAATAGAAGCTATGCCAGTTAAGAATAATCTGTAATCCACTTCTAAAGAGTCAATAAGTAATTTCTGTTTGGACAACTGTCAGCCATTTTACTTATTGTTTTATAATATTTAATAAGACTTTTATTTATAAGCATACATTTATATATTCTTGTGGAAAACAGGTTTTTAACATGAAATCATTTCACCATATTCAAATATTTCTTATTCAGAGATGTATTTGATTTAGGTGACTTCATGTAGAGCATATGAGGCTTGTGTTTTTTAATCAACTCATGTTAATCTTTAAAAATCATTTAGGTAAAGCTTGTATTTCATTCAACAAGAAGGATTACAGAGGAGCTCTTGCTTACTATAAGAAAGCATTGCGTACTAATCCAGGATGCCCAGGTAAGGGAAAAACTTTAAGGCTAATCTGTGTATGATCCAAGTGAAAATATTGAGAATCTGACAGTTGCCTATGAAGTTAGTTGTGAAAAGATGCCATAGGGTTGTTGAAAGAATTGAAATTTTTAAAACATGTTATGTTCAATCCAAAAGCTGAATAGCAGACCATTTTATAATCTTTTTGCCCATATACTATTTTTCTATCAAAAATCACAGTCATTTGGCAAATCTTTGAGAATCAACTATGTGCCAGTCCTTGTTCTAGACCCTATGAATGCAGCAGTGAACCAAAGAAGCAAAAATCCTTGCTCCCCTTGAATTCATTTTCCAGTGGGAAAAATAAAATGAGTAAAATATAAACTATGTAAGATATTGGTAAAAGGAAAGTAAAGCAGAAGAGGTATATGAGAAAAATTGGGGGTTTGCTTAGACAATATGATCAGGAAAATGTGTCACCGAAACAGTAACATTTAAGTAAAGACCTTAAAATAATAAGCATGTAGATTATATGGGAGAAGATTATTCCCAGAGAGAGGAAGTAGGAGGTACAAAGGCCCTGAGGAAAGAATGGGCCTAGCAGGTTTTAAGAACAGTGAGGAAGCTAGTGTGTCTGGAATCAAGAGGGAAAATGAGAAGGAAAAGTAGTAAGAACTTAGTCAAAGATATAACCAGGGACCAGTCATGTAAGACATCATAGATTATTTTAAGGACTTCAGCTTTTACTCTGACAGACATAGGAAGCCATTGGAGGGCTTTGGGCAAAGGAGTAAATAACATGAGCTGACTTAAATGTAAAGGGTCATTTGGAGCTTCTGGGTTGAAGAGTGGGGCAGGGGGCCAAGGATGGAAATAGGGAGAGAGCTGTTGCAGTCATGTAAGTCAGATCCAAATGATCAAGTCAGTCAGGGATGATTATGGCTTGCACTAGGGTGGCAATAGCAGAGGTATAAGTGATTGGATTTTATGTATATTTTAAAGGACGAACTGACAGAGTAGATACGATGTATGAGCAAACTGACAGAGTAAGTGTGATGTATGAGCCAAAGGAGGAATCAAAGGTAACTCCTTTGCATAAGCAATTGTAAGAGTGGAATTACATTTTACTACATCTGGAAAATAGTTCAAGAGGAATTATTTTTCTACATGAAAATTTAAAAATACCTTTTAGACATACAAGTGGAGAGGTCAAGAGGGTTGTAGCTCAGGAAAGAGATCTGAGCTGAAGTAATTAATATGGAAGTCATCAACATAGAGATAGGGTATAAAGCCATGAAACTACCAGGTTACCAGGGGAGTGAGTTTAGATAGAAAAGCGGTCCAAGGATGGAGTTCTAGGGCACTCTGGCATTGTAGAGGTTAGGGAAATGAGGACAATCCAGCAAAGGAGACTGAGAAGGAGCAGCCAGATGCATAGGAGAAAAAGAGGGAAAATGCAATGTCCTTGAAGTCCAGTGTAAAATGTCTCCAGGACAGGATGTCAGACAGCATCACATTCTATTGTTAGGTCAAGTAAAATAGGGACTGAGAATCAATCATTGAATTCAGCAGCATACTAATCATTAGTGACCTTGATAAAAGCAATTTTACTGGAATGGTGGGGGGAGATCCTTGTTGGAATGCATTTAAGAAGATAATGGAAAAGGAAAGTTATTAGAGGCAGCACCTGTAGATAGATCTGTCAAGGAGTTTTGTTATCAGGGGAAGAATAGGAGTGGGTTGACAATTGGAAAGGGAAATGGAATCAAGAGAAGATCTTTTTAAGATGGGAGAATGTATATGGATGGAATGATCTGATAGAGAAAATTTGATAATGCAGGAAAAATAGGAGAGGGTTGCTGGAGCAGTGTCCTTAAATAGATGAGAAGGGGTAGATCTCATGACTGACAAGTGGAGAGGTTGGCCCTTGGAGTTTTGGCATGGCCTTGAAATTGAGTAGCATGTATAAGCATAACTCTAAAGGGAATGGCAGTATGTGCATTTAGTCAGGCATCTAGTCAGACATGATATTGAAGTCCTTAATAAAGCTTTTTGCTCTCTGTTTAAACATTGCTGTTCAGAAATTAGGTACTGGAGGTGCCTGGGTGGCTCAGTCAGTTGAGCGTCCGACTTCAGCTCGGGTCATGATCTCATGGTTTGTGGGTTTGAGTCCTGCATCGGGCTCTGTGCTGACAGCTAGCTCAGAGCTTAGAGCCTGTCTTCAGATTCTGTGTCTCCCTCTCTCTCTGACCCTCCCCTGCTCATGCTGTCTCTCTCTCAAAAATAAATAAAACGTTAAAAAGAAATTAGGAACTGCAGGTAGAGTGTAGCCAGGAGTGGTGGAAGACAAGAAAAGTACCAGTATGGTAGGTGTTCTATTTATGGTGAGAAAGGAGAAGAGCATTATGGTATAATATCCATTGAAATAAAGTTTGTGATAGAGCAAAAGATTTTATAGTATCAATATATTGAGGTTAATTTTGGAATTTTGCAACTCATAGAGAATGTTTAAATAGTTTGTTTAATTTGAACCCCAAAATGCCCTAGTTTGATAGACCGAATGACTGTTTTTTTAGCGGAGGTTCGTTTAGGAATGGGCCATTGCTTCGTGAAACTTAACAAACTGGAGAAAGCTCGTCTGGCATTCAGCAGAGCCCTGGAACTCAACTCTAAATGCGTGGGAGCATTGGTTGGACTGGCTGTACTAGAACTCAACAATAAAGAGGTATGTGAGTGAAAAAATTATTTCCTGACTGATTTGTCAGACTCATTGTTCCTTATCTAAAACTCTTGAGGCCAAAGTGTTTTAGAGGTCAAAATTGCAGATGATAGGTTATTGGGATTCCTGGGTGGCTCAGTCAGTTAAGCATCCAACGCTTGGTTTCAGCTCAAGTCATGATCTCACAGTTTGTGAGTTCAAGCCCTGCATGAGCTTTGTGCTGACGGCATGAAGCCTGCTTGAGATTCTCTGTCTCCTCTCTCTTTTCTTCCATCCCCCCTTTCTTTCTCAAATTAAATAAACAATTAATAAAAAGATTGCATGTAATAGAAATGTACTGTGATTCCTGGACTGCATAACGTATAACATACAGGTATTGGGACATCACCCCAAATGCAAACATGTATTTCTATGTCACAATGAGTGACTTCACACTAATAAGATAACCTCACAATTCAGGTAAAGTTTTGCCACCAAGTGAGCTTGCTCCAAGATTACAAAACAACTTGTTTTTTAAGAAGTTTCTGGATTTCAGAATTTCAGATGAGGAATTGTAGGTTGTATATGAGTTTGGAATGATTTTAATTGCGAGTAACAAAAAGCATACTG
This sequence comes from Hyaena hyaena, assembly GCF_003009895.1. NCBI lineage: Eukaryota > Metazoa > Chordata > Mammalia > Carnivora > Hyaenidae > Hyaena > Hyaena hyaena. The sequence goes on along the minus strand of NW_024080815.1, from coordinate 2,570,124 downwards.
CAGTGACTTAAACATGAGAGGTTTTATCATCCACTAAACCAGCTATCTAAGGTCTTGGATTTGGCACCTCAGCATCATTAAACCCAGAGTTTTACATCTTTCTGTCATTAGTATGTGGATTTTCCTCCTCATGCCTGTCACCTCATAGTTGCAAGATAGCTGCTACATCTCCAGGCATCTCATTATTTCCGCAGCCTTATATGGAAGGAGGAAAGGGAAAGGATAAACTGCTTTCTATCCCCATCATGCTTTCTCTTGTGTATAATTGTCCCTACAGGGTTCTCAGGGTTTCTCAGCTTCAGCACTATTGACATATGGGGCTTGATAGTTTTCTGTTGTGGGAAATTATCCTACACGTTGATAGGCTGTTTAGCAGCATCCCTGACCTCTGCCCACCAAATGCTAGCACATCTGCCCTGTGCTAATGAAAAGATGACATCACCCCTAGTTTAGAAGTGCCTGGACCAATCCCCAGAGAAGGGAAATAGATTATCTTGACTGTTTTAGATCAATCATCGTTCATCCCCTGAGGTTTGAGAAGAGGAAGAGGAAACTTTCCTTCCTGAAATTAAAAGATCTCCAGAGGCTGCAAAGTCTGGCCTCTGTTAAAAGAGTAAGGAGGGTGTACAGGCTGTTGGGTAATCCACAAACATCTGCCACACCAAGAAGGCAGCTAGAATCTATAAAACTAAAGGTGGCTTTTTGTGAGGGAAGTTCTAACAATTTAACTCACTATGTGAAAATTTTTTTATCCCTGTTGAATGTTAACTAAAATAAGAGCTATATTTTGGTGTCTGAACTTAGATTTATATAACCTATTTTTTCAGACTATAAAGAAAACTCTTGAAAAGCTGCTGATTAAGTAATGGTCCTGTTGTCATCATTTTTTCTTTTAGGCCGATTCCATCAAAAATGGTGTCCAGCTTCTTTCCAGAGCCTATACTATTGATCCTAGCAACCCCATGGTATTGAACCACTTGGCAAATCACTTTTTCTTCAAAAAGGTAAGAGAAGTCAATTTATTAAAGTTGTTTGCTCTTAAATCCTGCTTAGTTTTTCAGTTCTGCAGTTGATACTTTATTTTTTTTAACTTGGAAAAAAATTGAAAATGTCAGGAGGTTTTTTTAAAATTAAAGTTTGTATTAGTTAATTGGGGGTGGGTATGTTTGTTCATTCATTCACTCATTTAATATTTATTGACCATTTATACTGTACCTAACCCTGCAATAAGGATGTGGAGATGAATAAGATAGAGTTTCTGTACTCAGGGGTTCAGTTTCATAGAAAATGCAGACATGTAAAAAAATGTAAATAGAGAAATAAAGGTCTCTACCCTGCTGCAGTAGAGAAACGAAAGAGAAAGTAATCAAGTGGTTAAGGAGGTTTCCACCAAGAAGGAAAAGCTCTTGAACTAGTTTTTAGGAGGAGGTCTTTAGTTAGTTGAAAGGCGAAAGGCACAGATCTGTGAAATATGCTCATTAGTTTAGTAAAAGGTGGCATATGGTGGGCTCATGACAGACAGTGTATTGGATCCAGATGGTGGGACACTTGTGTGATATAAGGAATTAGGACCTACTTCTGTAGGTAACCAAGGAGTCATTGAAGTTTTTGTTTGTTTTTGCATATTGATCAAGATGTAATTTTTATTTTTATTGTTATTATTTAAAAAAAAATTTTTTTTAATGTATTTCTGTGAGAGAGAGACATCATGAGCAGGGGAGGGTCAGAGAGAGAGAGGGAGACACAGAATCTGAAACAGGCTTCAGGCTCTGAGCTGGCAGTCAGCACAGAGTCCGACACAGGGCTTGAACCCACGGACCATGAGATCATGATCTGAGCCAAAGTTGGACGCTTAACCGACTGAGCCACACAGGCTCCCAAGATGTAATTTTTAAAGTTGCTACTAATTCTGTAGAAGCAATGGTATTTTAAATTTTTTGAATACTAAAATCCACTATTTCATTGGCAGAGTTGTTATACAGTGTATGAAAGGTTATGTGCCATATGGAAACCAGGTACTAAATTATACTAAGAACCTAAAACTAGTTAAATAGCAATTTAGGTAAAAGTTCACAAAACTATTAATCCTTATTTATAATAGGTACTATATCACTGTTATTATTGCCATTAATATGCAAGTACTGTTATCTTTTTTAAATGTTTATTTACTTGGAGAGAGAGAGAGAGAGAATGAATCCCAAGTAGTGTCTGCCCTATCAGCACAGAACCCAACATGGGGCTCAATGTCACTAACTGTGAGATCATGACCTGCGCCAAAATCAAGAGTTAGACACTGAGCCAACTGAGCCATGCACGTGCCCCCCAAGTACTGTTAAAAAGGTGTTCACTGGAGGCTCTCAGTTGGATAAGCATACGACTTTGGCTCGGGTCATGATCTCATGGTTCATGGGTTTGAGCCCCATGCCAAACTCTGTGCTGACAGCTCAGAGCCTGTTTCTGATTCTGTGTATCCCTCTTTCGTGCGTGCGCACTCTGCCCCTCTCCTGTTTGTACTCTGTCTCTCTGTCTCAAAAACAAATATTAAAAAAATTTTTTTAAATGCGTTCTATGGGGGTACCTGGCGGCTCAGTCAGAAGAACGTGCTACTCTTGATCTCAGGGTCATGAGTGTGAGCCCCCCGTGTATAGATTACTTAAATAAGATTTTTAAAAAAATGCATTCCATGAATTTGCATAATAGTCACAATATTCCTATGAGATAGTTGATATTATCCCCATTTTGTGGATGAATAATTGAGGCAGAGGTAATAACCTAAGGTCACACAGCTGTTAACCATAATGCTGTACTTCCTCTGGCTATAGAAGCATACTCCCCATTCATAATAAATTATTACTTAAGCTTTATGCTCTATTATAGTACGAAAAACCAACTATTTAGGGAGGAGATGGAAATGTATCTTATAAGTACTTAAAGTGTTACTGTTTCAAATAAAACAGTTACACAAGTTTGGCTCTTACTGAAAAAAACAAAGAACTGATAATCCTAAATATTTGAGTACATATTTAATAATCATTACTCACAGCTGTTAGGACAGCATCTTTGACCCAAATGAAAATTATTCTATTTCCAATTCTTGGGGTGCCCGAGTGGCTCAATCAGTTAAGCGTCCAGCTTCTGCTCAAGTCATGATCTTGCAGTTTGTGAGTTTGAGCCCGGTGTCAGGCTTTGTGCTGACAGCTTAGAGCCTGGAGCTTGCTTCAGATTCTGTCTTCCTCTTTCTCTGCCCCTCCCCCACTCACACTCTGTCTCTCTCTTTCTCTCTCTCAAAAATAAACATTAAAAAAAATTAAATTTTCGGTGCTAGTCATCCTTCCATTGCTGAAAATAAAGTCTTTCTTTTTAACATGATCAGAATATGTAGAATCTTTTAGATTGTGTACTTGAAATATGTAAATCAAGCTATTTGAGTGTTACTGAACACCTGATATGCGATCGGCATTGAGGTCTTCTTGCACTGAATATATGTCCTAAAGGCTTACAGAGCATGTTTACATACGTTTTCTTGATTTGTCATGACAGTAGCCCTAGGAGATAGGCAGGATATTTCTATTTCTCTTTCTATAGATAATAAGAAAATTGAGGGGCACCTACGTGGCTCATTTGGTTGAGCATCTGACTTCTGCTTAGGTTATGATCTCATGATTCTTGAGTTCGAGCCCCTTGTTGGGCTCTGTACAGACAGCTTAAAGCCTGGAGCCTGCTTCAGATCTGTGTCCCCTTCTCTCTCTCTGCCCCTCCCCCCTTGTGCTCTCTCTGTCTCTCAAAAATAAGTAAACATTAAAAAAGACAGAAAGAAAGAAAATTGAGGCTCAGCAAAGTAACATCACTTGCCAAAATTCATTCATCTAGCAAATAGTACAGTTGAGATGTAGTATTTCAATTCTCTGCCCACCACCCTGCATTGCCTCCCCTATAAAGGAATCATTTAACCAGAAGTAGGGAGAGGTATTATTAACTAATATCCCAGACACTTCAGTAATTAACTATTAAAGTGGATTGAGAGATGGGAGGAGCCATGGTGACTCCTGGAGCAATTACCACAGACCTCCAGAAAGAATTGAGAACTCAGACTGGTTTTTTGATTGAAAAGAGAAGCAGCTAGAATGCAGAGTGGATTAAGGACAAAAATTGGGGCATGAGGGGAAATCAAAGAGATGTGAATGAGGACTTTAAAATGGAATGTAATCTTCAGTACGTTTTATGTTGAATTTCAAAGTAAAACCATTTTATTCCCTAAAAGGTGTGTCATGAGTCAAGGAGTAACAAAACTAGAAAAATTAAAGTATATTCCAAACCCAACATTTGACCTTTACCCTCATCCCAGGGACCAATATATAAATTTAGCTAAAGGGGCACCTGGGTGGCTCAGTTGGTTAAGCATCCAACTTCAGCTCAGGCCATGATCTCACAGTCTGTGGGTTAGGGCCCCGCATCGGGCTTTGTGCTGACAGCTCAGAGCCTGGAGCCTGTTTCAGATTCTGTGTCTCCCTCTCTCTGCCTCTCCTCAGATCATGCTCTGTCTCTCTCTCTCTCAAAAATAAGTAAACCTTAAAAAAAATTTTTTTTAATAAATTTAGCTAAAAGGCTGTGCAACATAAGTCAAAGTGTAGAGTTGGAATCATCTGGTTCAAATTCAGCTATCACAATTATATAGTTATGTGGCTTTGGGCAAATAATTTCGCTAAATTTTAATTTCCTTACTTGTAAAACAGTAATACCTACTTTATAGGATTTGAGGAGTGGCATTTAGGATTAAATGTAATGTGCATATTAAATACTTATCTAATGGGAAACAGTTACTGTTAAAACTACAATTACATTATTATTCTTAATAAATAAAACAATTAAAACTGTCCATTGACCAAATGGACTCTCTCCAGACCAGATTTAGAGTCAAATGGATAAAACATATCCTTATTAAACCCAGAAAGTTGTTTCCTATCCCCGATGTATAAACTTTGACTTCAAGATTTTCGGGAGATTAGCTCGGTAACACAAATGAAGTCGTAACCCATGTATTCAAATAGAGCTGAATTCAATTCTAGTCACTTAAGTTTGTTACCCTCATGTGTTAGAACATTTCTTTGGAGCTAGAAAAAAAATTGTATTCAGATTCTAGCTTTTCCACCTTAGACAACACACTTTATTTCTTTAAGCCTCCATGTTCCCATCAATAAACTGATGATAATGATACTCTTTGCAAGATTTTTGACTGAGCCTAGAACTGATGTAAGTATCATATCTACTACAGTGCTTGGTATATAATGGTTCTTAATAAATTGTAACTGCTCCCTTTACTAGTAATAAGGGATTTAGCTTCTCTTAGGTTTTCATATCACAAAAGCAGATACTTCAAAAGATTGTGGCAGGATTAAGTGAAGTAAGAAATGTAATAGGTAGATGTTAAGTTCTAGGTAAATAATGGTAGTTCCCATCTTCTCTGAAGTTGTCAGTAAGGGGAATGAGAAAAATGATTTATAGGTCTGGGTATAGCATTGTTATTGTTAACTCAGTGAACACATTTTAAAAATGAAAGTTGAGGAAGCCTTATGACTGAGACTCTTCGAGTTGTTTGAATTTAGTCATTTGGTTTCTGGGTCTCCTTGTTCAGGATTATAGTAAAGTCCAGCACCTGGCTCTCCATGCATTCCATAATACAGAAGTGGAGGCTATGCAAGCAGAAAGTTGCTATCAGCTGGCTAGATCATTCCACGTTCAGGTAAGGTCATTTCAAACCTTCTCCAAATAGCTAATTCTTTTGTTTTATAGTTTTTCAAGTCTTTTAAAAACTTTTGTACATTAAAAAGAAGACAGAGAAACTTTTGTACATACTGTTGGTCTTGTTTTATTTTCGTTTTTTAGGAAGATTATGACCAAGCTTTCCAGTACTACTACCAAGCCACACAGTTTGCCTCATCCTCTTTTGTGCTGCCATTTTTTGGTTTGGGACAAATGTATATATATCGAGGTGACAAAGAAAATGCATCTCAGTGCTTTGAAAAAGTTTTGAAAGCTTATCCTAATAATTATGAAACTATGAAAATTCTTGGCTCTCTATATGCTGCCTCAGAAGATCAAGAAAAACGAGATATTGCTAAGGTACATTTTGAAAAGATCTTAGCTATTCTCTGCCATCACTAGACTGTCATTCCTCATTCCTGTTATTGCTAGTAGAGATATGATGGAAGCGGTTTTGTTAGCCGAGCTTGTTCCCGTTGAAATAACAAACAGTTGACGTATTAAACAAGGTAGAGTGGCTACCACTTTTTACTTTGGCAGCCTGTAGTTGCTTAATTAAGCCTGCTTTAGCTTAATAATCTCTTTTCTCCCAGGGCCATTTGAAAAAGGTCACGGAACAGTATCCTGATGACGTTGAAGCTTGGATTGAATTGGCGCAAATCTTAGAACAGACTGATATACAGGTATTTTAGCAGCGCTTTTTTGTCTTGTACCTGATGTGTTTTTTGAAAGTGTGGTGTAGTGTTTCTCCCTTTCATTTTCACCTACACCATATTCTCTTCACCATGAAAATACAGGGTGCCCTTTCAGCCTATGGAACGGCTACACGGATCCTTCAGGAGAAAGTGCAGGCCGATGTCCCGCCAGAGATTCTGAATAATGTGGGTGCCCTCCATTTTAGACTTGGAAATCTAGGGGAGGCAAAGGTAGGAAAACAGAAATATTCACTTCTTACATACTGTCAGGTTGAATGCACACCTTTTTTAACAATGTAATTTTCTTTTCTTTATCATAGAAATATTTTTTGGCATCGTTGGATCGTGCAAAGGCAGAAGCTGAGCATGATGAACATTATTATAATGCCATTTCTGTTACAACATCATACAATTTAGCCAGGCTGTATGAGGCAATGTGTGAATTCCATGAAGCAGAAAAACTATATAAAAACATCTTACGGGAACATCCAAATTATGTTGACTGTAAGAATTGTAAACTTTTTTTCATGAATTAAAATTCCCAGGACAGCAGCAAAAATTTAGCCTTAAAAAAACTCTTTCTTAGAACCAACAGTAAAAAAAAAAATATGAAGGTCATAATGTCCCCTTTTCTTCAAGACAAATTTGTGGCCTTAAAAAAATAAAAAAGATGCAGATTCCCTTAAATTTATTCTAGAAACTAAAAGAAACGACTAAAAATGAGTGGGCCACATGGAGGAGGACACTTGTGGGGATGAGCACTGAGTGTTATGTGGAAACTAATTTGACAATAAATTATTTGTAAAAAAAAATAAAAAATAAGAATGAGTGGGTCAGCTACCTTTATTAGACTTTGAATAATTCCTTGGCATATTTGGTGATGGATGTACTTTTCTGATGCTCCTGCTCTGGTTTCATATTCACATTTTTGCAGTGTTTATAATAGTGAGAAAGAGCACTGTTTTACTTCAAAGTAATTATTACTAAAATGTCCTACTTTGAGTCTTTACATCCTAGACATTGTAAAATATGAAACGTTTTCTGTTTTTTTTTTAACGTTTATTTACTTTTGAGAGGGACAGAGACAGAGTGTGAGTGGGGGAGGGGCAGAGAGAGAGAGAGACACACAGAGTCTGAAGAAGGCTCCAGGCTCAGAGCTGTCAGCACAGAGCCTGATGTAGGGCTTGAACTCGTGAACCGTGAGATCATGATCTGAGCCAAAGTCAGACGCTCAAAACGACTGAGCCACCCAGGTGCCAAATTCAGAAAGCTTTTAATTAAAAATAATTGGCAATACGTATTTCCCATAAAAGAACATAGAACTGTGATATTTTGACTCTTGTTAAATCAGGAGCTATTAACTTGGCCCCTGTCATGCTCTTATAGATACAAAAGTTATTTAAAATAAATAAGATTTTAGTTCAATGCCAGGCTGAATTTGAATTGGTTTGATAGGCCATTATTAGTTTCTTGAGAAGAGCGACATTTTCTGGAGAAAATAACAACTTACATTTGTGCAGCACCTTTTTACTGTTCTTTAAGTGGAAGCCAAGAATTAGAGCCCAGGTTTTCTAACTAGGAATCAATTCCTAGTCGTCTATGCTTTCACTATTTTGCCTTATGACAAGCAGCTTTCTAAGAAAAAGTGACAGTGCTGTGCATCAGAGAGAAATGGGAAACAAAACAGCTCTGAGTTTTTAAATAACTTTGCTAGAGATAAGGGCTTGGACCAGGATGTGAGCACTGGAATAGAGTAGAAGAAATAAGTCTGAGGTTTCAAACAGTGAGACTTGATGGCAACAGAATTACTCTTTAACTTGTTAGATTATTAGTTTTATTGTTGCTCAGTTTTTTTCACTGGGATTTTTCTGTTCATTGTACGAATGTATTAACAAAAATCAATCGTTTCAAAAGCATGATTTTAAAATTATGATATCTAGGGGTGCCTGGGTGCCTCAGTCGGGTAAGCGTCCAACTTTGGCTCAGGTCATGATCTCACAGTTCAGGGCTGTGGGTTCGAGCCCTGCATCGGGCTCTGTGCTGACAGCTAGCTCAGAGCCTGGAGCCTGCTTCAGATTCTGTGTATCCCTCTCTCTCTGACCCTCCTCCGCTCACTCTCTCTCTTTCAAAATAAAAAAGACATTAAAAAAAATTTAATAAAATAAATAAAATTACAATCTCTTATAGCTAATATTTTAAACAAAAACTTTTGAATGTGTATTTTTAGGCTATCTGCGCCTAGGAGCCATGGCTAGAGATAAAGGAAATTTTTATGAGGCTTCAGATTGGTTTAAGGAAGCTCTTCAGATTAATCAGGTTGGTGGTATAAATTCTTAGGTTTGAAAAACAATTATTTCACCTTTTTCTCTCTAGATTTTCTTTTTAATGGCTATCATATTCTAATATCTTGACATCACCCTATTTTACTTTTTTGTTAAAGATACTGACATAACTTCTACAAGTTATGTAAACTTTTTGATTGTGAGCCACAGAAATAGATTTTACATCATAGTTGAGTATACACATGTGTGTAGACAACAGCTAAAATGAAGGTTTTGCAAATCCTTATGTCCTGTTGCCATGTGCAGTACACTGGTAACCTTTCTATATTCCATTCTGTTGCATTTCTTATGCTGATAAATACACACTAAAGTGATTTTACAATTCATTAATCCAACCCTACTCTCAATTTGTAAATGTGCCTTGTAAACCTCTTCAGTAATCAGCTGTTGTGGAAAGATGATTAATATCTCTGACTCCAAATTACAGATTTTGTTTCTTTTTCTTTGTGTGTTTCAGGACCATCCAGATGCTTGGTCTTTGATTGGCAATCTTCATTTAGCAAAACAAGAATGGGGTCCAGGACAGAAGAAATTTGAGAGGATATTAAAACAACCATCTACACAGAGCGACACTTACTCTATGCTGGCCCTTGGCAATGTCTGGCTCCAAACTTTGCATCAGCCCACCCGAGATCGAGAAAAGGTAATTTCTTTTTGTCTCTTTATTTTTTTTTTTTCATTTTGTGTCTTTAAAACAAAACTGACGTGCTCGCTTCGGCAGCACATATACTAAAATTGGAACGATACAGAGAAGATTAGCGTGGCCCCTGCGCAAGGATGACACGCAAATTCGTGAAGCGTTCCATATTTTTAAAAAAAAAAAAAACAACAACAAAACTGACACTTGATTCCCATTTGAATTTTGTTTTATAATGTTTGTTTCTTTTTATAGGAAAAGCGTCATCAAGATCGTGCCCTGGCCATCTACAAACAAGTGCTCAGAAATGATGCAAAGAATCTGTATGCTGCTAATGGCATAGGTGATTATAAGACATGGGCATCTGTAGTGATTTGTGAAATGAATGCTTTCAGAGGAACATTTGTAGATCATAATTTCTCTCTAAATGTCATAAACATAGTTGTATTAAAATAGGGCTTTTAGTTGTTTATCTGGCTACAATTAGAAAATTCCTTTTTTTGGGGCGCCTGGGTGGCTTAGTCGGTTAAGCGTCCGACTTTCGCTTAGGTCATGATCTCGCGGTTTGTGGGTTCGAGCCCCGCATCGGGCTCTGTGCTGACTGCCAGCTCAGAGCCTGGAGCCTGTTTCAGTCTGTGACTCCCTCTCTCTCTGACCCTCCCCTGCTCACGCTGTCTCTCTCTCTCTCTCCTAGAAATAAATAAAACATTAAAAAAAAAAGAAAAGAAAATTCCTTTTTGTTAATTAAAAAAATTTTTTTTAAATATTTAGTTATTTTTGAGAGAGCGACAGAGTGCAAATGAGAGAGGAACAGAGAGAGGGGGGGACACAGAATCCAAAGAAGGCTCCAGGCTCTGAGCTATCAGCTCAGAGCCCAACGTGGGGCTCAAACCCAGAACCATGAGATCATGACCTGAGCCGAAGTTGGATACTTAGCCGACTGAACTACACAGGTGCCCCTACAATTGGAAAATTCTTAAATGTTAACCCTTTTATAATTTTAGGAGCTGTTTTGGCCCACAAAGGATATTTTCGTGAAGCTCGTGATGTATTTGCCCAAGTAAGAGAAGCAACAGCAGATATCAGTGATGTGTGGTTGAACCTAGCACACATCTATGTGGAACAGAAACAATATATCAGTGCCGTTCAGATGGTAATATCTTATCATTCAAGATATTTTTATATTGTGTTCATTGTTTTTTAAGTTTATTTACTTAGAGAACAAGCTGGGGCGGGGGAGAGAGAGGGAGAATCCCAAGCAGTCTCCACACTGCCCTCCCCCCACATGGGGCTCAAACTCATGAACCGTGAGATCATGACCTGAGCTGAAATCTAGTCAGCCACTCAACTGACTGAGCCACCCAAGCGCCCCTACTGTGTTCATTATTGAGCAGATGTTTTCTTAACCATTCTGGCCCTGTCATGGAGCTGCAGCTATTTCTTATGATACTGGGTCTGTTCACAGGCCTACCATCATATAATGTTAAGGCCAGTCTTTGGTGTCCAGACAGAGATAGGAGTCCTGGTTCCACCCCTAATTGCATGCCTTGGGCAGAGGACGTTCTCTCTGAGCCTGTTTCCCCATTTATGAAATGGAGATTGTATATCTTAAATTCACAGAATTCTGTGAAGATCCATTATGAAAAGTACTGGATACCATACTTGGCACTAACGTGCTAGTATATCAATAAGTACCCAGGATATAGAAGGAGTTAATATTTGTTTGCTCGTTTTACATTCTTCATTCTCAGATGGGAAAACTGAGTTTCAGAAAAGGTAAATGACATTTAAAAAAAAAAATTCCATGGAGATCAGTTTTTATCACTATAGAATTTTGTTAGGCCTTTCATATTTGTGGAGCGCTTGAACTTAGAGTCATATTTAGCATCGAGGGGCACCTGGCTAGCTCAGTTAATAAAGCATATGACCCTTGATCTTGGGTTCATGAGTTTAAGCCCCATGTTGGATGTGAAGGTTACTTAAAAATAAAATCTTAAGTATTTAGCATCTGTGGCATATTAAAATATAAAAAAGTCCTTAGGATCTGTGGGAAATTTTATGGTCAGAAAAAATAAGGGTCTTACCAGAGGTAGAAGATAAGAGCAGGCCAGGCTCCTGGAAGTGCTTAACTTTTTTCCAAGAAGGGTGGGTATTATTATCAAATTCAGAATATTTGAAAGGCACTCACAAGGATTTGTAGAACCCAGACTGCATACAGTAGTCTCAGAGGTTGTGTTTTTGGAGATGGGCCTTTCTGATCTGCAGAATGATAATGTTGCCTTTTAAAAATCCAAGTTAATTACTAGGGATATTCAGGGGGAAGCTCTCTAACCACCTTCCATGAAAAAGATCTTACTTATGACAAGATACGATCTATGGTCAAAAAGCGCTCATGGCAAAATTGACGCTGGTATTGCCATATATTGGTTTTACCAAGAAACTACCAACCAGAACTGTGAGACTTCTCCTGCTCATTGCCAGTAGATTCCACCAATCCTAAAGAAAGGTGGTAGAGCCTATAGCCCAAAGGAACCAGGTGTGTAACTTTTAATAATCTGTCAATAAGCTTGTCAATAGATTTTATTGCCAGAGATATGAAAAAAGCCATCCAATCTATTTATCCTTTCAGTATCAGTCCAAGTTTCAAATGGAATAACTATTTTGAGTACCTAGTTGTTGTTTGTTTGTTTTTTTAGTCAGACTTTTGTGTTGTGAGAATGTATCCTGGTCAATGTCAAAAATCATTCTCACATTAATCTTTGAAATTAACCATTCAGAGGGTAATGGCTTTAAAATCGCTTGAAATCTTCTTACACAATGACAATGTCATTTAATCCTTGTATTTCAACTAACTTTTTATTTTATTATAGTATGAAAACTGCCTCAGAAAGTTCTATAAGCACCAGAACACTGAAGTTGTACTGTATTTGGCCCGGGCCCTCTTCAAGTGTGGCAAGTTACAGGAATGCAAACAGACTTTGCTAAAGGTGAAAAGGAGAACTCATTATTTTCACTTAATTCCATGCTGCATTATATACTTTTATTCTATTTTATGCATGTTTGTGTACTTAACATTCTATGTGAATAAAATTCTTTTTTCTCTTCATTAGAGTATATGAAATATTTGCTTTGTTTTTTATCTATAGGCTAGACACGTGGCGCCCAGTGATACAGTACTTATGTTTAATGTGGCCTTGGTCCTGCAGAGACTAGCTACCTCTGTTCTGAAAGATGAAAAGAGTAATCTGAAGGAAGTACTTAATGCTGTGAAAGAACTGGAGCTTGCACATAGGTAAAGATTTTGTAGAAACAGCTTTTGAAATACTTTGTTTCTTTAAATTCGTTGGTCTCAAATGGTACTGAAAATCACTTCCCTGAAGAATAGATCTCTACCAGAAGCATTCCAGTGATTTTTAAGCCATAGCAGGTGACTGCCACCAGGTGGCGCCAAACTATGACCAGGATCCTGCCAGATTTGGATGGCGTAGTGTCCCCTAGAACTGGCTGGCTAGCTTTGCAAGCTTGCCCTAAATTTTCATTAATCTGACAGTAATATGACCCAGCATATTACACACTTGAAATTCTTAGACTCCTCTTATGTTGGTTTTACTACTTAAAACTGCTGTGTCTTTTCATGGAATAATTAATTTTCATTGAGCTAAGATTAAGGCCTGTCCTCTTAAATATCGGACAGGTTTCTGCAGCGGAGCTCAAAACTTATGTACTTTTACAGGATTTATTTGTAATTCAGTGTGTAGTAAAATCAAAACTTGATATTTCTTCAGGTTTTGTCTAATCTTATTTAAATTCTTATAAAAGCATTTTTTTTTTGCCTCGCCAGGTAGACCAAGCGCCTTTATGGCCTATACCTCCTAACCTCCATGCTGATGTATTTGATAAATACAGTGTTTAGTTAAATATTTGCCGCCTGAACTTATTTTTGATAATTTGTGAACTTACTGATATTAAATATGACTACTTATCTTCATGAACTTGTTTTTTATTAAACATTTTAAGTGTTACATTGATGAGAGTCTTTTTTTAAGTGAGTTTCATATATAATTTTCTTATTCAGATAGCCTTTCATGTATCAAATAGATTCATGTAAGTCAGTCAATATGTAAGCCTTTTCTCAGACTATTTTTGTAGAGCAGATTAAAAATCTAAACAGCCAGAGCACCTAGGTGGCTCAGTCGGTTGACAATCTTAACTCGATCTTGGCTCAGGTTATGAGCCTTTGGTGTGTGGGACTGAGTCCTAGTTCAGGCTCTTCGCTGGGAATGCAGAGCCTACTTGGGTTTTTTTTCTCTCTGTCTCTCCCCTGTTCGAGCGTTCCATCTCTCTTCCCCTCTCTCAAAATAAATAAACAAACATTTAAAAAGTAATAAAATAAAAATCTAAAGGGCTTATTTCATTAGAATTTTTTTTTCAGTGAAATTTTATTTTCTCATTCCGTTTAGATACTTCAGCTACTTGAGTAAAGTGGGAGATAAAATGAGATTTGATTTGGCCCTTGCTGCTACAGAAGCCAGGTAATGTTACTGGTTATGGACGGTGACTTTGGGTGAGGCAGTGATAGCAATGTTTGCTGGGTGGCCGTCCAGTGGTCAGTGTTTCCCACTTGTCTTTGAGACTCTCCAGCCTGGACCAAGGCTTTTTTCCAAGGGTCTTTTCAGGGAATATGACAAAATCAGTGTGGTACAAATACTTAAACTGTGTGGGGAAAATACTTTCTATCTATTCTGACTCTTGGATTCACATGTGAAGATTATGTTGAAAATCTTTGTGATTAGAGAGGACACTTACAATTTGGAAAGTTACTATAGTTGACAGTATTGACTTATGAGAAACTAAGTTAATTTTGCTAATTAAAATATCCCACAGATATTTGCTAATGATCTGGCCCTCTAGCTTGTGTAAGGAAAACAGATCCTCTGGGTTTTTGAACAAAAAATGTACTAGCTGCATTCATGTTTCTCTGAATCTGGAATATTGTAGGCAGTGCTCTGACTTACTGAGCCAGGCCCAGTACCATGTGGCCCGGGCACGTAAACAAGATGAAGAAGAAAGGGAGTTACGGGCCAAACAAGAGCAAGAAAAGGAGCTGTTAAGGCAAAAACTTCTTAAAGAACAGGTATTTGTTTGTTTTCAGTTATACTAGAACTCAAGCATGGGGTGCACACATACATACACCTTGCATGTTAAAGAAGTCCTGCTGGTAGTCATGATATTTTTTCAACATTCTGATGTAGTTTTTTCCTACTCTTTTTTCCTCATAGGAAGAGAAGCGTCTCAGAGAAAAAGAAGAGCAAAAGAAACTTTTGGAACAACGGGCCCAGTATGTTGAGAAGACCAAAAATATTCTTATGTTTACTGGAGAGACCGAAGCAACAAAAGAAAAGAAAAGAGGAGGTGGTGGTGGGCGGGTAAGATGTGACTTCTGCTCGTGCTGATGGCACCATCCCTTTCGTTTGACTTTCAGAAGCAAATATAACTGGTTCTGTTTACTCAGCGCTTAGTCCTTAGCTTTGACTTCCTCCTTTGCTGAGAGGCAGTCTTCCAAAACTGTGCTTTACACAGTATTATTTGGAAATGCATTCCAGCATTAGCTCAGGACGTTGGACCTTGTGGTGACCTAAAGCCACTTGAGCCATTCAACCTAATTAGAAGTCTTCAAAATATGGGCCCCACCAAACACCTCTCCCATGCAGCTTGGTAAAAGATCCTTCATTTGTCAAATGACTGATAGGATCTGGCCTTACTCCACCAGCCAAGAGAGAACTGATTGTAGTCTTGTTTGGGTTTCAGCGTTCTAAAAAGGGAGGAGAGTTTGATGAATTTGTCAATGACGATACTGACGATGACCTGCCTATATCCAAAAAGAAGAAGAGGAGAAAGGGCAGTGGTAGTGAACAAGAAGGAGAAGATGAGGAGGGTGGTGAAAGAAAGAAGAAAAAGAGGAGAAGGTATTATCAATGTGTTGTGAATAGCCTCATAAAGGTGGCAAAAGACCTTTCACCTTCTAAATCTTTCTTGTGTTAGAATTCATGAAACCTGGTCATAATTTGATCTGTCTAGACAGTGAAGCCTTCTTTTCCCCTGACTTCCTACTAGAATCCTAATAATCCTAAGATCGACCCCACTACCGGATCCCCAGGTACCTAGAACCACCACACATCTCCACAGCTTTTCCGTGAGAGCTGCAAGTTAGTCCTCACTGCCTTATGTCTTCAAAATTGTAATGTTTATTTATTGGAAAATGTGTGCAGTTTAGGATGAGAAAACCTGGTGTGCCCACACTAACAATCCATGTGCAAACTTAGAAAAGTCACTGAGCCTCCGTTTCCTTTGTGTAAAATGTCATAATGATGCCAACCTCAAGTTTTGCTAGATGTGTAATATGTGAATTAATGTGAAAGAAGGGTCTTTTATTTTGTCTTTTAAGTTTATTTTGAGAGAGAGTGTGCATATGCATGCACGTGCAAGCAGGGAAAGGGCTGAGAGAGAGAGAGAATCCCAAGCAGGCTCTGTGCTGTCTATGCAGATCCCAACTTGGGGCTGAAACTCACAAACCACAGGATCATGATCTGAGCCAAAATCAGAAGTCAGGCTCTCAACCAACTGAGCCACCCAGGCGCCCCTGAGAGAAGGGCTTTTTAATCTTCTCTGTGCCATTAAGATAAGTGGTGCCCGCCCGTCTCTCACTGGAGGTGCCCCTGAGCTGTCCCGTTCCTTGCCTATGGTGCTTCCCTGTCTAAGAACCTCCAGTTGGCTATCTTAGCAAGACCTGTTCTTCCCCCCTGTTGGCTAACTCTACTTGGGGAAGAACCTAACGAATTCATTCTGACACAAACCTATTAAATGGA
This sequence comes from Hyaena hyaena, assembly GCF_003009895.1. Classification (NCBI taxonomy): domain Eukaryota; kingdom Metazoa; phylum Chordata; class Mammalia; order Carnivora; family Hyaenidae; genus Hyaena; species Hyaena hyaena. The sequence continues at coordinate 2,553,824 of NW_024080815.1, read as the reverse complement.
AGCTATGATAGGACGTCAGCAGGCCTGGAATGAGTAGCTGGCAAGGAAAGAAGAAGAGGGGAAAGATGTGAGATTTGGAGCCTGGGTCTTTTCTTCCATCCTCTATCCCTCCACTAAGTACAAGATTCAGGCTTATCTTAGATGAATAAGAGGACTCAACAGGGACTAAATTATTTGGTGGACATCGCATAAATACGTGGTTCTTGCAGACTCCTGAGCTGTGTGCAGCAGTTGTAAATTATGGCCTCTACCCTTGAACTGTGACCTCTGCCCTTGACGAGTGTGCACTATGGTTGAGGATAGCCCAGTAGAGAATAGCATTCAGAATGAATAATATTTTGATGACAAAGTAGTCTTAGATTTTCTAGGCATGAGTGAATCTTGACAGACTTTCTCTTGATGTTCACTATTTAAGACCTCCAAAGGGAGAAGAAGGATCTGATGATGAGGAAACAGAAAATGGCCCAAAACCGAAAAAGCGCCGTCCACCAAAAGTGGAGAAGAAGAAGGCTGTAAGTGTATATAATACTGTGGTTTTCATTCCCGCTATAGGCATAAAAGATTGCTCTACACAAAAATGTATTCTTTCCCTGCAGTGTCTTCAAGCACAAATGCTTCTTTTTGAAGTGTACTCGTTGCTGTTTATTATCATCATACCACAAACTTAGTTTAACACGATGTCCTAACAAAATGCAACCTAGGAATATTGATTAATCTATTATGTCTGATCTTCTTTCTTTAGCCCAAGCCAGAGCGTCTGCCTCCATCAATGAAGGGAAAAATAAAATCCAAAGCCATAATATCATCAAGTGATGATTCTTCAGACGAAGATAAACTTAAAATTGCTGATGAAGGGTATGAATTTTTTCCGTAGTGCATTTTTTTTTTAAAGGTTTATTTATTTATTTTGAGAGAGAGGATGTGAGTGGGGGAGGGGGAGGGAGAGAGAAGCTCAAACAGGTTCAGCACTATCCGCATGGAGCCAGATGCAGGGCTTGAACTTCTGAACCGAACTGTGAGATCATGACCTAAGCCAAAACCAAGAGTCAGTCGGACACTTAACCAACTGAACCACCCAAGCACCCCTCCCTTAGCGCGTTCTTTTAATGAAAGGTGAGAGTGGTCATTGTGCCAAAATGTCTTCCCTCCAGCTTCTTGGAATCTCAGAGGTAGAAGAAACCTTAGCACACATCTTAATTTAACCCTGTCATTTTGTCCTGTCACATGTTTGTCCCTCAGAGAAGAAAACCTATTTTGAAATCTCGTTTCTCCATGGATATTAGGATATTAGGACATTTCCTGGATGGCATCCTTCTAAATGATCATTTCTCCATGGATATTAGGATATTAGGAAATTTTCTGGATGGCGTCCTTCTAAGTGAATTGTATCACTTTCCTACACTTACCAAACTGGCTAAAACTGTTATGAGCAGCCTGATCCTGGCCATGTGGAAATGGGGCTTTTTGACCTTTTCCTCTCAGGGGGCAGTGGTGACTTGCTCTGTGTGGGGCTTCTCCTACGCTGCTTGTCCCGTACTCTCCTTTAGCTTATGGCGCACCTGGCAAAGCAGTATTGAGTTTACTTGTTCTAAACTTGTTCCTCAAGCTGGAGGTTCCCCTGTCCCCACATTTGGATTCACAGACTAGGACTCTTAATCCTGTCCCACCCCTTGTATTTCTACCGGTGTCTGTCATTTCATTCATTCATTCAACAGTCATTTCAATGTCCATTAAGAATTCCATGAGATAGTGTGCTGAGTGCTTGGGGATACAGAGGAAAAAGTCATAGACTCTGCCTTCAAAGAATTTATGTTTTAGAAGCAATGAAGTATAACATAAACCAAAAGTCACCTTATAGTGGGATAGATATGGTCACTTACGGTGTTTCTCTCCGGGGACCATACGTAATCTGGAATTCGGGGGAGGGTTGTAAGAGACTTTTTTTTGTAAAAGAAAGGCTGTTTGAATTGAATCTTGGAAGAAGAACGGAGTGCCGGTTGGTTAGAGGTGAGCAGTTAGCGTGTTAAGGGAACTAAAGGTGCCAGTGGGGGTGCTGGTCTTATAGGTAACGATCTCTAGGGAAACATCTGTAAAGACTTGCAGTTCCTTTTTTCTCTGAGGACACTGGCTGACACACGTCGGGGTAACTTTGCCCTTGCCACAGTGTTACTCTGGTCAGTGGTAAGAGGCCAGCATGAGCAGAGCAGTGAAGTGTATGGTTTTAGAATGTGCACTGTTAAAATGTGTAGGCAGAAAGGTCCATGTGGAGGCTGAGCTGATGTCAAACTGTGAAGTCAAGGCCAAGTTGGTTTGAACCACTTGCATCAGTTAAACTTGGTCCTGATCGTCACCAAGTTTTTGCTTATTTGGCCAGGTGGAGTGGTGGGAATTGGACCCAGGAGGCCCACTGGCCTTTAGTATATGTAGGGAATGAATGCAGTGTCCTATTCTTACTCACTCAAGGTGACCAGAGTTACATATTGTATGTCTAGGTTTCTTCTTTCAGATTTAAGGACCAAAAGCCTTTCTTCAGTCATGTGGAGATGGTTTCATTTCCAAACGGGAATGTATTACATCTCCTTCGCCCTTTATAGACTGAACCCTGTGGCATTTCACATTCCTTCCCATGGAAACCAAACCTGAGGAATATGCCACAGGGGAAGTTTGTCCTCCTGTTCAAGCTCTGGGGGGTGAGCAGCTGTCACCGCAGTTACAGGAATGTTCTTTCCTCCAGAGCCTCCAGGAAGCCAAGATTTCCTGGGTGCCACCACCATCCCGAGCATAGGTACAAGTCCCATTCCCTTTAACCCGTCAACTGACAAGTAGAGGGGAACTCAGGGCAAAAGTAAGTGAGCTACAGAAGCCTTTTAGCCCCTGCTGTGTATTTTGAGTCAGACTTACCCTGGCAGAAGACACGAGTGCAGCAGCAAGTCCTGGATAGAAATGGTACCTTGGCTCTTCAGGTATCTGATAGGGAAAAGTCCCACTCATCCAGTCTTGGGAGAGGGTTCATTCTGCAGAGTCCCTACAGCCAAGCAAGATCTTAGGTTTCACCTCTGCTGCCATGAATTTGCTGATAAAGATAAATGTAGCCCTTCCTTTTCATAATTTTATGTATGAAATTGAGAAGTGCTTCATTGTGATGAAAGGTGCCTGATAGAACCCAGTGAGAGGCCTCCTTTACTGTTTAAATGCTGTGGTACAACTAAAGTGCCTTATTCTTTTTTCTTCTTAATCCTTTTTTATTGTGAAATATACCAAATTGACAAAACAGTACACAAATATCACAAAGTGAGAACCAGTGTAAGGCATCCACATCAAGAAATAGAACATTCAGTGCCCTTATTTTTTAGAAGACATTCTCTGCTTGCCAGGTCCCATCGGCCCGAATCCTGGTGTGTAACCAGTGCTTGTCTTTGCCAGGCATCACCGCAACAGCAACAGCGACTCCGACGAGGGTGAACGGCGGAAGAAACGTGCCTCTTCGGACAGCGATTCTGATGAGAACCAGAACAAGTCTGGCAGCGAAGCCGGCAGTCCCCGGAGGCCCCGAAGACAGGAGTCAGATGAGGATTCAGACAGCGACCAGCCAGCCAGAAAGAGAAGGCCCTCGGGTTCTGAACAGTCTGACAACGAGTCCGTGCAGTCCGGGAGAAGCCGCTCCGGAGGTTCTGAGATGGACTCCCGCCCGGCTTCTCCAAGTGCCGAGTCAGAGCACGATTCCGAGAGAGGATCTGATAACGAGGGCTCTGGCCAAGGCTCTGGAAATGAATCAGAAGCAGAGGGATCCAACAATGAGGCCTCAGATCGGGGTTCAGAACATGGGTCAGATGATAGCGACTAGGCTTTATTTCATAAATAAGCTTCATCGCTGGAGGAAACTTTTTAATATATGAAAGCTGTGACAGAAATGCTTCAGAAGTTTAGTCAAACAATTGTGAAATTTTTCCTAAGGGAGTTTTTTTTTTCCTACCCATTTGTATATTACTAAGCCCCAAGAGATATTTCCTGTGCTAAAGTCCAGTATCTGAGTCCCTTGAGCAAGTGAAGAATGACTGTTCCTCACTGCAGCACAGTTCTACCTGTCATATGTGAAAAACGCAGGAAGAATAAACCCAGAGGCTAAATCATTCCTACAGAGGTTTGACTGAAACTGGCAGAGACGTCTCATCATCTTCGTATGTTAAGCAGCACCCTGTTCCGGTTTTTATTGCAGTCTTTCACCAAGTGGTGCAGGCAACTTGGTATTCATGTCTTTGTTCCATCTGAAGTTTAGATTGAGACTGTTTTTATTTTCTGGAGGAAGAACTATCTACTGTATAATCACACCAAAGTACAAGTGAAAGGAAGGTTTTCTCCAGTAGTGTAACACTGCAGCCGTGTAGATGAAACCACAGATACGTAATTTGTTAGGTCGACTAAGATGTGGACAAATGCTTTTCTGTTAGTAGAATGCGAAGGCCTGCATAGGCCACACAATAAACTTCTCTTACCAACTTTTATGGGACATCGTGTCATTTTTATTTGCTCAGTACATTTGTGTATGCAAATTTGGCATAAATAAACTATGCAAATATTTGGAAGAGCCTGAACTAAGCTGAAGGTTGTTTACTAAAAACTTTATAAATTTTTTTAAAGGTTTTATTTTTATGTAATGTCTCTACCCAACTTGGGGCTTGAACCCACAACCCCGGGATCGAGAGTCTCGTGCTCTACCGACTGAGCCAGCCAGGTGCCCCAGAACTTTTATAATTTTTGATAGATTTGTAGAGTTCGGTTTTTTTTTTAAGACGCAAGCAAACTAAGGTACTAATAATATATATTTGTATTTTCAGTACTTCGGTGATTAACAGTTTGAGTAACATTTTTATGTTATGCTGCACAGTTTGTAGAAAAGCTGTAATTAATTTAGTCAATAACTATTTAATTAGGCATTGAGAATGCAGAGATAAACTGTCTTTCCTGCCAAAAGTCTAATGGAGAAGATCAGTTCATTGTCCCTATGGTGTGAAAAGGGGATGTTTGCACCGGTTGTGGGTGCAGAATGGGGGATAAAGTCAAGGCAAGGTTTCCTGAAGGACAAGAGACTGCGATGACTCAAGGGACTGGCCAAGTGGAGTGTTAAGGGAGTGTGGCCAAGGCCGTGGGAGGCGCGTGTGCAGCTCTGGGAATTCCAATGTAGGATAGGCAGTGAATTTCTGCCTTTGAAAGGTGAAGAGCCTGAGATTCCAAAGTTCATGCAGCTAGTAAAGGTGAGAATCAAACTAGAATCCAGGTCTTCACTCTGCTTTTTCCAATATGTCACATATAAGTAATGAGCCAGTCAATCCCCAAGTGACAAAAATCCATCTAAGTTAAAAAGCATTTCCCAACTGATGACTCGACATCAAGCAGTAACCGAACAAAAGTATGTTGGTAGAAGGTCCTTTGGAGAGCAATTTATGGAGGGATTTAACACAATGCTATCCCACTGTTTCAGGTTTGGGCTACAAAGGTGCTTTTTAGTACATGTCCTGATTTGTAATTTTGGGGTGTGTTCCACCTCAATATGGATATTTCTTCCAGGTGTCCCCCCAGATTAGGGCAGTGACATGCCCCCCCTGGCCATGGTGCCCACGCCAGAAGCCACTGTGAGGTTTCTACTGGCAGAACTCCCCTTTGGCCACAGACTGGAGCCTGGAGGTGACCAGAAGTGGGGAGTGCCCCCACTGAGGAAGGGGAAGGTCTTCCTGATGAAGGAAGCCTTTGCTCTGTGACCGCTGCCGATCCTGGGGTCTGTATGTCAGGATCAGCCTTCCATTTCTTTCCTTTTTTTTTCTTTTTTTGCAAGCATTGACAACATTTTATGACTTTCAGGTATACAACATAATGGTTTGGTATTTGTACGTATTGCAAAATAATTACATTAAGTCCAGTTAACATCCATCACCACACATAGTGACAAAAATGGAAAACGGTATGGAAGTTCCTCAAAAGATGAAAAATCTTTTTCATAGATGAGGAGCTATCATATGATCCAGCAATTCTGTTTATCAGGAGAAAATGAAAACACTAACCTGAAAAGGTATTTGTAACTCCGTGTTCACTAGTTCATTTATACTAGCCAAGATAGGGAAACAGATCATTTAAGTGTCCCTGGATGGATGAATGGATAAAGAAAATGTGAGATATTCCATTCCATACACAGAGTGGAATATTATTCAGCTATAAAAAAGAATGAACATTGCCATTAGTGACAACATGGATGGATCTTGAGCGCAATATGCTAGGTGAAATTAGAGGAAAAAAGACAAATACTATACGATCTCACTTATCTGTGGAATCTAAAAACCGAAATGAAGCTCATAGATAAAGAGAACAGATTGGTGGTTGCTGGAGATGAGAAGTTAGTGGGTAATGGGTTAAGAGGGTCAAAAGGTACAGACTTCCAGTTATAAATCATGGGAATGTAATGTACAGCTTGCCAACTCTAGTTAATCATGCTGTGATGCATATTTGAAAGCTGCTAAAACAGTACATCTTTTTTTTTTTTTTAAAGTAGACTCCATGCGGGGTGTGGAGCCCAATGCAAACAAAGCATGAAGCCCAGTGTGGCACTTGAACTCACAACCCTGAGATCAAGACCTGAGCTGAGATCAAGAGTCAGATGCCTGGGGCGCCTGAACTTCTGCTCAGGTCATGATCTCATGGATTCCAAGTTCAAGCCCCACATCAGGCTTGCTGTTGTCAGTACAGAGCTGGCTTTGGATCCTCTGTCCCCCACTTTCTGCGCCTCCCCTTCTTGTGCTCTCTCTCTCTCTCTCAAAAATAAACATTAATAAAAGAAAAAATCTATTTAAAAAAAAAAGATGCTTAACCGACTGAGCCATCCAGGCTAACAGAGTACATCTCAAAAGTTATAATCACAAGAAAGAAATGTAACTATGTATAGTGAAACCTATCATTCAACCCTGCCCTAGTGCTTGGTGGTCTCTGAAACTTCTATGATTGTCCAAACAGCCTCTTTTTCATAGCTCCCAGTAGCTGAGGTTATGTCAGGACCTGTCAGTGTCCTAAAGGGGATCATCTCAGACAACACCTAGATCCAGGCTTATTGGAAGCCAGACCCACAGGCAGAATAGGTCCCTTTCACAGGAAGACTGAGTTCTGGGGTCAGTTAGTTACCTGTTGCTGCGCCCTGAGGGTGGTGGTTATTTAATATATGGGAAAGCTGGAGCAAAGCTGAGTACAAAGGTTGCTTCCACAGGCCTCCATTCCTTGATCGCATCTGTGTAGGCCCCAGTTAGTGGCCAGGCCCGAGCCCCTCAACCAGCAAAATAGGCCTCCTTCTCAGAAAGACTGGGGCTGTATTTCAGTGTGTCCTCTATGCAGTGGCCTGAACATCTCTGATGAGTACTGTCCCATGGGACCCAGGAATGCAAGCCTCCAGTCTCCTCAGAGCCAGGTGATCAAGGGACATCCCCTGGGCTACAGCCGGAAAAACTGGGTCACCATAAAAACCAGGGCATCAGCTGCATATAGAAGTTTCTCTCCGGGAGAAACGCACTGAAGAGCACAGCAGAGGGGATCTCGAAGATGGTGTCTGCCAGGAGGGAGCAGAAAGATGGTGCCCATCGGTTTTTGTCCAGAAAATATCTCAGCAGGCCCCTGCCTCAAGTCCAATGCTTTAAAATTAGCAAATGACCTTCTGTCACATAAAGTTTGAGCACTTTTCAAAGACTGCTTATACGTCGGACCAGAAGCCCGTGAGTTACACAGTAAGTCCACGTGTGAGTTCTTTCAGAGCTGTTTCTCAGTTTGCCACAGCCCTGTGGGTCCTTTGGGCTTTAGCCTGCTTGTTTTTCAAAGCCAGCTGTTTTGGGGGCTTGTCTTTTGGGAGTATGTCTCAAACGTTGTGGTGACTAATATGGGTACAGCCTCCTCAGGGGAGAAGCTCTAAGTTTTGAGTCCCCTCCCAATTGTAGGTTGCTGCTGAGGGGTGGGCAGTTAAGGGTGCAGTGGTAGGGGGTGGGTGAGTTTGGGGTAAGGGGTTGAGAGGATGAGGGGGTGGGGAGATGGTCGGGTAGGGGGTAAGAAGGTGGGGGGCTTGGGGGGGGTTAATGGTGAAGTTGTTTCTCAGCCTTTCCTGCCTGCTTTGATGTGATTTTTTGCCCCTTCATTTGCTGGATGTGAAGGGGTAATTCTGCTAGTTTTGTGGGGGTTTTTCAGAGCAAATTGTTCTAAGGGTAACTGTAGATTCAGTGTGCCCATGGGAAGAGGTGAGTTCAGGATCCTATCTTTTTTTTTTTCTTAAATAGTTTATTGTCAAGTTGGTTTCCATATAACACCCAGTGCTCATCCCCACAAGTGCCCTCCTCTGTGCCCATCACCCCCCTTCCCCTTTCCCCCACATCCATCAGTCCTCAGTTTGTTCTCAGCATTCAAGAGTCTCTCATGGTTTGCCTCCCTCCCTCTCCCCCACTATTTTCCCCCTTCTCCTCCCCCATGGTTCTCTGTTAAGTTTCTCCTGTTCCACTTACAAGGGCAAACATATGGTATCTGTCCTTCTCTGCCTGACTTATTTCACTGAGCGTTAACACCCTCGATATCCATCCATGTTGCTACAAATGACCAGATTTCATTCTTTCCATTACCATGTAGTGTTCCCTTGTATAGATAAACCACATCTTCTTGGTCCGTTTTTCAGTTGATGGACCCTTAGGCTCTTTCCATGATTTGGCTATTGTTGAGAGTGCTGCTATGAACATTGGGGTACACGTGCCCCTATGCATCAGCACTCCTGTGTCCCTTGGGCAAATTCCTAGCAGTGCTATTGCTGGGTCATAGGGGAGTTCTACTGTTAATTTTTTGAGGAATCTCCACACTGTTTTCCAGAGGGGCTGCACCAGTTTACATTCCCACCAACAGTGTAGGAGGGTGCCCATTTCTCCACATCCTCGTCAGCATCTAGAGCCTCCTGATTTGTTCATTTTAGCCACTCTGACTGGCGTGAGGTGGTATCTCAGTGTGGTTTTGATTTGTATTTCCCTGATGAGGAGGGATGCTGAGCATCGTTTCATGTGTCTGTTGGCCATCTGGATGTCCTCATTGGAGAAGTGTCTGTTCATGGCTTCTGCCCATGTCTTCACTGGATTATTTGTTCTTCGGGTGTGGAGTTTGCTGAGTTCCTTATAGATTTTGGATACTAGCCCTTAATCTGATATGTCATTTGCAACTATCCTTTCCCATTCTGTCGGTTGCCCATTAGTTTTATTGATTGTTTCTTTTGCCGTGCAGAAGCTTTTTATCTTGATGAGGTCCCAATAGTTCATTTTTGCTCTTGATTCCCTTGCCTTTGGGGATGTATCAGGTAAGAAATTGCTGCAGCTGAGGTAGAGGAGGTTGTTTCTTGCTTTCTCCTCTAGGGTTTTGACGTTTTCCTGTGTCACATTCAGGTTCTTTATCCATTTTGAGTTTATTTTTGTGTTTGGTATGAGACGTGATCTAGTTTCATTCTCTGCATGTTGCTGTCCAGTTCTCCCAACACCATCTGTTAAAGAGGCTGTCTTTTTTCCATTGGACACTCTTTCCCGCTTTGTCAAAGATTAGTCGGCCATACATTTGTGGGTCCAGTTCTGAGTTCTCTGTTCTATTCCATTGGTCTATGTGTCTGTTTTTGTGCCACAGGATCCTATCTTGAACACGAACCTCAGCCTTCTGTTTCTTAGGTCAATATCAGCAGGAGAAGGCAACAGGGAATAGTTGGTTATGAAGAGAGATACTGGAATCCAGGCATCTTGGAAAGGAGTCTCGCTTTGTGATGCTGACAAGCCCTGTGACCTTGAGCAAGTTACTTCCCTAGTTAGGCCCCTCTCCCTCTTCTAAAACAACTTGTTTCTCCTACACTGTAAATTTTGAGAGCCTCAAATGGATCTGTCACAATTAGAGAATCTGATTTGCGTTGGCTCTCACATTCATTCCAAACTAGTCCAAGTACTGCAACTATTAAAGCTATTAAACTTTAAAATAAATTTTGCTTAAATTTAGGCAAGAAAACCCACTTTGTTATTCTGACTGAAACTCAATCACTCCTCTGCCAAAATCCCTATTTCATAGCATGAGTTTTCCTAAGCAGGCAACTCTTCCATTAGAATGGAAGATTATACTTAATTCATAGGATTGTTGTGAGGATTAGGAAGGCAGGTTCCATGGTGAGCCTGTGATGGACTCCCAGTAAAGTCCTCCCTGTGACTGAATCAGGTCTGAATGTCTGGCACTACTGACCAAGCTCAGTGATCCTTGTTTAGACTGAGTGGTGACTAGGGCAGTTACTCTTTCCTTTTAAAAAATTCTTGCTTCTGCCTAGTTCCTCTGGAGAAAAATATTTTTAATCTCCAGGAAATGTGACTTTCCTGGAGCTTTCTAAGTATCCCTTGTTTTGATTCTACTAACAAACATTTTCTTCCCTGGGAGATTAAGTAGCCAATGCAGTTAAGATAGACCTCTTAAAGGGGCAACTGGGTGGCTCAGCCGGTTGAGCATCCGGCTTCGACTCAGGTCATAATCTCAAGGGCTCGTCTGTTCAAGCCCCGCCTTGGGGTCTCTGCCATCAGTGCAGAGCCCACTTTGGATCCTCTGTCCCCCTCTCTGTGCCCCTCCCCTGCTGGTGCTTTCTCAAAAATAAATATTAAAAAAAGACCTCTTAAAGGAGACTAGCATTGGTTCCTAAAAACAGAATTTGGAGCATGGGCCAGTACAGTTTTCTCCTAAAGATAGTTCCTGATGCTTTGGTATTTTGGGAGTGTTAGCACTGTACAAAAGGCCTACCATGTAGCATCAGGAACACAGGAAAGGGTATAAGCTACAGGCAAATCAAGTTCATCTAGACCTCAGTGTGCCCAGTGATTTGGGAGGCTCAAATCAACAGACTATAGCCTGTCATTAGGGCCTCACTTGGCATCAGGCCCTGGCTTCTAGCCCGACTTTGACACTCACATTGATGTGACAAAGCACTTTGCTTTTCAGCCTCCATATCCCTATCTATCAAGTAAGGTTGTTTGAAGTCCTTTCAAGTTAAACATTCCAGGCTCATCGCAGAGAAGTTTGAACAGACCATCTAGTCTACTTCAATGGCCTGTGTAACCTGAGGTCTTTCCATTCCAAGCGAATGGAAACCATATCTGTTATTTCAAGCCTAATTTTTCCATAGATTCAGATAAATTATATTTTTTACTTATGAAATATGTATTTTTGTTCTTGATTTTTGTTGTCCTGTATTCTATTTACTACAGCCAAATGGTTTTGTAACATTTGTCATTCTGAAAATATGAAGTTTTAAAAAAATATCTCAACTTTTTATGCATTTTCCTTGACATGGATGGTCTGTTCTAGATTGCCACTATTGCAGCATTCTAGGGGCAAATCTGTACTTGGGTCATGTGGTCCACAGCTAAGTAGTGATGATAACACCTACCTGGTGTAGGACATCGGGGATGGATTTTGAAGTGTCTTATTCAGAAGTCAGTAGATTAGTGAATTCACCTTCTTGTCTGTTCTGTCCCTATATCTCTAATCCAGTGTGTTTGCAGCAAGTTTTTCCCAAAACACTAGTCCCAGAAGATACTCCTTAAAAAAGAATTTCATAGGGGCTCCTGGGTGGCTTAGTCGGTTAAGCGTCCGATTTTCGCTTGGGTCATGATCTCACGGTTCGTGGGTTCGAGCCCCGCATCGGGCTCTGTGCTGACTGCCAGCTCAGAGCCTGGAGTCTGTTTCAATCTGTGACTCCCTCTCTCTCTGACCCTCCCCTGCTCAGGCTGTCTCTCTCTCTCTCTCCTAGAAATAAATAAAACATTAAAAAAAAGAAAAAGAATTTCATAGCCAAATAAGTTAGAAAAACACTGAATTCTAGAGTCCTTTGCAAACAAGATGCTTTTGGTGATAAACCACAGAAAATGATGTTACAAACTGATTTAAAAATAAAATTATTGGTACACCAGGGTGGTTCAGTCAGTTAAGTATGTGACTCTTGATTTCAGCTCAGGTCTTGATCTCAAGGTTTGTGAGATCGAGCCTGGCATCAGGCTTCTTGCTGACATCCCAAACAGGGATTCTCTCTCTCCACTCCTCCGCACCCCCTCAAAAGAAATAAATGAAATAAAAATAAAGATTATTTTGTCCTGTGCTGGACATCTGGGTTCGGGGGGCTGGGGAGGGAGGGAGGGACAGTTCAATCAGAAGAGAGTATTGTCAAAGACTTAGCTTCATTCATTCTTTTTATCGTGCATACATAGAAGAAGGGGTAATGTAGTAAGTATGAGCATAATTCAATACCTCTGCTCCTACCAGAGATTGCTTGTATACTGGTTCTTAATTGCACCCCTCTCCATTCTCACATACAATATTCCTAAGTGAGGTATTTAACCCTCTTTTGGTGACCCAGGGTCATAATTCAAACAGTGGTTATTGTGCGTTCCTACAAAATGTGAGGTATGTCAGGCTCCCCGCCTCTGCCCTGAACGACCTCAGACTCTTGATTGAAATAATCTATTCCTATGTGAGTGAACTCGAGGATGGGGATTTTGTCTTTTTCATCTATTTTCTAAGAGCCAAACATAGGACTTGGCAAGAACTAGGTACTAATTTATATTTTGTTCTCAAAACTGAATCTCTAATCTAAAAAAGGATGCTGCCGGAAAGGACCGGACTCCGAGGTCTGTGGTAACTCCATTCTTCTCTCCTACAAGAGTTTTAGCAAATTCCTTTTGTTGGAGTCATTTACCTGTGAATGGCAAACATTTGGTCTGAGTCCAAGTGCCCCATCATGGACAGACAGGGTGGCTACCCGCAGGTGCACTGCCACACCCACCGCGTGGCTGTAAAGTGTAAGGTGGTTGTTTCTTAGAAATGGTTCTTATCGCTCAACAGATTTTGTTCTCATTTTTACAACTGTGAAGGTACTGCATATTGGTCAAAGTACCAAAAGATCGTTACTCTTGAGCCTGATCCTAATAAACAACCCCGGAAGTTGGTCTCTAGACCCAGACAGGCTAGTTCATCCAAGTAGGGTGGAGCGTCTGTGATAGCATCTTCTCCCTGAGAGGGATCGGTGCCCAATCCTTTGTTCTCTCCTGGACTGTTTTGTTCTTTGGAACAATGCTGCTTTGATTTCTCTGATGGGAGCTGGTGCTCCAAGTTCCTTAGTTGGGAAAGAAGCGGAGACTTCGTTTCCTGGCTCGGCCCGCTGCTGGACTGTGCTGCTGGACTGCCCCGGCCGTCTTGTGTGTAGACACGTTCTTCCCTTTCTCTCCTCCTGCTACTGCCAACTTGAAGTGGCAGCAGAAGCGATACAGAGGAGCGGTCTTGGGCCACAGAAGTGTGAGAAGGGAGCATCACCATATTCCTTGACCTTGAGCAATTAAGTGAGGGATGAATGCTGGGGTTTGTTTTTAAATTTTTTTTAATGTTTATTATTTTTGAGAGAGAATGAGCAAACACAAGCAGGGGAGGGGCAGAGAGAGAGAGAGAGAGAGAGAATCCAAGGCAGGCTCCAGGTTCCAACCTATAAATGCAGAGCTCAATGTGGAGTTCAAACGTAAGAGCTATGAGATCATGACCTGAGCTAAAGACAGATGTTCAAGGGACTGAGCCACCCAGGCGCCCCCGGAGTTGGTTTAAGGAATGTTCAGCACCTGCAGCTGTCTTGTCAGTCCCCCCTGAGCACTCTGGCCTCGAAGCATACACACCCTTCTTCCCGTGGTTCACAGAAATCACAGAACCTAAGTTTCCACCCCTCCAATTCTCCAAGAGGACTCTCCCTGCTGGAATCTCACACTGCAAACAGCTGTCCTTGTCGGAAACCTCTATTCAAGGCAGAGCCGAGGCTCTCAGTTGTCATATGAGCTGGCATTGACTCCCAGTGACATTTGTGCTGTGGCCACTGGCCCCTGTGCTCTATCATGGGGATGGCAAGTGCTTTACAGCTATTTGGCCCAAGGGAACAGGGTCTGAGAATGGGGAGAGGGTTTGGCCCCTTTGAAAAGAACTGGGACTCCATCCATAGTAAAAGGAGGGGAGTTGTGGGCCAGTCAGTCGTTTGGTAAGAAGACCTGGGGCGGGGGGGTGGGGGGGTGGGATAGAATTGCTTCTCGATGCAGTAGAAGCTGAGTCCCAGGCCACGATGCCTGGGGACGCAGTACAGTCCTTGGTGGTCAGCAAGAGAGCCTGTCTTATGTTATGTATCAGCGCTTGTAAAACTTTAATGGGCTCAGAAGTCACCTAGAAACCCTGATCCACAGGTCTGGAGGGAGACCAGACGGTTTGCAATTCTAACAAGCTCCCAGATGATATGAGTCCAAAGACTACAATTTGAGTAGGGAGGTTGTACATCATGTCACCTTAGGGCACCTAGGTGACTCAGTCCCTTGAGCGTTCGACTCTTGATTTTGGCTCAGGTCCTGGTCTCTCATTTCGTGAGATCGAGCCCTGCATTGGGCTCTGAGCTGAAAGCACAGCCTCTCTGCCCCTTCCCTGCTCTCTGTCTCTCTCTTTCTTTTAAATAAATAAATAAATATTTAAGGAAAAGCAAACTGGGAACTGTGGGAACACCCACAGTTTTTTCATTGGGGCTGGAAGGCCCAGCAAGGGCTTGGTGTGGAAAGACCGGGAAAGGGGAAGGAAGGGTCAGAGAAGGCTTAGGGAAACAGGAGAAGATAGGAAACTGTTACTTTGCAGAGCAGGAAGTGAGCATACCCGAGAGGCAGTAAAGTCTGATGGTGTAAACTTCAAAGGGTCCTTGGAAGAAAAAAGGACAGAAGTGGTTGGAAAGCAAGCTGGCCAGGGGTCCATCGGGGACCACTGGCATGAGAGCAAAGAGAGCAGGGGAAGTCATGGGCTCAGGGGAAAGCCAGGTTTCCTTCAGAGCAAGAAGATAACAATAAAGTTCAGAGAAAGATTGCAGGTATGGGGACATTTGCTGGTGACAGCCTGTGAGACTGAGGTAACACGAAGAAAGGGTTTGAGAGAGCAGGGGCGGGGAATAGGAACAGAGTAGCATATATGCAGAAAAGACCAGGGGCCCTCTGGCTTCTGGTGGGCGGGGGAGGGAGGGAGGCATGATGGGAAGGAAGGTGCATAGAGCCAGCCAGGGTACAGTCTCCTGTGGCTCCAGGAACACAGGAACCCCTACTGGGCAGTGGGGGTGGCTCGGGGTGCCGAGAGGAGGGGCAGCGGCGTAAGAACTACAGAACGTGTCACTCCTGGCCCCGCAGGCTGGGGGCCTCTTCCTCAGGGCCTGTTGGGTTGTGGCACTGGAGCAGGGAGGGATGTGGTCGTGACCTTGTCTTTCCATGGCTTGCTGATACTGATGTGGGTTTTTTAAAGCAATGTGGTTAGGCAGTGCGGTGTTCCCATTGCTCTGGTGACGGGATTCCCTGCTCAGCATTTCCAAAGATAAAGCAGTAACTGTGTTTTGCGTCCCATATACCACGTATGCTCAGACATAAGGTGGCCTGAATTACGGTGTGCTCTGTTCCCATTGCTCTGGTGACGGGATTCCCTGCTCAGCATTTCCAAAGATAAAGCAGTAACTGTGTTTTGCGTCCCATATACCACGTATGCTCAGACATAAGGTGGCCTGAATTACGGTGTGCTCTGTTCCCGTCGCAAAGCTGCTCTCGCGGCTCAGAAGGTGATTGATTTCAGGGAAGTGTATAGACTTTGGGATATAGGCGAAATAGTTCAATGTCTATTAATAACATGTACTCATTAATTTACAAACATGCATTTAAAACCACATATAAAACAAATATGGGTTAAGAACTAGTGGTTTTCTCCATTCACATTTCACAAAATAATTTTACTCAAATTCATCACAAAACCTTTAACCTGGGTCTTGGTCTCCAGCCACGTTCCACGCCATGTGGTGTTTGCGAGGAGGTAACCTTCCCTTCCGGGGCCATTGTTTGGGTCTGAGGCCTGAGAACGTGTGTTTTTGGCTGGAGATGCGCCCTGAGCTACATGTGCTCATTCGCATCACAGTAAGGCTTGGGGCCTTTCCTTTGGTCTAGTACGTAAGTCTTGTCCACCTCCATGTAGCATGCTGATTTTTAAAGTCATCCTCAAAATGCCTATTTATGGCTTTTGCTGACTCTGGAGAGTGTGTGATTACACCCCCAGGAATAACGATTAAATCTGTGTTAAATTTCTCTGCTTTTTTTGGTTTGGTTTGGTTTTTTACACTGAACCCACTGGGGGGAAATCTCCATACACATTGAAAAGTAGCATTGATTGGACCATTTTGGGTTCATGTTGATGGGGTTTGGAGTGCTGGTGGGGGGTTGGAGCCGAAGGTCAGGAAAGAATTCTAGAGACGTCTTTGGTGCAAAAAGATGATTTTGTTAAAGCACAGGGACAGGACCCACTGCCCTGGGGTTGTGAAGAGTGACTGCTTGTATACTGTGGAGCTGGGGGAGGTAAAGTCAAGAGGAAGGCTTTTTTTTTTTTTTTTTAATGTTTATTCATTCATCTTTGAGAAACAGAGAGCACTAGCAAGGGGAGGGGCAGAGAGAGGGAGACATAGAATCCCAAGCAGGCTCCAGGTTCTGAGCTGTCAGCAAACAGCCCAAAGCAGGCCTTGAACTCACCAACTGTGAGATCATGGCCTAAGGTGAAGTCAGATGAGTAAACAACTGAGCCACCCTGGTGCCCCTCATGAGGAAGTTTCTTAAAGGGATTTCCATATGTTAAAGAGGATTTACAGATTAAGGGAGGTCTAACTATTGTCAAACTAAAGTTGTTTTTCCCTAGGGCGAAGCATTATCATCAAGATAGTAGGGAATTCCTGTGGTCCTTTGGGCAGCACATATACTAAAATTGGAATAATACAAAGATAAATTAGCAAGGACCCTGCTCAAGGATGACAGCAAATTTGCAAATTTGTGAAGCAGCAAAAAAAAAAAAAAAAAAAAAAAAAAAAGATAGTAGGGAGTTCCTGGAGATAGGCTACTGGTAAGATTGCCCTTTTCTTGTAATATTACTAAGATACTTGTAAACTGATGGAGACTTTATCACTTTAACCATTTGTTTTCTGTCCTTTGTTCGTGGGCAGCCAAGGGTGCCTAGGGAATATCATACAGACCCCACCTGGCAGGAAGGGGTGGGGTGGGGAGGTGTGTGTGTGGGGGGGTGTTGTGCTAGCTTGTGCTTGGCCCTCAGCTTGCCTTATGGCCCCTCATCAATGTGTCACCCCAGACAGTACATCCTTGTGCACAAAAAGTAATTGAGAGGATCTCATATCATTTGAAACAAACTGTTCATGCTAAAAAGTCGTGCCACTCCTTCATTTGGGGGTAATTTGGAGATGGAAAACTGCAGGTATCTATGGCGTGGGTTGCCATATTTTAGCTTCCCCACCTTTGGAAACCAGCTCCAATGTTGATTGTGTCTAATGGAAAACATATAAGTTGTAGAGTTATTCACACTCTAAATTCTAGTTCTTCCAACAATAAGCTATGTGACTTTGGACCGTGGCTTCATGTCCCTCAGCCCTGATTTCCTATGGGTTCAATTGCGATAACCATGGCTGCACCGCGGGACTGTTCTGAGATTCCAATGTAATAACGTGTGCTGTAGACCAGGCACACAGGTGGGTCTCCCAGAAGCTAGCCTTTTTCTCACTGATTTCTAAGAGCTTTTTGTGGCTAACTCTTCAATTTTTTTTAAGTTTATTTATTTATTTTGGAAGAGACAGAGATAGCATGAACGGGGGAGGGGTACAGAGAGAGGGAGAGAGAGAGACTCCCAAGCAGGCTCCTTGCTGTCAGTGTGGAGCCCAATGTGGGGCTCCAACTCACGAAACTGTGAGATCATGGCCTGAGCCGAAAGCTTAACCAACTGAGCCACCCGGGTGCCCCTGTGGCTAACTCTTAATTATAAGAATGGCAAATATTTTTCTTAGTTTGTCCTTTGTTTATTTTGGGCTAAACAGGTTAATAAACAAATCCATCCATATGTTCCTTTGTGGTTTCTGGATCTTGTTTGTTCCCATGCAGAAGTGGATTTTCTGTGAAGTTGAAGAAGCTTTATGCTTCAGGCTCCCCCACTTCCTTGGGCCCTGTACCTACTTTTGTATTTGTAATGTTATATTATTTTTCCTAAAAGGGTTCCTCAAATGAATTGAACTTCGGGCCCCACAGAATCTGGACTACCACCAATGATAGGCTGAGAATGGTCACCTTGCCCCAAATTAGGAAACTGTCTAATATGATTAATTTTCTGTCTTTTCGCTTATTTTTATTTTCTAAGTTTTTGGTGCTAACATGGATTAGTAGTGCAATAATTTTCTTCAGAGCTGATGTTCCTCAGAACGAAATAGAGCTCTGCATTCATTCATTCGTTCATTCAGGTGCTTCCCTCACCTTCTGCACCCAGCTGAGCAGTGAGGCGGGTTCTGGGGAGGGGACAGGCCAGGGTGGACTGGAAGGCTTCATGGTGGAGGTGGCAGTAGGGGTGCTGGTAGAGCAGGGGCAGGTGCCCTCGTTTCCTAGGGCTGAAACCGAGTGCCTTAGAACAACAGAAATGGACTCTCTCTAGTTCTGGGTGCTGGAAGTCTGAAATCGAGATGTTGGCAGGACACCTGAAGGCCAGAGGGGAGTGTGTGTTGTTCTCTTAGCCTCTGGTGTTGCTGGCAATCCTTGGCATCCCTTGGCTTGTAGAGACCTTACTCCAGTCTCTACTTCTGTCATCATACGGTGTTCTCCCTATGCGTCAGCGTGTGTCTCTTCTCTTACAAGGACACCATCCGTATTGGATCAGGATCCACCCTAACAACGTCTTCTTGATTATGTCTACAAAGAACCAATTTCCAAATAAGGCTACATTCACAGGTACCTGGAGTCAGGACTTCCACATATCTTTTGGGTGGGCTGCAACTCAGCCCATAACAGGGAGACTTGGAGGCTGACCATTCCCCACCTCAGGTCCTTTGATGCAACCTTGAGAGGCACCTGCACCTTCAGGTGCTCACCCAGCTCTGACTGCACACTCCCAGGAAGGAGGAGCCCACTGCCTCTGCGTGAGTCTCTTCCTTCCTTTCCTTTCCTTCTGTTCCCCCGACAGGCTTAGCAGAGACGAGTTCTGGCTCCTGAAATGCAGGGCAGGGTTTGAATGATGACGTCATGACAATGCTGTGTCTTAGCACATCAAAAGCACACACAGACGTGCCCTTGACTACTTGTTGAATAAATGAAAGACGCTGGGCAAGGTGCCAGTGTCCTTATCAATAAGACAAAGATAATAACGTATCTGTGTCAAAGAGGTTGGGAAGATAAATAAGATGATTAATCTAATGTACCTCATCCAGCCTGGCATGTACTAAACACTCAAGCAACGTTAGCTAGAATAAGCATACTAATATGCCATGGCAAAGCATGGATACTATTAATGAGTAATTAATATTATTAATAAATAATAATAGTAATCCTCCAAAGGCAGTCCATTCTACTTAGAATAAAAGCCACAGTCCTCACTGTGTCCTGCCCTTTCACATGCTCCCTTGCCACTCTCCAGCCCCAGGGCCCTCCTCTCTGCTTGGCTGCACTGACTCCCTCATTGTTTCTCAGACGCCCCATGTGTGTTCCCATCTCAGGGCCATTGGCTGTGCTTCCTTCCCCTGTGCCTGGAAAGTTCTTCCTCCAGACATCTGCACCATTCACTCCCTCACTTCATTTAGATGTTTTTTTTTTTTATTTTTTAATGTTTTACTTATTTCTAGGAGAGAGAGAGAGACAGCGTGAGCAGGGGAGGGCCAGAGAGAGAGGGAGTCACAGTCTGAAACAGGCTCCAGGCTCCGAGCTGGCAGTCAGCACAGAGCCCGACGCGGGGCTCGAACGCACTAACCGCGAGATCATGACCTATGCGAAAGTCGGACGCTTAACCGACTAAGCCACCCAGGCGCCCCTCACTTCATTTAGATCTTTGCTCCAGGGTCCCTTCCACATGAGACCTTCCCTGAATACCGGATTTCAGCTAGCATCTGCCTCACTCCCTGCTATTCTGTTTTATTTTGCTACATACGGCACTTTCCAACAGACACTGGCCACTTGTTTCTTCTCTCTCTGATGTCAGCCAGAATGCATGCTCCATAAGAAGCCTTTGCCTCATTCACTGTTTCATCCCAGGCACCAGAGCAGTGCCCAGCATGAAGCTGGTGCTCAATACACATTTCTGAGATGAACGGACTTGTAGAGCAATCCCACACCTGTGGAACACTGTTTCTCATTACCTATCTATCTGGCTCCTTGCAATGACCCTAGGGAATGGCCAAGCAAAGAATTATTTCCATAGATAAAGCATATGCAGCCCAGAGAGGGGAAGCTATTGGCCTAAGCTCTTGGAACTAATTACTTGGGAAGCGGGGATTCAGGCTCGATTCTTGTGAGTCTGCGGGTCTCACACAGACCTGAGCAGCCCTGGGGGATTCACTGATAATCAGTCACACTGTTGACATCCACGGTTTATGGGGGGACCAGACCAAACCAAAGTAAATTCTCCCTCTCCCCTACCCCCTTGGTGAGCATGTCCAATAGGTTTTGGTCCTCTTTCCCTTGGGATATACCAGAGGAGCACCTTGGTACTCCAGAGAGGGCTGGGTGTCTTCTCCTGGGAGCCCAGCAGAGGGCGTGGTGGAGACAGTAAGCCTGACCTTGGCTCTACCCCATCCTAGGGGACTGACTCCAGGTGAGGTGGGCTGGGAGGACAGTCTGTGGGCCTGGGCAGCGTGTGGCTCCAGGGTCCTGTGTCTGCTCCGCTCTGCTGTGTGCTCAGGTGTCGTCTTGACCAGATTTCCTTGGTGGATCCCCCTTAGAAGGCTGTCTTTAAATCTAGTGAGGTACAGGAAGGAGATTTGTAAGTCCCTGTCTTCCTGGCCCAGTGAGGAGCTGTTACCTGAAGCTGCCCTGTGCTGCCACCTCCAGCTGAAGCTGAAAGATGTCGCCTCACTCAGAAGTGTTGGTGGGGTGCCTCTGGGGTGGAGGGGAGGGGAGATGGAGGCTCCGCTGAGCCAGGAGAAAGGTGAAGCTGGCTTCCCTGCCACTGCCTAGAGAGCACCCCTCCTCCCCTCACAAATGCCTGTCAGGAGAGTGACTCTTCTTTGAAGTCACAGCTTCTCCAGGGCGTTTCCTCCTCTTGGCTCTGGTGGCCCATTACCTGCCCATGGCTGCACCGTCTGCCTCCCCGCTGGACAGGAGGGGGCTCTTGCATGGGGGAACATGGTGTCTCACTGCCCCTGTGTCCTGGCCCTAACACAAGGCCGGCAGCTAGGAGATGGTCACTTTTGAATGTACAAAGGAATAAATTAATGTGGGGAGCTGAGTGTCTTGTAATTGGATTGCAAGCAGATCTGGTACAGATCGGGACAAGAATGATCACGTTGTAGGTCAGACTCTTAAATAGGACTCTATTTGGACCCTGACCTCAAGTTTGTATTCTTGAAGAGACACACCTTTCCCCTCATGCCGCAATTATATAAAATTCAGGATCCACAAAACCTGGATTCATTGTTGCATTCCATACAATGCATTCCAGCATTGGTCCTTAATATGTGTCTAGCCCTGTGATATGCCCTGGGAATAGAGCGATGAACGCGACACTCCCCAACGTCTGGGAGCTCTCAGCACATGCAAGGCCTGGCAGTAAGCAGGTGGTCAGGGAGCAGCGCAGGGAGTGCTAGAAGGGGAGGGGGGGTTACATAGAGGCTGCCTAGCAGACAATTATGTTTTGGCTGTCTACCCATGTTCCCTTCCAAAGTTCTTCTTTCCCTCCTGCACTGTAAGATTTGTGGGCGTCAGGGCCTGCTTGACACAGCAGGGGCCCTGAAGATCCAGGCTCTGCAAGGGGAGAACACGTGATCCAAGCCCTGTCAGCTGGCTTCTGCCTGGGGCTCTGAACCTGGACCTGATGTCAGTGGGGGATTCAGATACCGGCACAGGAGGCGCTGGGGTGTGAGGGGGCTGCTGACAACATTGCTCTAGTCAGGCGGCTTGTGGTTCAGGCTACCCAGCTTCCTTTCGTCCCCCTTCATTTCTAAGTCTGGTCTCTGGGCTTCCTTGTGTGGAGTTCCGATAAAGTTCCTTTCTATTTAGTTTGTCCAGAGTTAAGTTTCTCTTTGCAACCAACTGCTCTTGATTGGTACAAACTCCTCACCCAGTCTTGGCAGAGGAAGGCAAGCTTTCCAAATGTGGAACATTTATTCTAATCCCTGAAGGATGAATGAGAATAAGCTAGATGAAGGGGAATGAAGAGGTGGGAACAAAACAGCAAGGAGGGCAATGGCCCAGGCACGGGGAGCAGTCTGTGAGAGGTCCAGAGGCAGGAGATGAATTTGAATTTTCTTCTGAGGAAAACTTAGTCGCTAAAGGGCAGAGTTTTACAAGCACTCTGTGATGTAGAGAATGGACTGGAAGGAGAGCAAGATGAACGGGAGTCAATTGCAGTAAACTCAGGCATGAGACAGCGGGGCCTGGACCGGGGGAAGTGCAGTGGAGAGACCGAGTGAAGTCAAAGGCTTCACTAGCTATCATGTAAGGAAGATGGACAGAAAGTCATTGGGAAGGAAGGGAGGTCAACCATGACTCCTTTCTGGCTCAAATGGCAGGATCATTCAGAGCCAGGAAACGAGGAAGTGTTGGTTTGGGGGAATTTAGTGATGGACAAACTGAGTTTGAAGTGCTTGGGGCACCAGTCCAGGAGCTGGTTGGATGTGCAAGTTAGATGACTTTCAAGATTGACACCTTCGGGACGTAGATGATAATTGGAGCTATAGGAGTTGAGTGTTGAGCAAAACTTTAACAGTAATGTTTGTAAGCCAGGCTAGAGAAGAGCCTTAAAAGGACACCGAGAAGCCTGAAGGCAAAGAAGTAAGAAATGCTGAATGCTTTTCATAGGTCAGCTAAGACCGACAAATTGCCCATTGATCTGATTGGAACCTCGGGATGGAAGCGGCCCAGGTAAAATGCGAATTCACATATATCTAAGGCCTACTGATGTAGGAGACTCTTGCTAATGAGATTCACATTACTTTAGTTCTCATGGCATTATTCCCATTTTCAAATCAAATCAGAGGAACAAAACAAAGCCTCTTGCCTAAGATCACATGGCTACTAAGTGGTAGGAACGACCGTTATCTTAGTACTCAAGTCAGTTCTTTCCACTACTTTTTCCTATAACGTCCAGATCCTGCCAGGTAATTTTGTGATTTGGTTCAGTAAATATTCTGTGTGCTAGGCACCGTTCAAGGTGTTGGGGATACAGCAGTGAACCAAAAATTCGATCTCCTCATTCTGGAGGCAGTGAGACCGAAACATGAAATAGTGGGCACGACAGTACCTAAAAAGGAAAACAGAGATAGCAAGTTGTGTGTGTGTGTGTTTTAAAAAAACACCCATGGTGCTAGTACTCCAAACTCTGGAATCCAATCAATAGTCCCATGCTCTTCCCACTGGGCCAGCCAGGTACCCCGTTACACTTTTAAGTAGGGTTGACAGTGGGGAGTCAGCCGTCTAGTTATGGGGGGGTGGAGGGGAGGAATGGAAGGAAGCCTCTAATGTTTGCCATGTCCCAGAAAGCATGTGTGGCAGAATGAACAAGGCAGCCAAGTTGCAGGAAATTGAGCAGAGAACTAGGGTTTTGGGAAAAGGACAGGATAACAGACTGGATCAGATGTAGGGTTGTTTAGACCAAAGTAGTATTTTGACTTAATACTACTGTTGTTCCACAGTATAGTAGGTTTTAAGGTAGCAGTGGTCTATCTTTAGAACATGGTTGTGTTGTTTTTGTGTTGTCTGGCCATCTGTGGTTAGTTTCTCAGGTCACCAGGTATTTCACAGGACAATGACATGTCGCCAAGGTCATTGCTATGCACTGGGTAAGGGCTCTCTAAATTTGAGACTTGCCTTGAATTTTCTAAGATTGTAATAACATTTAGAGAGCAACAGACTGTGCATGAGCTGGAGATGGTCATAGAATCCCAAGCAGGCTCCACGTTGTCAGCACAGAGCCCGACGTCGGGCTCTGTTATCATGACCCAAGAGATCATCCTGAATCAAGAGAAGGACAGAACCTTAATCCACTGAGCCACCCAGGTAGCCCTAAAACCTTAATTCTTCATGAATTTGTAGTTGCTACTTAAGTCACACACAACTCTATATCAAGTATCACAATGTTTATTGATAGATACAAGTATATAAAATCAGGGCATGAACATGACTTGATAAATTAAGTAGACTTAATTTCAATACTATAATAAGAGGGACCAATTCAAATTCTCACCATTTGTTTCACACCCACAAAACCACTTCAAGGGCATTAACGATCTCTCAAAACTGATCAGTTTTGTGCAAGTAAACCATGTTTCTTTTAAAAAGACTTGTGCACTTGCCCAGGCTCAAGGATATTAAAATCTAGCACATAAAGCCCATTACTAGAGGTAGAAATACAGGCAATATACTATTACGGCAACAACCATCAATTACAGTTAAGAATTTTTCTGTAACAACCAAATGGATAATCAAATATTGCAACAACTCAAGTATTACTGAGCAAAGTGCATTTCTACAGTATTCAGTGTTGCTATTCAGTTTTCTAACTTAAAACAGCCTATGATAACTGGCAGCAAAGAAGGTCCTTGCAATAGACTGCCTCTGCTTGAGAACTTATGATGTAATTATTGCATGCTGCTAATATACTATCTAAACATTAAAGATACTCCTAAAATATTTGATGGTAGACTATGATTAAGACATTACACTACAAAAAAACCTTATGCAGAAGGAAATCCTAACTGACGTGCTTCTGCTTTAAATATTGTGAAAACATTACAGCGGAATGAATTTTCGCAGTGGTTAGGTCAAATGCAGTTACTTCATAGCAACAGTATGTTTTGCACAATTTAAGGCTTTGGCTGGTTCTTTAGTCAGCTTCTTCCTCGGATTCCTCTTCTTCAGCAGTTTCTAGCCAGGTTAGCCACTGATTCACCTGTAAATTCATAATTTAACAAAATTAAGCCATACTTCTGAAAGAGAAAAACTCAAATCCACAGTTTTGACTTAGGATCGAGCTAGCAAACCCAGTGAAGTTTTAGGTAGTATGCCCTTTATGATAAGACAAGCCTTCAGAACATGCTGTAATTACTTGTCTATTGGCTATTAGTAACTTAAGCTGCTGATGGCCAGTTAGCTTGGGCATCGTTCTTTGACGCTACCAGTTATACCTCAGGCTCATTTTAGTACAGGACAGGGGTTCCTCCCACAGTATGTTAGCACTCCTGGGAAGGGAGAGAGGGGACAAAGATTTCCTCAGATTTCTAGCCCTATCCCAGAATTGCTAGTACAGGATTCCCCAAGGGCAGGGCTAATGATTAGCTCACAAAGCTAATCCTTGAACCTCAGGAAGACCCGTGCTTCTCAAAGCCTGATCCCCTATAAAACTAGCATGAGAATCACCCAGACTGTGTACCACGGACCTACTAAATCGCATTATCTGAAACTGTTTTTCAACTGCTCTGTAGGTGATTAATGTACTGTGATTTTAGAATCCTCAGAGATACAAAGCTCTTCCCCTAAAACCAGAATTCTAATCAGTCCTACAAAACTAAGAGGTGAGAAACCAGAAGCAATCTCTACTAACATTTTTTAAAAAGCTTAAATTCAAATCACTCAGCCTTTGGAAGTAGCTTTACTTCTAAAAAACGTTAGCCGTCGGTAACATCACACTTATGTATCACTAGGATGGAAGCCTGTCCCCACCTCGTAGCTTCCCCTCACTGTGCTATTAATTTTACCAAAGCTTGTAAACATGCAAAGGATACATACAGATTAAACTACAGATTTAGCCTCCTGTATTTCAGTTTTAAAGGCTCTTCGTTAAATACTAAGTGAATTCAAAAAAGCAGACTAAAATGCATCTAACAAAAGATTTACCTGGAACAAAGCCTTGCCTTTCCCAGGAAACTCTTGGGTTATATCTTCTTTCCAAGCCAAAAACGCTTCTTCTTCAATAATTTCCATGTCATAAAAGTGAACAAAGAAGCGGAGCAACATGCCTAAAAGACAACACGCAAATCCGTGACCTGGTGTGCTGCAGGAGATGTGGCCCATGCTCGCCACCATCTGGCTCCTATCCCTGGGCGCTCACCTTTGGGGAAGTTGCTGTTGTAGCAGTGCACCTGCAGAGCATACAGGGCACTGACTTGCAGATCGACGTGATCATGAAGGAATTTCTGCATTACTGGCTTGAAAGAAAGAAGCAGTTGTTTTTCCTGCTCTAACTGTTCTTTGGAAGGAGCAGAGGAAGAATCTGTCTCATCACTGGGTGGGTTTACTTCACTAGAAATATACTGTAAGAAGCTGCACAGAAGGAGAGCTTGTCAGAATCCCAAAGCAAAACCTTTTAGCTCAAGAAAATAAATCTTAGTCCCTTGCTTTATACTTTTTTTTTTTTTAAAGAAAACAAGTGTTAATTTAACTCTGGACTTTTTCTTACCTAGTCATTAAGATGTTCACAAATCCTTTATCTACATGAAGTTTGGGGGAGATGTTATCTTTAATCCATTTATAGATGGTTTGAGGGGATGGATCCAACTTTATTTGCTTCAACAGTTCCTTCTCCAATTTGAGGAGTGGGAATAAGAAACTCAGTCCCTTTCCTTCCAAAATTTCCAACATGCGGTCCTTATTCTGATCAATTTCTGAAGAAACAAAACCATCTACACGTCAGCAGGTGGTTCATTTTAGCCAGCTGGCCTGTCTAGAAAATGGCTTTACAAGTAATTTCCCAAAGGTATACCACTTATAATAAAAGACCCAGAAAAGGAAACACTTAGTATTTGGATCAAATGAAAGCAGTTAAATCATTATCACTTTCCATAAAGGTGAAGTCTAACCTATGGCAACACTTATCATTATCTGGACAAGATAATCCAGCCTGATTTGTACAGAACCACTCAAAGGTACTAAAGACTCTCCAGATTTTGAACTTAAGAGAGAAAAAAACAATCCCCAGCATTCTCTTACCTGGGAGCATTTTCTGCATATTGACCTTGCTTTGTTGAAAAAGTTCTGTTAACCATTCTCGGTCTTGTAATTTAGCTAACTGCTGAAGACAAAGTAAGAAGAGAGGAAAATGGGTGCCACTTTCCAGTGGTTGAGCTAGTTCTGAAATGCTCACCAGCTCTGAAATGATGGCACGAGCTGCAAACTGTGCTAAATATGATTTCACCAAGGGGATGTCAACCTCCAGTTTGGGGCACTGGTCCAATACATTCAGGAAAGCCTTAGAAGGAACACAAAACACAATCAACTGAGCAGTTCTCAAATGTGAATGCAAAAAATTTCTCCCAGATTCAGAGTAGGGTTTACCTGCATGAAGTTGTCACTGGTGGCTATCCCTTCCTGTTTGAGCAAACTGATCAAAGAACTTGCTTTTTCTTTATCTTCATCACTTCTATCTAGTGACAGGATAATTACTTTGCTTAACATCTCAGGAAGAAAGTGTTTAGGAGCCCTCATCTCTCTTACGCCACTCACGGCTTCATTTGCGTTCCCACTATTCAGATATTCAGTCACCACAGTTTCCTGAAAAGAACACAACCCAAGCCTCTTTAGTGTTTTCCTATCTCAACTGTACTCTGTGAATCAGACTATGGGATTATTTGAAACTTACAGTTAGTTTAAGTAGTTCTTCCTTTGATGGTGGTGGCTTTTTACTAGTCTTGGCAGGCTTTTCCTGGATAAGTGGTGGATTAGTTTTGAGACCAAGCTGAGGTGTCTAAAAACAAAAATGCAGCAACATGACAGGTATGAACACTTAATGTTTTTTAAAAAGTACATGTGAAGTTCCAGGAAGACACTAAAGAAATCTTGAGACATCTTCAGAAAGTACCATAACCATAGATAATACTGTCTTACTACAGTCCGTACCTGTCCCAGAGGTGGGGTTTGAGTGCGTGGTGGTTGTGCACTAGGAGGAATCATAGTTATCTGGGGCTGAAGCTTTGGCACTTGATTTTTATTCATTAGGAACGACTGAGCAGGCCTCAGGCTAATCTAGAATTGAAAATAAAAAGTCAACAACATGCAGTTGGCAAACTTTAGATCCAACATCCTAAGATTAAATCAGTAAATACAGACATCCTAGACTCTAGGGCAGAAGTCAGAGAACAGACAGCTGAAAAGGGAGCTCCACATTAACATAACTTCTGGCAAGAAAACTAAAGATCTAATCCACATGAAACTAATATACTCTTACAAAAGTCTTATATTTGTACTAGGATTCTCCTAGGATAAGCATCACTAAAATATTAAAAACCAGAAAATTAGGAAATATCTTGCTTTTATAGTTAAGTCTTTCTATATACAGAAAAATCACAAAATCTTGACAACCATTTTCTTTGCTCTAATTGAAGAGTTTTTAAAGAGACTTGCCCTCATATCTCATAATCTTCGTTCATAGGACGCTGGACATCCAGAGAAAGAAAAAGAAGTACAGAAAAGAAGGAAGAAATTAAAGAACTCCAGCATTAAGTCCTCTTAATAACGCGTCTTATTTATAATCATCGGGCAATAGATTTCTGAATTGACAAACTATGGTATAGAAGTAACATAGGCAAATGTACCTCATCTGCATTAAGCTGTCCTTTCTTAGAAAACCGAGGTGGCATATCCTTCGACTGTCCTTGCAGCTGGGATAAGAGTCCCTGACTCTGGTTATGGTAGAGCTGGCTTAGCCCCTATTTTAGAAAGGGAGAAAGAAAGTCTAGATAAAAAGGGGTTCACAAATTATGGTAATCAAGTACCAAAGGGATGAGCCAAGCCATAAGGAAAGCTTAACTCAATTTGCCCAGAGGAAGTAAAGATGAAACAAGGGAAGAATAAAAATCTAGTCTACCTGTCAAATAAAAATGCTGTGATTTTACTAATTTTAAGGATAAGCATCTCACCCAGTTTTAAGTAAATGTTTGTCACGGGTGTAAATTTTGCTTTAGAGATACATACATGACCCTAAAACATTTACTTTTAAGAAAGCAAAAAAATAAATCACATTTATTGCAGGATTTAATACTTGTTGCCTAAGCTTTCTTACACGTTTCCTTACCTGGCTCTTCATAAACTTGCCTCCCATCTCTCCAAACTGCGATTGTGTGGGAGGCATGATGTGTCCCCCATGGCCATTGAAGAGTTGATTCGAACGATGACGCCCCATGGTGGGTGAAAATCTATCCTGGATAACTCCTGGACCAGTACCAATTCCGCTACCTTAAAATACATATAGGAACAACTCTTTACAACTCTGCCACTGTTAAAACATTTAAGTGATTTTTTTAATTTTAATGGAACCATGGTTTTGTTCAAAATCACCTGGCATTTGTCCAAACATATCAGCAAGTCCTCCAAGTGGGTCCCTATCCATTTTCATCCTGGGTGGCATGAACGGTCCCTCCAGAAAGAAGTCACTTCTCATCCCTTGAGCCATAGGAGCAGGAATAAACACGCCTAGATCCTTTAGAAATAAAAGTGAATAAACACCTGATTCTGGACACTATTTTACATAAAACGGAAATTCTCGTTTTGGGGGGAAAAAAAAACTTTCAGGCTAGTGGAGTGATAATTATGTAATTTCTGTAAATAACTTCTTCCCCAATGGTAAACAAGAAACTAAAAACAGTAATAAGCTTCAAGAGTAAGAGGAGTCTTAAGAGTTAAAAAGGATCCTTGTGGTTCGCTAAACTTAAAAACACTTTATTAAAAAAAATAAGTATCTTACTTTTACTGCATCTTGACGGATTTGATTGATCGTCTTTGGTCCATTGTCAAGAAAAGCCTTGCGAGGAACCCAATGGTGTTCTCGCAACTCTACGGTATCCTTTAATTTAAAAATAGTTCTAGTAAGTTTTAATATTCCTGAAGAGGAGAAATTAGCTTAACAACAGTTAAACCAGTTTTACCTGCAGCAGGAAACGAATCCTCGCTGGCAATTCCTTACTTAGCATCAAGGAGCACATTCGGGCAAAGTACTGATCCATTAAGGACTAACATAAGAGAAAAACACATAAGTAAAATGCTATGGCAAATGTATACTATTTAAGGCTTTTAAGACTTCACATTATAATCAAAGTTGATGGGCTACCTGTAATTATCACCTATATCACAAAAACAAGTTCTTTGATTTGAATAAAATTAACACAACCTACTTAATAACATACCTTGGCTCGTTCATGGTCTAATCTAGGTCCCACTGTCCTCATTATCTGACAGAGGCACTCCAAATCCTCTCCCATATCTTTGAGTTGGACTCTCTTCTTCTTTTCCAAAAGCTACCAAAAGAAACACCAATTTGTTGACAAAATCTTGTTTGGTCCCGCTCCCCCAAATAACAATGTACCCAGTGATTAATCTAAGCCTACGTTCGCATACTTACTGTTTTGATGCACTTATGAAGGATAGATTCATGAATAAGATCAAGCTTTCCAAGTTCTCCAATGAATTTGATGTTCCCCAACATCTTGATCTTAGCAATGGCTCTCTGTTCCTCCTCCTCGGGGAGGAGGGGATTTTCACGCTTATCATAGACTGAAAATATCCAACAGAAAAAAAGTCAACATTCAGAATGAAATTCAAAATCCCCAGTAGTACTTAGGTATCAAATATAAACTCTCACCATCAACATTTCTGGTTCGGTTTTCAAATTCATCTTGTAATTTGGAAATTAGGAGGCGTCTGAATGTCTATTGGAAACACGAAACACATTTGGCAGCTTGTATTAAATGAAATCTTTCAAAGGAACTTTGAAATAAACAACCACCACCACTTACTGTGCTTTGTTTCTGTCCTGGTTGACCCTCTGCTGCTGGGCCATCAAAGTTTGGTGCATCTTCTGCCAATCGCAGACATAGCTGAGCATACAGTGAGCTATACTTTGGCTCTTCTAGGGCTTTGTCCACAATCTACAGAAAATGGCATTAAAAAAAAATATAGGACAACCTTCTGAAAGTACCTTTCCTTTAACTTAATGCTTCCTCTTAAGTCTTAAGGATCTTAAACCTCCTAACTTTACTGACAAAATCTCTGCCTCACAGTCTGGAAAAATACAAGTACTCAAATACTAGCTGTGACATGATACCTAAAAAGTCCAACTACACAGATTTCATGTAAGTAAATCGCCTGCTACGCGCCCCCCAAGAGTTAAAAATATCTTGGATACTGAAACTACAGACCCTGAAATCTTATTTAGCAACTATCATAAAACTCATTTCCAAGACCAAAATAGGTTTTCCACAGAAAGAAAAACACACCAAAAAAACCCTATGTATAGCCTGTGCTTAGTCCATTTAACTCCTCAGGCATAGTATGAGCAATTTACAAATTCACCTTTAGGACAGAAGACAGCCATGCTTGTGATAAGCACTGTGTAATGTATCAAATTAGTAAATCTCTATGTTGTAAACCTGAACTAATGTAACATTGTATGTCACACTATACTTCAACACAAAACGTATGTCTGCTGCCATTAAAAGTTGTTGGTAATTTTTAAAACCATCACAATTCAAAAAACATGTAGCTCACACCTCTGAGTTTTAAGCAACAATGAAATGTACAGAAAACTTGGGTCTGTTAACTATTTTACTCTCTTTCAACTAAGCCAATTGTAACTTACCAGCAGTATGACCCCTTTAAGGATGAGTTTAGACTCTACACCCACATTGAGGAGCTCAAGGCATAGCTTGTCAAACTTTTCAGGAGTAAGCTTATTTAGTATGCTGTGGAGAAAGGAATCACACTAAGTGTCACACACCACACAAAAAAACTTAGAGCTGAAAGCCCACTTTGAAATTAATTTTTTTCTTTCACCATCTAATATCAAAACCTATTATCTTCTTCCCCATATAACCAAGGGTATGTTCAAATAAAGCTGTTATTTAGATAATATCTGTACCTGTTTTGGGGTCCCCAGCTGTTTGACAAATCTTTCTCACTACCTCAAAACCCAGAGAGCAAGAACCTTATTATTTATTAAGGCTAAAATCCAAGAACTAAGACCATTGTGTTCCATGCTTCTTCAGTGGGTTACACATCAGGCATGGGAAATGTCAGGACAAAAAGGCTTGTGTATTTTAACCCAATGACTACAAGCAACTCTTAAGCCTCAAGATACTGACATGCTGCTTTTCATTTTAAGATATAGCTGCCAACAATGGCATTCATTAAAACATACACTTGGACATGAACACTGTCTTCTAAGTAAAACTGCCTACACACAAGACAAACCCAGCCAACTCATTCTTCCCTCCCTTTGGTAAAAGAACAAAACAGATCTATAAACTTACCCTCTTACTTTCCTGAAGATTGCATCATGTCGTTCTTTTTCATTTGCGGAGTTGTTTGCTGCGGAGTTGTCATCTCGTCTAGTGCTTCGTGCAGGAATCCATTTCTGAGCGTTTTGCCCTGGGGTTTTCCCCAGGAACTCGCTAGTAAAAATTTAAAAGATTCCTAATTGAGACAATTTAAAACCTAGCACTGTCACATATCAAATGTCATTATCAATCAGACATCTTTCTAAATAGAATAAGCAATTTACAGATTTTCAATTTCCTTTACGACTAAGCAATTCCCAACCAATGCTTCTCAAATTTAGAATCATCTGAAGGGCTTGTTAAAACAGAGTGCTGGGCCCACTCCCAAGTTTTCTGTTTTAGTGAGTCTGGGACAGGACCATATAATTTGTGTTTTTAATAAACCCCCAGGTGATGCTAATTCTGGTGCTCCAGGGGCCACACTTTGAGAACCAGCATTTTCTAATGTGTACGACCATGTTGCGTGCATGCAGCTCTACCACTAAGTACGGATAACTGCTGATAATAGTAACTGTTGATTTCAGAAGTACTATTAATGAAAATAATCCAAAGAGCAAAGGATAAAGGAGCAGTCTGAGAGCCCTAATTCAGATAATTTAGCAAAAAGGATAATCAAGAGTTGATATTCTAAGATTATGTAGCAGAAACCATGCCAAGTATGATTAGTATTCTTGGTATCTATAACTACACTGTTATGCATGAGAAAGACTATTAAATCAAATCTGTTCTATGAAACTCAGGGCTTCTACACACTATACCTGTTGCCAGCAGTCTTGGGATAGTGCTGAGGTGCACCCCTACTTCCTCCTCCGCCCGAAGAAGCACTATTTGAAAGAAAAACTTCTTTTAAAAGTCCATATGCTACCTGTCTCACTTAAAACAGCTAAAGGATCTCTTTAAGTATTCTGTATTTCAGAAATTACATCACAGATGGAGAGGAACTTGGGCCTCATGGAAAGTCAAATAATTAACAACTATTCTTCAGAGGACAAACAGAAGATAATGAAAACTTAAGAATTTAAAAAAAAAAAAAAAGCACATGGCACACTATACACTAAACTCACAGCACATTAAGCCAGAATTATTTAGTGTGGGGATTCTTAATTTGCCACTGGTCTCTTCATAACAATTGCCAAAAATAAGCCTCCACATACCTGAAACGAGAAGCACCCCCTTCTGCGATCGCACTCTCCACTTTGGCGGCTTGACAACGAAGAATCTTCAAAAGAATAATATTAATGGATGGGGTGGGGAGGGAAGAGGTTGGGAGAAATGAAAAACCTAGAATGAGAAAGAGTACCAAAATTAGACACTGCTAACACACAAATCTGTAGAGCTTCCTTCAATTATAATTTATTTCAGATCCTGGCACTGCAGTTGACTGAACTTTCACTGCATTGCAGATCTCCTAAGACTAAAATAGAACATACTCAACCACAAGTGGACAATAAAATTTTATTTTCTTTAGCCACCTGGAAATTCTCTTATGTTCAAAGATGCAAAGAACCTGCACAGAAATACATACAGGAACATTTCAACTGCGAACAAGGAATCTCTGAAAAAGCCACATTCTACTTTCTTGGAAGCTGAGCACGGAGACCACGAACAGAAAATCTAACTTATCCGCACCGGCCCATTATGTGGAAAACGTCCTAAGTTTTCACTGCCTCGACCACGAGCCCAGCGGGCCGATTACGGTCGGACTAAGGACTGTTTGGCAGTTTCCCTTCACTGTCCGTTCTTTTGACTCCACACACACGGCATTCGGGAAGATGCGAGAGCGACACGGGTGTACACCGGCTGGCACTCAGCAGGCGGAAGACACGGGCCACAACATGGCAGCAGGAACCTCCGCCCCATTTTACCCCTTCCTGGGAACAAAAGAGCGGTGCATTCCTCCCACCCGGGCCGGAGTTAGGGAAGTGCTTCCGACAGCCTCCCCGCGTAGCCGCTGGGGGCAAGCCTCGGCGAGGAGGAGCGGAGGCCGCCCCCGCCGGCCCAGCGCCCGGCTCTTTGTTCTCCAGGCAGGAAGGCGGCCTCCTTCCCACCCGCCGCCTCCGAGCGGGCCCCCTCCCTCCGCATAAATCCCCAAGGGACTGACAGCCGCCTCTCCGTTCCCTTCCTTGCTGACAAAGGGATACAAATCCTAGTTTCCCCTACCCTCTCCGGTCCCAGGCGGAGCCCGCTCCCCGCCAGCACCGGGACCTCACTTACCGCCTCCCCGCCAGGAGGCCGGGCTCCGGGACTCCTACGCCTCGACTGGTCCCGCGCCAACGGCCGGGCCCTCCCAGCCGGGGCGCGCGCGGCCCCGCCACGCTCTTTCCCCGTCCGAGCACACCAGCACCTCGGCCCGCCCTGACCCCGGCCACCGACAGCCACGATGACGCCCGGGGGCCGCCACGGCCGCCGGTCTCCTTCTACTCCGTCAGCAATGGGAAAGGAGAACAAAAGCGAAAAATTTCTAGGTGGCTGAAGCGCGGAAAAAACGCTAACAAGGGCCGCCCCGCCCGGCTCCGCCTGCGGCCGCCATTTTGTACCGCTCGAGAAGAAGCGGCCAGGGGACGGCGGCCATTTTAGAGCGCTCTACTCGGCGGCGGCGGCGGCGGCGGCGGCGGCTCCACTCACCTTCACCGAGAACTCAGCAGCTGCCGCCGCAGCTGCCTCCTCAGGATCCGGTTGTCGGGGACAGGGAAGGGAGGGGAAAGGGGAACGGAAAACAAAAAAGGGGGAGGGAAGGGGGAGGAAGGAGTCGGGAACGACTAGAAACTCTCAGCTCAGAGGAGTCGCTGCTGCAGCCACCACCCGGTACTCGCCGCCACCTCCATAGAGCTCCGACTCGCTGCTGGCGCTGAGGCGTGTCTGAAGCCGAACTTATCACTCTGGAGCAGCCGAACCCACCAGAGCCGCCCCGAATGGCTCCTTCGCCACCCAATCAGCAGTCTGGTTGCAGTCTACCACCAATCCGCGTAAAGCGACGGGGAGGAGCCACAGGGCCAAGCTCGGTTGCGGCGCAGCCCCGCCGCAGTGCGCAAAGCCATATTCGCGAAGACTCTGAGGCCAAGCCAGTGGCGTAAAGGGAGCTGAGCGCCGTGGACCTGCGGGCCACTTGCGTAAAGTCGGAGAGCCCTTCTGCATCTACGTTGGTGTGGCTGTCTCATCTTCCTCCTCTTTGTTCCCCGACTCTACCCCTTACTCGAGTTGTACAGCCCCCTTCACCTCTACCTCGTTTTTTCAACGGGAATATGAGAGTGGAACTGAATTTTCCCCGACGCTACCCGATTCGGATCCGTGGCGTGTCAGAGCAAGGATCTTTCCTGGCGCCCCCAAGGAGCCGTGATTCTCCCCCCTCCCCCTCCCCGCAGCCCGGGCCTCCCCGGGATCAACCTATAGGGTTGAGGCCTGGCGCCCCCGGGGCGCAGTGCCTGGAATAACTATTGGTCTCCAGGTCCTCAGTTTTGGCCTCCTTGGGTGGGGGAGCCAGGAGAATGGGTTCAGGACAAGAGGATGCACCCAGATGCGTAAAGGCTTCATTCAGCCCCTCATTTCTAACACCCCCTGCAGAGTCAATAAGAAAGGGATAAAAGGAAGGGGTTTACCGTCTTTGTACCTCACACAAGAAGAGAAGCAGCTTTTCCCGAAGGAATGTCCGGCCAGCGGTCACGGAGGAATACCCAGACTATACCAGACTAATTTGGAAGAAGTATTTGCGGAGCGCGGGCGTTTGGAGGATTTTAATTGCTAGCTCCTGGTTTTTGGGGGTTTTTTTGGGGGGTCGGGAGGAGGTTTGTTTACTTATTTTTAAGCACGTTGAAGATTGTCAGCTGTGTATTTCCATTTTATGTAAGGTCCACCATAACAAATAGGATTAGGCTTTTTCAAAGCCAGAAAGATGAACTATTCATACTTCTCAGGCAATATTTTGAAGGAGGGCTACCGGAATATGAAGTGTTCCATCGTTTGCGACATTTTAGCTACCAAAAAAAAAAAAAAAAAGAGTCCTGGTTATACGAAAACGTAATCATGTTTCAATGTACTTAGCAGAAATTTTCCCATCTTCATTTTGAACATGCAGTTCTTGATACAATGTATATCAAGAGCAAGAAACTGTGTTTTATTTTTTTTAATGTTTATTTACTATTGAGACAGAAACAGAGCATGAATGGCGGAGGGGCAGAAAGAGAGGGGGAGACACAGAATCCGAAGCAGGCTCCAGGGTCTGAGCTGTCAGCACAGAGTCCCACGCGGGGCTTGAACCCATAAACCGTCAGATCATGACCTGAACCGAAATCAGACGCTTAATCGGCTGAGCCACCCAGGCACCCCAAGAAACTGTGTTTTAACATGCATGTCTTTTAAAGAAAGTGTCCAATAAAGGACTGGATTTTCAAAGACCAGACGTGTTTGACGGGTCAAAACAGCTCTTGGTGTTGAAGGCACCTAATCCGTAATCGTCTTCACGAAAGTTGCAGTTTGTCCTAGGACATTTAAACCTGCTAATACAGGGGTGTGGTGCGGCTCTGAAGATTTCTAACACAATTCCAGCATCTTTAGATCTTTGCCATATATGAGGCTGATCATTATCCCTCATTATATTAGTAGTTATTTGTTATTAAGTCAATTTCACTTCACCTTTATCTTTAACAAATGGAAAAGATGTCACTCTTGAAGTCACATGTGGGTTAAAAAAAACAATTGGAAAAGATCTCCCTTTCGGAGTTAGTTACATGTGAAAAAGAAAACGTTTTTGGTAAGTGTGAAAATTGTGTTTCAAATACAAGAAATTGTGTTTCAAATACTTTGTAATTTAAGGACCCTGTAGCTTCAAAATAACACCAGAATAATAGTTCTTTTTAATGCTGTCGTAGGGCTTTATAGTTTGCAAAAATGTTTTTCATATTTGTGGTACTTTATTTTTTACATAACTGGTTTACATTCTTCATGACGGATAATACATTCCTTTAATCTAATGGAATAGTGTTCAAAAACACTGTTCTAGTCTAGATTTCAAAGGTTATGTATTGAGCCCTAACACCTGGATGGTCTTTTGAGGAAACTGAAACTCAATAATTAAAAATTAAAAGAGGTTTTAGGGGCACCTGGGTGGCTCAGTCGGTTAAGCGTCCAACTTCGGCTCCGGTCATGATCTCACGGTTCATGGGTTCAAGCCCTGCATCGGGCTCTGTGCTGACAGCTCAGAGTCTGGAGCCTGCTTCGGATTCTGTGTCTCCCTCTCTCTCTGACCTTCCTCTGCTCACGCTGTCTCTCTCTCAAAAATAAATAAAAACATTAAAAAAAATTAAAAAGGGTTTTAATCTTTGGTAATTGTGAACTTCTTTGGTATGCACTTTACAGTTATGAATGTATGTGAGAAACTTGACTGACAGAAAGTAACCCAATGTAAGAAGGTGAAAATATGGGTAAACAAAATCTTAATTACCTTTCAATCAGTAGGAGAGATAGATTCACAATTTTGAAATGTTTCCATCACATTATGGATGTATGAAAATTCAAGTCATTATCTGGATTTTAGTTTTCAGTTTATAGAAAATTGAATTTTAAACACACCCACTTCAATCTGCTAGTTTTAACATTTCCATTTTATGTCAGTTTTCTGTAAGACTGAAAAACTCTTAGAGTCCTGACCGACTTGTTAATTTCATATACTTTTGCATTATTTTAACTAGCCATGTCAAATACTGGTTATTATCCTAACACATACAACTCTGCAGCATCTGCTAACCTCTCTGTGCTTACACGTTCCCTAATCATACATCTCCAGCTCAAATATCTAACTTCAGTTCTGAATTTCCAACACCTATTATTAATCAGAGATGGAAACCTGTAGCCATATTGTGTTTGGGGCACACAGTAATTTTAAACATTTGAATTAGTTGACATTTACATTTTTGGAGATTTTACACAGAAATCTAGATTTCTATCTTTTTATTAAAAAAATCTTAAAACATGGAAATACTGGAACTGAATTTCCAACAGGGCAACAACATTTAAGTATAGCTGAGTAGCCACTGCCTCATTTATGTTTTCTCTTCATTTCACTACAGTTAAATCTAATTTGATCTACTCATTTATATTCCTGTCTGGCCTCTCTACCATTTTACTTTTTTGAGTTATTTGTTCAAACTCACTTCAGTATGTAACTAACTGATCATCTTCCTATTATAAGGAAAAGAAGTCAGACTGGTTAGTTCAACTATCTTCTCTTACTAATATTGGCCAAATTATTTAACTGCTCTCTTTTCTTAGTTTCTAAATCAGTAAAATGGGAATAATAGTATTTGTAGAGTTGTACAGATTAAATGACATAATGTTTGTAAAGCACATAGCCTACCCCCTGGCAATTAATGTCTGTTACTATATTATCAATGATATTATCAACCACCTGTTTGACAATTGCTTCATTTTGCTAAGGATTCTACTAGAAATTTGACTCTACATCATTTTCTCCTTTCTTTTGATCAGGTTTAATATCAGTTACTAAGTCCTAGTGTTACTTCCCTCTGAATCATCTTTTCCCCTACACTGTCAATGCATACATGTTTATCTAGGCCTTAGTAGATTTTTCTCCTAAATTACTGAAAAATTCTAATTGGTCTCCTGGTCTTTTCCCTTTACTCTGTATACTCACATTAGTCCTCCTTAAAACACTGTTTTGTCCCCCACAACATATTAACCATGCTCAAGCACTCATTAGTGCTTCATTTTCTGATCTCAATCTTGGCTGCACAGCAGAATCACCTGAGGACCTTATATTTTTATTTCTTTATTTAAAGATTTTATTTTTAAGTAATCTCTATACCCAACGTGGGGTATTAACTCTTGAACCCAAGATCAAGAGTCACACGCTCTACTGAGGCAACCCCCCTAAGGTCCAGGACTTTTAAAACACAATGTCCAGGCTGGATACAGGACTAGATAAATCTGGATTTCTCAGAGTGGGATCCAGGCATCAATCACTTTCCAAGCTCTCCATGTGATTCCACTGTACAGTTAAAGTTTGAGAACTACTGTAGCAGATCAGAGTATTACAGAAAATGATAAATTTTACAACTGAAGAAAACCGCAGGAAAAGGAAACTGGGTTCGAGAAAAGGTAAGGGACTTTCCCCAAGTAGGGAAACAGGCATTAGAAGCCAGGGATCCTAGTTCATAATGCTTCTGCCTGGCTTTCAAGCCCTTCATATTTTGGCCCTACCCTACCTCTTCGGTTGGCCTTGTTTTTCACCACTCCCAAACACCCAATCTTCTCTTACAGAGCCAGTTAAGCTGGTATTGCTGCCTCAAAAAAAATTCACTCCTACTGATTCTCCATCAGTTCGAATTTTAAGACTATCCTCATTTATCCCCTCCAATTCATTCCTGAAGCAGATGAGTATCTAATTGCCCTGCTCAAAAACCTCAGTAAGGTCTCCCATAGCAGAATAACATCTGAACTCCTTAGTTTGGCATAAAAGGCCCTTTGCAATCTTGTTTTAGACTACTTCCTCTGTTACTAGGCACATCTCTCTTCTATTCCTTATTATCCATAATCTAGTTCTATAGTACTCAAATTCTGCTTCATTATTATACCAGTGTTCTATACCATATGGCTAAAATTTTGAGGTCTTTGTCCACCTGGCAGAAAAAAATAAAGCCAATGGTTAGTATACTAATGGCTAGACATAGAACTTGGCTTAATCTCTGTTTTTAAGGAGTTTACAATCTAGACAAAAGATATGTAATCTAGACAATTACATACAAGGGCAGGGAAGGGTAGAATCAATGTTAAACTGAACCACCAAGAAAAAAGTGCTATAAGATTTCATGAAGCCGTAGCCATCCTTCCTTGAGTACCAAAATGATGATTTGGGATGGTCTAAATGGGCAAAGAATAGTTCTTGAGTTGATCAGAACTCTGATGACTTTTAGTTTAAAGCTAATCAGTTTTAACTGATTAGAGTGCTGTTTTAGGGAAATTAACCTTGTGCTTGGAGTAGAATGGATTGAAAAGGCAAACCTGAAGATAGGGAAATCAGTTAGAAGGCTATGTTCTGTATTATTTTTATGGGGCTTATTTTTATCTCCCTTTCAAAATCATAAGGTCCTTGAGATGGAGAACATTTATTTTGCATTTCCAGTAGAGTTCTTTGTACACAGCAGGAGCTGAGAAAATATTTATGCATATTATCTTGTTGACATTTATTCGTTCATTTTTCTCTTGGCTTCCATGACTTTACAGTTTCCAGGATTTCCTCCTACCTCATTGTCTCTATCACCAATTCAGCTCTCTTTGCTGGCTTCTCCTCTGCTTGACCTCTACATATTAAAGTACCCAAGGATTTATTCTGGACCTTCTTCTCTTCCCTCTGAATACTTTCCCCCTATCATTCACCTATCCTATGATTTTAAATACTATTTACATGATGATGATTTCTAAATTTATAACTCCATCTGATTCATCCCTCCCCCCATGAAAATTATAGATATATGTCAAATTGCCTACTGAGATTTCCCCTTGGGTATCTAATAGGCATTTCAAATTTAACATGTTCAGAACAGTTTTCCCCCATTGTTCACCATCTGCTGGTTGCTAAAGCCAAAACCCTATGAATCATTCTTAATTCCTGTCTTTCTTCTCCCATATCCAATGCATCAAAGTTCTACTGGCTCTATCTCCAACGTATATCTTGAATCGGTCCACTTCTCTTGATCTACATTGCTGTCATTTTAATCTAACCACCATTATCTCTAGCCTGGATTACTGCAAGAGCCTCCTAACTAGTCTCTCAACTTCATCTCTTGCTCTCTAATACATTCTCTACCCAAAGCCAGTCATCTTTTAAAAATGAAAATCAGATAACACCACTTCCATATTTAAAACCCTTTTGATCATGGATATATGTTACAGCCATAGTAAAATTCAAACTTCTTATTGTAGCCTCCATAGCTTTACATGATCCAGCCCTTGAATATCACTCTGGCTTCATCTCCTACCATGTTCTTCCTTGTCCTTGATACTTCAGTCACACTGGTCTTTTTTTTCTTTTCTTCAAACATTTCAAGTTCATGCACAGCTTTCTATTCCTCAAACATGCAAAGGCTATGGCTGCTTCTTTTTCAAGTGCTACTGTCCAAAAAGCTCTGATTCCAGTCTTTTTTTTTTTTTTTTTTTAATGTGGCTGGCTCTTTCTTATAATTTGGGACTCTGCTTTATCAACTTACGGTCAGTCACCTTTTTAGAAAAGCCGATCATCCTATGTAATACCTCCTTTCCAGCCACTCTATCTTATTACTTGACTTATTTTTTCATAGTCCTTATCACTATATGAAATGATTTTGCATTCTTTTATATTATCTACTTATGGCATTAGTATGTAAGCTCAATGAGAGCAGGGAGTTTGTCATTTTCACAGTTATATACCTTAGATACAGTGATTTTAGAATAGTTTCTGGCATATAGTAATATCAGTGAATATTTATTGACTATAAGAATATATATTCTCGGGGCGCCTGGGTGGCTTAGTCGGTTGAGCGTCCGACTTTCGCTTAGGTCATGATCTCGCGGTTCGTGGGTTCGAGCCCCGCGTCGGGCTCTGTGCTGACTGCCAGCTCAGAGCCTGGAGCCTCTTTCGGTCTGTGACTCCCTCTCTCTCTGACCCTCCCCTGCTCACGCCGTCTCTCTCTCTCCTAGAAATAAATAAAACATAAAAAAAATTAAAAAAAAAATATATTCTCTCATTTGAGTGTCAGTACAAATCATGTGGGTAAGTAGGGAAGTGTCATTCCCCCCATTTTAGAGATAGGGCAATTGAAAGTTAGGTGACTTTTCCAATGTAATTCAGTTAGACTGTGACAGAATCTCATGCTTTTCCAAGTGCACCAAACTCTTTTCTACAGCAACATGACTAACTATGATGGAGATATTCCTTTTCTTGGTCAGTTTTGCATGCAGTGTGTAAGGTGCTTAGATTAGTTTCCTGTAGCTGCTATAACAAATTGTCCCAAAGTGGGTGGTTTGAAGCATCATAAATTAATTTTCTCACAGTTCTGGAGGTCTTAAGTCCAAAATCAAGGTGTTGGTAGGGCTGTACTCCATATAGAGGCTCTAGAGAACCCATCTCTTGCCTTTTCCAGCTTCTGGTGGCTGTTGGCTTGTGGCTGCATCTCTCTGTACTCTGTCTTCACATTGCCTTCTCTGTGTCACAAAAACTTTCTCTTATTTTCTGTCATGATACATATGATTGCACTCAGATAACTGAGAATAAACACCTCTCAAGATCCTTAATCTCATCTTTTTGCCACTTAAGGCAATATTCACAGGTTTCAGATTAGGATGTGGACATATCTCTTGGTTGGGGGGGGGGGAGTGGTGGTGTCACTATTCAGTCCACTAAATTGCTCATAGCATTTTATCTACAACTAAATTCTTGGAATTCTATTTAACTCTATTTAACTATGATAGTTAATTTTATGTGTCAACTTGCCAAAGCCTTGGTGCCCAAATACTTGGTCAAACACTCTGGATATTTCTGTGAAGGTGTTTTTTTGGATGAAATTGACATTTCAATTGGTAGATTTTGAGTAAAGCAGATCACCCTCCATAATGTGGGTGGGCCTCATCCAATCAGTTGAAAGCCTTAATAGAAAAAGGAGTAACTTCTTCCAAACAAGGAATTCTGCCAAAAGATGGTCTTTGGACTCAAACCACAACTCTTCCCTGAGTTTCCAGCCTGCCAGCCTGCCCCATTAGATTTTGGACTCACCAAACCTCAACAATCACATGAGCCAATTCCTTAAAATAAATCTCTCTCTATATAAATACAAATCCTGCTGTTCTGTTTGTATGGAGAACACTGACTAATATAACAGCTACTTGGAAAACTATTGTGGCCAGGTAGAGTCATTTTTTTTTTTTTTTTTGGAGAAGTTGAAATTAATCTCATTTTCTTACTTTCTCTGGAAGGTTGATGGTTAACTTAAAAAGCTGGTCATTTAAAAAGAGTACCTAGTCTTAGGTAATTTTTAAAGCAGAAGTACAGATATGCAAGACATTCAAATATGCAATTACTAGGGGGTCAGTTTTAAATGTCAGAAGATGGGTTATTATGCTATTGTTCTGAGAACTAGTATATATATTTATGTGTACTGGAGTGGAATTCATCTACTAACTTGTTTGTAAAGTTACTTAATTTGTATGTTGAGAATTATAGAATTTTCTTAGAGATATGCTACATGAATACATGTTTCTCTTTATAAATTTTTGAGTTTCTCTAATGAAGACCAATCGTAAGTATCCTTAAGTAGGATAATGACAATAATCATAATGATAATAATACTTCAAAACTATGCAGCAGTATTTTTCTAAGTAGTCCAAAGGATTTTTTCATGTCACATCATGGAATCTTTTCAGGGATATGTAAGAGGTAGGTAGTATTAGTAGGTAGTATTACAGTTTTATAATTCTACAGATGATGCAATCGAGGCATTTTAAGATCTGTATCTAGGGTCTTGCTCCTAGATACAGGAGCCTAGAAGTTGCCCAAGGCAGGGTCTAGAAACCAGAATACCCCGTTCCATGCCAAGTATTCTTCCTTCTTATAAAGTTGTTTGCCTCATATGTTTCCTGGGCTGGAAATTTAGGACCACTGATCCTTCTTCAGATTTAGGTGGTAAACCAGAGCTGTACTTGCTGTGTGTTTAGATATTCTGTATTTATAGTAATTTTGCCAGACTGTGGTATAACCCTGAAGGACCACTTCAATGATGGAGAATTTCATGATATGAAAACTGTTGAGAATTCCAGCACATTTGGACCTGAGTAGTCTAGTACTCATGGCTTCTAATTTTAGACTAAAAATATTAGTGAACATGAGAAAGATATGATAAAATGAGAAACGGGAAAGTTTTGTGATGCCAAGTGAAG
The DNA here is from genome assembly GCF_003009895.1 of Hyaena hyaena. Classification (NCBI taxonomy): domain Eukaryota; kingdom Metazoa; phylum Chordata; class Mammalia; order Carnivora; family Hyaenidae; genus Hyaena; species Hyaena hyaena. Next base: position 2,509,528 of record NW_024080815.1, on the reverse strand, counting down.
GAGTTGATTTTTCTTAGGTTTATTCATCCATTGAGAGAGAAAGAGAGAGAGAGAGCGAGAGAGCGAGCGCACAGGAGGGGCAGAGAGAGAGGGAGAGAAAATCTCAAGCAGGTTCCACACTCTAAGCAAGGAGCCCTATGTGGGGCTTGAACTCACCAACTGTGAGATCATGACCTGAACCAAAATCAAGAGTCAGATACTCTACTGACTGAAACATGCAGATGCCCCAGGTGAAGGAGTTTTTTACAGAATACCCAGCTGTGTGCTTTTTTGAATCTTAAATTTTGGCAATGAAACTGAAATGTAGAAGATTGTTCATTTTTACCCATAAAATTATAAATTAATTAAATGTGATTGCCCTGGCTCATGTAAATATTGCTGAAAGTGTAGTAGTCATTCTGTCAATAATTTTGGAAGGATAATTTTTGTGCTCCTAAAAACAATAACTTACACTGTTTATAATAACTAACTTACTAAAAATAACTTATATTCACAATGATTGAATAATGATTTGGGCTATAGAAAAAGAATAGAGAGCCAACTATAAAAGGGAAATTTGAAAAGTGTGGCAGGCCTATGTGTAACAAAGTGAATCCTGGATGCTATTGCACCAAATACTTACCTTTCACATTATTCTCCGACTGACAGTTACATTTTATTGTGGTTGATTAGATAAAGAGTGGAGAGACAGAACACTTGTGAACCAAGGAACTCAAAACAGAAAGCAAAGGATCATAGTGAACGCTGATCCATAGTTACAAAAGTCTGTCTTAGAGACTTTACTCTCTCCCACAGCACTGCACATCTCCATTTTTATGTCCTGCAGATGAACTCAGAGCCAGTCCATGATTCCTCCCCTCACTTAAAAGAGACAGTACCTCTTGGAGTACACAAATCAACAAAAATCTTGGCTTGGGATGCAGAATAACAAATCAGAACAAAGGATTGCCCTTGTTTTTAGATAATTCACTGTATCCTGTTTCAGATTCTCTCCCCCTCCCCACTCCCCCCAACCATCATTTAACTTAGAATTTCATATTTGTTTTAGAAAGGATGCTTATTCTCTTCTGGACAGAACATGTTACAAGTCTGCCTGCTTTCTGCATTCATTCAGTCACGGTGATTACAAGGCAGAGATAAAATTCAGCTGTTTGGGGAAACAACTGGTGAGAAAGAAACTTAAATATTAATGGTAAATTCACACACACCTTTCTGATTCAGCTCACTTTTCCATATCTGACTAGAGCCAAAGGGCAAACACACATATACTGACAAACCACCAAATCAAAGCCAGGGGGGTAAAAAAAAGGACCAGAGTCATTTCAAAGTCCAAAGTAATGACTTTTGAGAACTTGGAGAGCTGATGATTTCGGAAAGAGAAAGCATTGTTTATTTTAGTTAAAGGAATTTCATTAAAGGAAAGTCAGAAAACTATAATTTTGACAATCCCTGATAAGCTTAAGAAAGAAACAAGGGAAATGATGATTTATGATTACAAAATGCACTTCTAAGCTCTCAAAGAAAACCGAATATAAGATAATGTTAGAAGTCAAAGAGGAAACATTCTTTTTAAAAAATGTTTATTTTTGAGAGACAGAGAGAGAGAGAGAGAGAGAGAGAGCGTGAGCAGGGGAGGGGCAGAGAGAAAGGGAGACACAAAATCTGAAGCAGGTTACAGGCTCTGAGCTGTCAGTACAGAGCCCAGTGTGGGGCTTGAATTTGTGAACTGCGAGATCATGACATAATCTTCAGTTGGATGCTGAACCAACTGAGCCACCCAGGCATCTCAAAGGATAAATATTCTTTCCTGATTTAAGAGTCAATGGAGAAAATCTTGAGACTTTATCTAAATAAATAGTTACTTCTTTGCCTATAGACCAAATGTAACTCATTGAAAAATAAATGCAGTATTAGTTTCTGCTTCATCTCTATGTTCTGCCTAGCACAGTGTCTGGCCTATTGTGGTCATTCAATAAACAATTGCTGAATTTTTAGCGTGGCTGAAATAACATAGATCTTTCCCCAATAACATCATGGATCGACTCATAATAATAATTAACAAACACTGTGCTTACTATGTTGTACACCAACTCTAGTAGGTAGTTGATACTATTTTTCAAAGACAAGGAAGCTGAGGCACAGAGAAATGAGCATGTGACAGAACCAGAATTTGAGACTTAGGTAGCATGGGTTCTAGATCCCAAAAGCTATACCCGACTTACACTGCCTTGGGTCAATTAGAAGAGCTCCACAGTTAAATTTAAGCCAAGCTGGATACCTGTCTGACCTAAGAACCAAGAAGAGGAAGTGTGCCACTAGGCTGGGGAATTAGCATAGATATGAGGTGTTGGCTGATAGTAAGCCCTGGGAATCAGGAAGGATCTCTGCTAGTTTATGGAGTTGGGCAAACACGCTTGGTTACTGGAAAGTGAAACAGTAGATTTCAATTCTTCAGCAGGTCTTTCAGACCACTTTTTTGGCCACCTTTATGTTGTACAGAAATCAGAAAAGGAGAGAAGGTAGGGGGTCAGGTTAAGAGGGAGACAGAAAGAGGGATTAAAAGCCAAGAACAAAAACTGGCATGGGGAAAAGGGGAGATAGAGCCAGAAGGCCAAGACTCAGAAGTTGATAAATCCATTATGGTGGTAGTATGCTTCAATTGAGGGAATTTCAAAAGTTTCCTCTTACCTCCACCCCTCAAATTCTGCTAAAAGGCCTTGTTCCTTTTTATTAGCGGAACAATATAAAAACTAAGAAGTAATAATGAATACGGTTTTTAAAAAATCAATCGTATGACATAAAGACTAGAAGGGGAAGGGATATATGAAATATAGCTTGGAGTTTTTAATTTTCTGTGGCATAACAATCTAAAGGAGACAGCTGGAAACGGTCCTGGAATGGACAAGAATAGCACATTGGTTTTTTTTTTTTCCCTCACTGACTGAAGAGGTCTGCAATCACTTTTGGTCCAAGTGTTACATGTAAATCCACAGAATCTACACGTAGATGCACAGATAAGCTGCTGATAGGCACTAGGTGAAGAATAAGGACAATAGTTTATCCAAAAAGGGCCTGAAATTCCATTCATGTGCAGTTTTCCCCAGGTCCTACATGTCTGAGACCTCAAGGAAAGAAGGGGACAAAGGAGGTGAGTGGCACCCTCAAGTAGGCTGTGGAACACATCTTATGAGCCTGGTCATCAACTAACCTGTGTTAGAACAGAATGCTATACTTTCTAAATTGGAATTTTCCTTTTTACAGTTTCTTGGCTGAACTTCCTTTTGAAATCCATTATGTTTTAATAAAACTCATTTTGGGGAAAAAAAAAAAACCACCCTCCAATGCACTAACAAGGAAATTACCTACTATATATGCCAGGCATTGTGCTAAGAGTGCTAGGGATATGATAATGAAGAAGACTTTGCTCTCATGCAGCTAAGTCTTTGGGGAAGAAAGACACTGAAAAAGAAATTCAAATGTGATGTGTTGATACGAAAGAGGAAGTATAAGTTGCTAAGGGCATTCGTGGAGACAGCAATTAGTCATAAACAGAAGAGAAATTCTCAGTGGAGAGAAAAGCCAAGATAAAAACCAAAAACTCTCAAGAAAAAGTGGGAATAGATGGAGATCCATGAAGTTAAGGAGATTTTATTCATTTGACATCAAATGGGTTGAATATTTCAATTAGACAAGAACTCTCCCCCCCCCCCATTTTTTTTTTCTTTTTGGGCCTTTGTCTAGAGAGTGGGAGCACTCTGAAAGATTTGGTCTGAATCCAGGCTCTTTCATTATTTTTATGGATTAATTAAAACTGTTATACACAACAGGGCTACAAAATGTGGGAGATAGGGCTATTGTCCACAAGAGCTAATAGCCTGGAGAGACAATGTATAAAAATGAAAGAAATATAAGCAGTTTGTCAGGAGAGTATAAATGAATAAAGCCTTATAAAAGGCAGAGGAAGAAATTGCCATAGGCAGGACTGATAGAAGATGATGTCATGATGGAGATGGTCTATTTTAGAACTTATTGGTGAGCTATGATACCCCAAGACAGGGCTTAGTGTACAAAGCTGGGTTTTAAAATTCACCAGGATTTATCAACCTCAATAACTATTGAAATTTTGAGGCAGATAATTCTTTGTTGTAGGAGGCTGTCCTGTGTATTGGAGGATTTTTAGCAGCAATCCTGGCCTCTACTCATCACATCGGTAGCAACATTCCCCTCAGTTGTGACAACCAAAAATGTCTCCTAGCATTACCAAATGTGCCCTGGGAGGCAAATCACCTAGCAGTTGAGAACCATTGCATTAGACCCTGATACCATGTTAAGCCTTGCTCATAGCATAAGGAAGGAGGTTCAGAAATAGAGGGGAGTAGCCAAAGATGGGTTGATCTGTAGTTATGATTAGATAAATAGTTGACATCAAGATTACACATTCTGGTATCTAGGAGAGGGGTCTTGGACTCCAGAATGCCAGGCAAAAACTTCCCTTTCAGTATGAGACATTATGGGTTCAATTGTTCTTGAGACTAAATATCCAATGATCAGGACTAGACAGCTATTTCTGGGCCAACTGAACAGGAAAGATAATTCCATACTAAGTCTCACTCAAAGGGAAGATAAAAGTCTACTCAAACAAGTATCTATTAGGGATCTACAGTACAATTATGTCAACATATTGGAGATGAACAGGTTGAGCCATGAAAAGCTGGAACAGGTAGAAAGAGATGTGAAACCACTTCCTTTAGGTTTGGACTTATTCATGGGAGCTGAACTAGACAGCTCTTTCAACAAAGGGAAGACATTTTCATAATATTATATATTACTTATTAAGTGTCTACTATGTGCCGATACTCTAAAAACAGTATCTCATTTAGTCCTTACAATAACTTAGTGAAGTATTACTATCTTCATAGTTTGGCCAAGGTTTAGAGGAATTAATGACTTGCCCAAGGTTATACAGCTAGTCTGTAGATAAGCCAAAATTCAAACCTAGATTTGTCTGACCCCCAAAACTTTTATCTTTCCAATCACCATGCTGTCTTCTAAGGTGTGATAAGAAAGTGATGTGAAGGAAATTTCAGTTTCAGTAAGGGGTAGGGGTGTGGGAAATGAGTGAGCTCTGGTTGAAAGAGGAATTGTGTAAGGTTGAGTGTTTACTCATACATACAGAGGTTCTTAGCAGATGTTTAACGAGAGTTTGTAAAATAGTATCATTTAATTAAGGGATTATGTTTAAGGGAGGCATGGATGAATGCTGGGTATCTAAAATACAATTTTATCCTTGTTCTTAAAGAATACTCAATCTAATAGATACACAACTAACAATTCTACAGTATAATAATACTTGATGTGAACAAAATTTTATGGAAGCTCAATCTCCTTCTAATCTGAAAAAGTTGGAATGCTAGTGACATTTCTCAGATTCCTTTTCAGTTAGGATTCTAGATGCAATTCAGTTCAATGGATCTTGTGAGAAATGAATTCAGAACTGAGCCATGGAAAGATACATGGAATGTAATTTGCTTGTGTGGATTTGGCAGAGGTATTATATGTGATTCCGGAGTTAGCAGTTTCCTATAACATAGTAGCAGCAGCAGCAGTGAAAGCAATGCAGTTCTGTGGTAAACAACAATGGCAGCAGCTTCCTATAGCAATGGTAGTGGGAATATTTCTAATCATGGTAGAAATATATGGTGGTGAGGGCTGAAGGTTATTCCAAGGAGTTGGGTCTAAAAGTTGCTCCTCTATTCCTTTCAAAGATTTTATAAACACTCAATTCTTCATTTAAAAAATATTGCCTAGGGGCACCAGGGTGGCTCTGTTGGTTAAGCATCTGACTTTAGCTCAGGTCATGATCTCACGGTTTGTGGGTTCGAGCCCCGTGTCGGGCTCTGTGCTCACAGCTAGCTCAGAGTCTGGAGCCTGCTTCACATTCTGTGTCTCCCTCTCTCTCTGACCCTCCCCTGCTCATGCTGTCTCTCTCTCTCTCTCTCAAAAATAAATAAAACATTAAAAAAAATTCTTTTTAAATTTGCCTAAACATGAACAAATAGATTGATAAGGACAGTACAAATATCCCTGAACATTACGCTAACAGCTGTACTCTGGGGATAAAGGTTGCATGTGTTGTCATTCAAATGGGTTTTCTAATTTTAATGATGGTGAGGGATCCTGAGGTGGCAGAGGTCAGGTAGCAGTACATAACTGCTGTAGATACAGTGGGCACAATTACCAATACAAAGTAGTTTCAGAGTAGTAATTGAAAGGTTTGATGTACAGAGATCTTGGGTGCTGGTAAACTCTTCAGAGTTTCCAGTACTAAAATAGCTAAGGTCTTAAATATTTGTGTAATTGAACAAACCCTAGGTTGGGAAAACAGAGGCCTGACTAGAGATACCACTAGGAGTGTAATGTAATACCTTTCCCCATTTCCTAGTTCTGGAAAGTTCACAGACTCAGAACTACTTGAATACAGAGTATGCTAGGTACCTCTGAGAAAGGACCTTGTGAAAATATCAAATATAAGATGTGTAAATCTCTCTCTCAGCCTTTCCCTAAAGGGGCATACAGCTATGTCCTAGGATAAAACTGTACACTGGTAGGAGGGAGAGGGGAAAGACATGGACAATGGTGTTAATCCCTGGTGACCCAGAATATTATGCACACAAGACTCACTGGTCTTATTGTATATCCCCACCGTCCAGTAGCAGCTAACCTTTAGAGCTCTTGAGTGGTCTTCTGAAGACTTAGTTCCAGTGTCAGCAGGGAGGGAACAATTTGCAAAGTTAGAGGGAACAATTTGCAAAGTTAGGGGTTGTCCTACAGCAGGGATTAGCAAATTATAGAATCTGACGGCTAAACCTGGCCCACATCTTTTTTTTGTACACTCTTTAAGAATGGCTTTTACACTTTTTAAGGGTTGTAAACAAAAACAAATATGTGACAGATACCATATACGGTCCTTAAACATTAGAGTTTTTACTATCTGGCCCTTTATAGGAAAAAGTTTGCTAACTCCTGTTAACTCCTGTGTTGGAACTAGCAACTAACATAGAGTGCTGTTTTTCCCTTATCTACAGTACATGAGCTGGGGAATCCGGGAGTGAGATAGACACCTCCCACTATTATACCTGTTGATCTACTCATAAAATGTTTTGCTTTCTATTCCTATAACTTTGAGGTTTGCCCATTTAAAGGTCTTAGTATCCAAGGAAGGAATATGCTCCCTGAAAAACTCAACAATGGTTCCACTTACCTGGAAGTTTATACTGCTAGTTGATTATTTTCAGCTATTCATGAGATTGGAACAATAGGGAGAGAAAAGAGGTTATAGCATAGGCTGGGAGAATTTATCTTTGATATCAATTGAAAATCTGATTGCTGTTATATAATAGGAGACAGGATGAGAATGTCTCGAAACTCAGGAGGTACTTTGGGTTACCTCCTAGTATTGCTATATACAGTGGGAAATATAAAACTATAGCAATTGAGTTCAAGCAGAAGCAATAAGGACTCATTCCTGAAGAATGAAGATTATCATATCACACGAAAACCTAACTAGCTGTAGATGCTGGCAAAATGAAAATAAAATACATAATGATGGATGAAAAAACCTCAGACCAGTTGTAAAATGAGGATGTAGTAGCTACATATCTCCTGTGTTCTGTTTTATATACATCTATTTATGTTAATCATAATTGAATTTTCTTCCTACTTGATATAAGGTATATTTGTAGTTTAACTAATGGTATTATACTAATATTAATTTTTAAATTTGTGTGATTATAATATGGTGATATGTTAACATTGTAAGAAGCTAGGTAAAGGGCATTTGTACTATGCAATTTTTCTGTAAATCTGGATTTCAAAATAAAAAGTTAAAAAAAGCACAATTATCATAAAAACATAAAATATATTATATTAGAAATACATTGAAGGTGATGAAATTTTAGATACAACCTGGCAATAAAAAAATGCACTTATATAATGTTTGATCTTTTAAAAAAATACAAATGGCATTAAAGACTTCTTCTAAATTACACCAGTCATACAAGAATTTTTCTTCTATTATTTCTTCAGTTAATGCTGCCTTAAAATTCTCTCATATCTTTTTTGTAACTATGATGAGAGAAACGTTGGAATCTCTGGAATTTTCTTCTTATATCTTAAACCACCTCTTCTCCAATATCTTTGTTCTTTTGGAATAATTTTTCAGCTTATTATTCTAGTTTTGCTTATTTGTTCTTCATCAAAGTCCATTTGTTGCTTAGACTATGCTTTACTTTAAAATTTTAAGGGTGTCTGGGTGGCTTATTTGGTTAAGCGTCTGACTTCAGCTGAGGTCATGATCTCGCGCTTCCTGAGTTTGAGCCCCACATGGGGCTCTGTGCTGATAGCTCAGAGCCTGGAGCCTGCTTCAGATTCTGTGTCTCCCTTTCTCTCTGCCCCTCCTCTGCTCATGCTTTTTCTCTCTCTCAAAAATAAACAAACATTTAAAGTAAAACTTAAAAATAAATAAATATAGAAATTTAACATTCATTTTTTAAAAATGGTTTTTTATTTTGAGAGAGAGAGAGAGATTGACTTAGACCCAAGTAGGCTCTGCACTGTCAGTGCAGGGCTCCATCTCATGAACTGTGAGATCATGACCTAAGCCAAAACCAAGAGTTAAATGCTTAACTGACCAAGTGGGTCACCCAGGCACCCCTAATTTTCAACAATCTTTAATCAGTTATTATGAAATTTAGATGCAATATACTCTCTCACATTCCTCTGGGGATATTCTGTATAAGGATTAAAAATTTGAAATACATGTAAGGTACTTATAGCAATGCCTGATATCACATCCATCATGCAGTAAATAATTATTATTTACAAGATCCTCCTCTGTTTACTCTAATAACTATTTGCTTGGGTGTTAGTTCTTTTGTTGATTGGTGTCAACCTTTTATAGTATTGGTTTTCCTTGGGTATTTGGTGGTTCTTGATGTCGTATTCATTTTCCTTGGGTATTAGGTGGTTCTTCATCTTTAGTATTCCTTGTTCTCTGTGCATGATGCGGTTTCTGTTTGCCATAGTTTGCTTTGATGATTGTGAGGGAGGGTATAGTAGCTAATATTCTGGGTGTGAAATGAGACTTCCTTTCCTGGATATAGCCTCCTGGGCTGGGGTATTGTCTGGCCTATCTGCCACAAGTTTCCAGAGTCATTGAGCTAGCCTGGGGCAAATACCATTCCAGAGTACCCTAAGCTTTGAAGAATGAATGGAGGGAAAAACCGACTCAACCAGAGGTTTCAAATTCCATTCTTTTATGGTTGCTCTAGGATACTGTGCCCTTCCCCTTCCCCCTCAATTCCCTGTTATCCATTGGCTCTGAGCTTGAAGCCTGATTCTTGCTCTGCCAATCTGATTTCATACATCCTCTGACTTTCAGGGAGTCCTCAAAATTCCAAATCTGCTGGCAATCCTAGGCTCCAAAAATCTTTAATAATCTTGATTGGGTTTTTTGGTTTGTTTTTACAATTCTGCCTTGGTCACCTGACAAACTCAGATTCATGCTTTAACCTCAAAGTAATTTTTTTTCTTTGATTCATAGTTCTTTATATTTCTTTGGTAAACTTACATAGCTCCTTGTATATACCTTTGTTGTTATTTACAAATGTCTGTATCCTTTCCCACTAAACTGAATAAATCAGCAAATGAAAGATATGTTCTCTAAAGGTCTATGGGTGACCAGATTCTTTTCTTTATGTGGTCTTGTGGAGAGTAACTTACACTTTATGTGCTTCTTAGGGAATGAACATTCTGATATTACTAAAATTTGAAATTTATGGTACCACGGACTGAGAATGAAAAAAGTCAAACTTGCCCTATCTATGAAGAAAATGATTAGGAGGAACAATACTAGGAAAAACAATTAGGATGAAAATGGCTTACTCTATCTTAGGGAATAGATTTTTAACACTTTAGAATGATTCATTTCTAGACAAGTATATGCTAACCTTACATTATTACTATTCATTCAATGGGAGAAGAGTAATAGAGGGAACACTGTGGGCTTTGCCAGGCAGATGTGATTTGGAATCTCAGGTTTGCTACTTTATCAAGAACGGGAACACTCTAAGCCTGTGGGAGGGCAATCTTCTAAAGTGGCTCACAGTTCTCTCTGCCTCCTGAAATTCATGCCTTCGTGTAATATTCTCTCTTTTTTTTTTATTTTTGAGTGGGCAGGGGGCTATATTCCCTATGCTCTACTTTTCATCCTGTGATGTATTTCATAATTGAAAGTTTGTCTTTCTTAATCTCCTTCACCTATTTTTCTTATCTCCCCCAAGCCCCTCTTCTTGGGCAACCACCAGTTTGTTTTCTGTATTTATAAGTCCATTTCTACTGTAATACTCTCTCCTCTTGAATGTGGGCTGGATAGTAACTTGTTTTTGTTTTGTTTTTAAATAACCAATATAAATTTTTAATTTTTTTTTTTTTAATTTGAGAGAGGGAGAGACAATGAGCAGGGGAGAGGGGCAGAGGGAGACAGAGAATCTTAAACAGGTTCCATACTCAGCACAGAGCCTAACCTGGGGATCAGTCCCACAACCTTGGGATCATGACCTGAACTAAATTCAAAAGTAGGACACTCAATCAACTAAGCCACCAAAGGGCCCATAGGAAATTTATTTCTTACAGTTCTTCTGGAAACTGGAAACTGGGAAATCCAAGATCAAGGTGCTAACAGGTTTGGTGTCTGGTGAGAGCCTGCATTTTTGTTCATGCAGTGGCTTGTTTTTAAATAAAGAGAAGACAACCAAAGTGAATACTTCCAAAATTTAAAAATGTTAAAATGTAAAAGTTTGTGACTTGTCTTACTGGCTGGCACTCTCTCACTTGCTCACTTTGATAAAGCCAGCTGGCATGTTGTAAGCAGCCCTATAGAAAGGTTCATGTGTTAAAGAGCTGAAGGCAGCCTCCCACTCAGTCCAACACCCTGCGAGAAACTGAATCCTACCAACATAAAGGATTTGGGAAGTGGATCCTTCCCTAGCGGAGACTTGACAAGACTATAGCCCTGGCCAATACCTTCACTTCAGCCTGTAGGAGACTCTGAAGCAGAGTCTGAACCTAAGCTGTTACCTGGATTCATGACTTACAAAAACTATGAGGTAATGTTTTAATCCACTAAGTTAATTTGTTATGCAGCAGATAATGCAAAGCCTTAGATCCTCCTCTCTAAAACTGGGGTTGATAGCCTCACAGTTAACATAACTAAATGAAAACTGTATATAAAACATTTGGCATTCAATACATAAATTTTTTGAAAGGTACATGTTAACTCAAGTCCATAAAGGGCCTCTACCAGATAATGTTTTATCAGAACACTGCTGACATTAAAATAATAATTTTTGGGGCACCTGGGTGGCTCAGCTGGTTGAACATCTGAACGACTTTGGCTCAGGACATGATCTTCCTCATGGGTTCAAGCCCTGCATCGGGCTCTGTGCTGATAACTCAGAGCCTGGAGCCTGCTTTGGATTCTGTGTCTTCCTCTCTCTCTCTGCCCCTCCCCTGCTCATGCTCTGTCCCTCTCTCAAAATAAGTAAACATTAAAAAAAATTTTAATAAAAAAATGATTCTTAATAATACTATAGCATTTTTTACTTTTATTTTTTTAAAGTTTATTTTGAGAGAGAGAGAGAGAGCACGTGTGTGCAAGAGCAGGGGAAGGGTAGAGAGAGGAGAGAGACAATTCCAAGCAGGCTCTGCGCAGACAGGGCAGAGCCCTATGTGGGGCTTGAACTCACAAACCGTGAGATCACGACCTGAGCTGAAATCGAGTCGAATGATTAACTGACTGAGCCACCCAGGTGCTCCTAAGTAATGCTGTAGCATTTTACAGTGATTTTAATACATATCTTGTTTGATTCTCCGAGCAAGAATATGTGGCATAATATATATGGTTTTAATCTGGGATTTCTGCCACAGAGTTCCTAAACTTCTTGGAATTTCCTGATAGGAGTGTCTTTTGTCCTTCATTAGGGGTCCCTTTTGAGCACATCTGAGTTTATGCTAAGGAGGTGAATATGGTAGGGTCCCTAGATAGCCTTGGGATGGGGCTATCACCATAAAGACCTAGTGGTCAGAGGGCTGCTACTTTCAGACACACCCACTGACCTCTGGGAAGGAAAAAATACGGAAAGACTACAGATTATATAAAAACTTCTGAACAACAAGAGTTGATGAGCTTCTGGGTTGGTAAACAAGGGAGAATGGCTAGCCCAAGACAGTGTGGAAGCTCCTCAGCCCCTCCTATATACCTTGCCCTGTGTATCTCTCCCATCTTGCTGTTCCTTAGTTATATCTTTTTATAATAAACTGGTAAAGGTATGTAAATGCTTCTCTGAGTTCTATGAGTAGCTCTAGCAAATTAATCAAACTGGGGGAGGGGGTTGTGGGAAACTTGAATCTTTAGCCCGCTGCTAGGGTGACAACCTGGACGTACTACTAGTGTCTAAAGTGGAGGCAGGGGGGGAGAGTCTTGTAGGACTGAACTCTTCACTGTGGGATGTGACACTATCTCTAGGTAGTATCAGAACTGAATTAAATTATAGGAAATCTGGGGCACCTGGCTGGCTCAGTCAGTAGAACATGTGACTCTTGATCTCAGTTCATGAGTTTGAGATCCTCACTGGGTGTATAGATTACTTAAAAATAAAATCTTCAACTAAAAATTGTAGGACACTGGTCAGTGTCCGTTGAAAATTGAAGACTTGCTTGATATTCTTCAAAAAACTATGTAATGGAAAAAGATAATAAAATATTATTCCTCTTTTACAGATGAAGAAACTGAAGGTCAGAGAACTTAAGTATCTTGCCCAAGTTTCCACAAGTAGAAACTATCAGTGCTGAGATTCAAACCTAGTCTTTTCTTTTCATTACCATGTTGACATTCATCACTTACTCAGTGAACAATTATTAGGTGTTAGTCATTATTCTAGGCCCTGAGAATATGGAAGCAGATAAGAAAGTCAACGCCTCTGTCCTCAAGGAGCTTATATTCCTTTTTATAATATAAAATTGGAAAAAAAATAATTGACTTCATTAATTCTTTTCTTTATTCTGGATTGATTTTTAACATTTTTAACTTGGAAATGCAATGTTTACTTTACCATCAACTTTGTCCTAATATTAGTAAATTTCACTAGCAGTGATGTAATACAAAGCAGAGCCATGGTAGTATTTCAGTATTTAGCTAAATACTAGATAAATGCTCCATACATACATCAAACAATTCTTCAGTGCTATGTTTTTTTTAAGGTAGGTTCAATGCCTGTGTGGAGCCCAACACAGGGCTTGAACTCACGACTCTGAGATCAAGATCTGAGCTGAGATCAAGAGTCAGACACTTAACTGACTGAGCCACCCTGGAAACTCCTTCAGTGATTTTCATAATAGGGTTTATAAAAATAAATTTTGAACTTTAGGCATTTGTTTCCTAAGCTTTATTCATCTCTCACATTGTGGTGCAGAGTTTAGTTAATGAAGGTATGCTTTTTTTCTTGAGTAGAATGTGAAGTAAAGTAGAATAGATAACACAGATGCAGTTTATTGGTGTTGCACTATTTAAGGAGTGCTAGACTTACTTGATGCTTGCAGGAACACTGAGAACTTCCTGATACTTAATTTATTGTGAAATTAGTAAGACTCACATCAAGCTCACAACAGACTAGAGCTCTATCTATATTGTGTCTGACTTGACATTGAAGCCTTGAGAGTACCTTGTTTCCTAGAATAAGTACCCAGTCAGAAGAAAATGTTTCCAAAGCCTTCCTGAAAAGGGATGTTGGCTTAGTTCCTAATGACAGTGTCTGGTCAACTTTGTGCTTTGATAGACCATATTTATATTTAAAAGCCGGTATGGATACTTGAAAAATGAATTGCTATTAAGGTAGATGTATTCTAAAGTGATCTTCAATGCTGCCTCCTGAAATAGGTGCTTGGTAGAGAAAAGAGATGGTGAATGAATGTTGCTGAGTGAATCTGAGAGCTTCCAAAAGTATTTGAGGCTTTGATAATATGCCATTACTTCTTACTTCTTATAAGAGATGATGTCTGTATTAGATAAAGGGCTAGTACCCAAAATCTGTAAGAAACTCACTAAACCCCACACCTGAAAAACAAACAATCCAGTGAAGAAACGGGCAGAAGATATGAACAGACACTTCTCCAAAGAGGACATCTAGATGGCCAACAGACACATGAAATGATGCTCGGCATCACTCCTCATCAGGTAAATACAAATCAAAACCATACTGAGATACCACCTCACGCTGATCAGAGTGGCTAAACTGGACAAATCAGAGGACTCTAGATGCTGACGAGGATGTGGAGAAACGGGCACCCTCCTACACTGTTGGTGGGAATGTAAACTGGCGCAGCCCCTCTGGAGAACAGTGTGGAGGTTCCTCAGGAAACTAACAATAGAACCCCCCTATGACCCAGCAATAGCACTGCTAGGAATTTACCCAAGGGATACAGGAGGGCTGATGCATAGGGGCACGTGTACCCCAATGTTCATAGCAACACTCTCAACAATAGCCAAAACATGGAAAGAGCTTAAGTGTCCATCAACAGATGAATGGATCAAAAAGATGTGGTTTATCTATACCATGGAATACTACATGGCAATGAGAAAGAATGAAATCTGGCCATGTGTAGCAACATGGATGGAACTTGAGGGTGTGATGCTGAGTGAAATAAGTCAGGCAGAGAAGGACAGATACCATATGTTTGCACATATAAGAGAATTAGGAGGAACTTAACGGAGGACCATGGTGGAGGAAAAGGGGAAAAATAGTTGGGGAGAGGGAGGGAGGCAAACCATGAGAGACTACTGAAAGCTGAGAACAAACTGAGGGCAGATGGGAATGGGGGAGAGGGGAAGCACTGGATGTTATATGGAAACCAACTTGACAATAAACTATTAAAAAAAAGATGATGTCTAGCCTTTTCATTTATAAAGAATAATTAAAAATAACATTTTGCATTTTAAAGGCCCTTCTCTAAATCCAAAGTACTTCATGTTAGGCAATTAATTTTTCCATATCATGGTTATATAACCTATTGCAGAACTGCCTAGCACCTATCAAGTACTCTGGAAATTGACGTCAAGAGTGATTTTTACAGGTGCCTAGGTGGCTCAGTCAGTTAAGCATCCAACTTCGGCTCAGGTCATGATCTTGTGGTTTGTGGGTTTGAGCCCCACATCAGGCTCTGTGCTCACAGCTCAGAGCCTGGAGCCTGTTTCAGATTCTGTCTCCCTCTCTCTCTGCCCCTCCCAGGCTCGTGCGCTGTCTCTGTCTCAAAAATAAACAAAAAAAAAATTTTTTTAAAGTGATTTTTAAAATACTGTTTTTTGGGGTGCCTGGCTGTCTCAAAGTCAGAAGAATATGTGACTCTTGACCTCAGGGTCATGGGTTCAAGCCCCATGTTGGGTGCAGAGATTATATAAATAAAACATAAAAATCAAAAAATATATATTGTTTTTGTAGCATGGTGAAACAAAATCATCTAACAAAATCTTATTCTGTCATCCTAAGCCAAACTAGAGCTTTTATATTCAGACCAGAATTTTCCTTATGTATTTTGGGAAGGGAGGTAAGGGCTGCTTTTTCATAAGAAACCTTGAAATCATCTGGTGGGAGGTAATTTAAAACTAAGTTAAAAAATAATTCCAACAGTGATATTCCCAAGGGTGAGCTCTTTTTGCTCCCCTACCAAAAATTCTGGAATTCTTTTCCTTAAGGGATAGGGGAAAGGTGACAGCAAAAAGGACATGGTGGTAGCATGTGGAGTTACTACAAGAGTAGAGGTACTTGAAGAGATAAATAGATGAGTCTTGGAAACCCAACATCATCTTTTCACTCAATAAAAACATAATGAAGGCCAATTCTGGCCATTTTATACATCATGGACCTTTGATTAATGCACTGCATTTACTTATGACAAAGATAATCACCATTAGATTTTGCACGTTCCCAAATTGTCAAATTTGTGCCACAAAAAGTCTAGCATGGAGCTATATGGGACAAAAAGAAGTCCAAGATATGTTCCCCGCTCTTAGGAATGGAGATGGAGAATCTAAAGGAGTCTCTACAGTTCTGGGTCTCCTAAGAAGTATATAAAGGGCCCAGTATCATCTTAACTTTGAGCTCTTCTAAAGAAAGGATTCTATATGGTAGACATTGTCTGTACTAGGGTTATAATAGCTATACTTAACAATATCTCTTTCCTCAGTGCCTTCACACATATTTACAAATAAGATATCCCCGGAGATGACCTAACCTAACCCTGAACCCTTTCTCCTGCTTGAGAACCACAACAGCTTCTCATTGTACTTGAAAACAAATCCAAAATCTGGTTCATTCCTGTATCTTTGACAACTTCTATTATGTTCATAGTGTTCTTCATTCCATACGCACTCATCTTTCTATTCTTCAAACACCCCAAGCTCTTTCTGTATCAGGGGGTTTGCATTTGCCTTCTCTCCATCTGGAATATTCTTTTCTCAGTCTCATTTGAGTAGCTCCTTATCACTCAGGCTTCAGCTCAAATGTCACTTTCTTGAAGGCCTTCTCAGATTATGTTAACACTCTGCCTCACTATGGTTTTACTTTCTTCACAGCATTTAAGTTTGTCTTTCCCACTAGAATGTAAATTCTTTGAGAGAAAATGACATCTTTATGCCCTTTTGTTTGTGTTACTATGCATTTAGTCCAAGTTTGATATTTCTTTCAGCAGTGTATGGAATTTTAGGAAGGCAGAGTCAAAGGTATGCACTTAGGTCACCACCTGAAACCTGAAGTCTCACTTGTTTGGCTAAAGGTTTATTTTGTTCAAAGGGATTTGTTAAGAAAGCCATGCTAACTGCTACATGATGGATTTTACCCTGTCAACACCTAACTGTTCTGAGAAGTTAAAACAATCCTTTAGGGAACTTGCTTACAATTTCGACAGAAAGCACCTTTTAAGAAATGACTACTCAAGCTACTTCTGATTATTGTCCCAACAAGGCATATGACTTATTAAATTAAAAAAGATCTTACCATATTTATCTAGGTTTTCAACAAATTAAAGGAAAAATAAACAGGTTTGTTTTCAAGTTTAATTTCTAATTTGAATTATGTGGCTGATTCACAACTATTCCAGCCTAAGCTAATAAGTAAAATACATTTATCAAGTTGTCCCACAAAGAGAAATAAATGTCACTGATGATACCTAATAATATCAATATGTGCTGATTTAGTTTCTGGTCTATAAAATATTACCAGTGGCATAATTCTGAATGATAAAACTATGGTAGATGCTAATAAAGAGACCAGGCTATCTTAGTTTGGGATGGTACTCATCTCAACACTGAAGCTAAGTTTACCAATAAATTCTAGTTTTATATTGCTTTCCCTTTTGGACTATGTTATGAGGATTTTGCCAATGGTAATAGAAAATTTAATGTAAACTATCTTTTTTTATTTAAAAAAATTTTTTTAATGTTTATTCATTTTTTGAGAGAGACAGAGCGTGAGCGGTGGAAGCGCAGAGAGAGGGAGACACACAATCCAAAGCAGGCTCCAGGCTCTGAGCTGTCAGCACAAAGCCGGGTGCAGGGCTTGAACTCACGAACTGCAAGATCATGACCTGAGCTGAAGTTGGACACTTAACCGACTGTGTCACCCAGGTGCCCCTCCAATGTAAACTATCTTATTAAAGGGCATTTATTGGTCTAGGTAACAAAAAAATGACAGGCAGTATAGTAATCAAGTACTCTGATTCAGTAATCAAGGGCTCTGCCCTCCTCTGTGTGTTGGCTTTATCCCCATGCTAGAGAGATGCAGCAATTCCAGTTCTTCCAAGTACATAGGACCTTGATTTCTTTTCCTTTTTAAAAAAAGTTTTTTAACGTTTATTTATTTTTGAAAGCGAGACAAGAGTTCTAGCAGGGGAGGGGCAGACAGAGAGAGGGAGACACAGAATTTGAAGCAGACTCCAGGCTCTGAGCTGTCACCCCGGAGCCCAACACAGGGCTCGAACTCATAAACCGCGAGATTCAAGACCTGAGCTGAAGTCGGATGCTTAACCGATTGAGCCACTCAGGTGCCCCAGGACCTTGATTTCTTAAAAGTGAGGAAACATCTTCTCTCAAAGTCCCTATAATAATCTGCCCTTGCTTTTCACTAGCCTATACCGGGTCACATGCTACTCTGGACAAATTCCTGTGATCAGAGGAATAAGCCTAATAAACTTAGATCCAGGTTCTTGAACAATTTTTTAAGTGCAATGGCATTGCACTCACCAGTGTTTTTCAAATGGTGAATCATGACCCAAGAAAGCATCGTGAAATTAATCTTCAGGACCTAATCTTCATTTAAAAAATCAAACAGATTTGAGATTGCGTTGCACATATGAAGAGTTAGTATTTTATGAAACTTTAGTGCTCACACATACACACACCTGGATTATAGTGTAAAATCTGTTTCTTATTGCAAACTGAGGTCAAAAAGAGCTTGAAAACTACTATCTTAGGTAAAGTAAGTTCACTCCCCAAACTGGAGTGGGGTCAGCTGTTGCTTCAGTACATGGATTATATAAGGGAAAAATGGATACCTGGAAGAAAACTGATACAATTTGGGAGAAGAAAATAGATGATGGGGATAGAATCAACAATTTCTACAGCTTGCCGGACACTTTTATTATTTAATCTATACTGGATTCCAATACAGTCATAGCCAAGCATTTTTAAATTTTTGCAATGTTTTCTCAATTTCAAAGTGTAACTCTCTTCCAAAGCAGTTTTTTTCATTCCATCAAGTAAGTATCCATGATGGGGCAATTTATAAATTTTATCATTTGGTTAGTGGAAAGTATTATGGTAAAAGACTCCTTGAAAAGCTTGGCTTTAGGGAAAAACCCCATATTTCAAATAACTAAGCATATCTTTATCATCACCCTAATCTTTATTTAGGTTTAGTATATGTGCTGCCGAAGCGAGCACTATTTAGGTTTAAATTTGGATCTTATTTGAACAATAACTTTAGATCTCATTTTAGTTTAACTGAGTCAGAAAACTAAGGCCTACAGAGGAGGATGAACTTAAGGCAGTTAATTAGTTGTAGAACACAAGTCTCTTGATACTTGCTTCAGAATTCTTTCCATTGTACTAATTAACAGCAGTTACACCGACTTTAGAAAATGAAAATAATGGACATGAGTAATTTCCAGAGGCACTTAAGAGTTATACTGTTGATGGATTCTTTCAAGAGTTGCAGGTAAATTATATTTTGGGGAGTAAAACTGCATTTTTAAGGCAATATGGGAGCTTATTTACAAAATGCCACTTTTGAAGTCTTTGAGAGGCAAAGAACACTTATTGCTTTTTATGTTTGAGTAAGGCTAAGAATTTTAAAGCTAATTTTTATAATATTACAGTATTAATTGTATTTCACCTTAGTATTTTACCTTTTAAGGCAGGGAATTCAATTCACTGAGCACTTTTTTAAAAATATGTATTTATTTTTGAGATAGAGAGTATGCAATCATGTGCACAACGGCAAAGAGAGGACAGAGGATCCATGGCGGGTTCTGTGCTGAAAGCAGAGAGCCCTATGTGGAGCTGAAACTCACGAACCATGAGATCATCACCTGAGCCAAAAGTCAGATGTTTGATCAACTGAGCCACCCACATGCCCCTCTGTATGATTAGAAATTTACTAAGATCTATGAATGATCCTAAAGAAGTCCTAGATACAAGAAATTATGATCTAAGTATTTACGTATGTGTGGTACCAGGAAACAATCCTCATTAAGAAATAAAGGCAAATTCAATTACCTATTTTTTATTACTATTATTTCTTAAGTAAACTCTATGCCCAACAAGGAGCTCAAATTTATGGCCCAGAGATCAAGAGTTGCATGCTCTAACCACTGAGCCAGCTAGGCACCCTGCAGCTTTAATTACTTTAAATATAGAAATTCAAAGTGGAAAAGTCTTCTTGGGTTAGATACAGGAGACAAATTTTGTTTAACGCACAGGAAGGGTGGCTATTATTTGAGGATGCCATAAGGTATTTTTTAGTTCCCAAATATCTCTTTCCGTATGAAGAATGCCACCCATTTCTTCAAGAGCGGTTTTCTCTTTTGTGTTAAATGGTTTGTCAGAGGCTTCCCTCTAGCTCCAGATAGTCTCTAGTATCTGAAATCATAGGGCGTACTGAGAGAAGAGTAACCAAGGGGCTTTGGAGTACCAAAGAAAGGGAGTCTGACAGTGTTTCAAGACTTTGTTTGCTTTGCTTTTATTTAAGAAAGGCCAAGTCTGAAGAATATGTAGGGTTTTAAAAAATCTTCTGTCTTGGGATTCAGTCATGGTACCTACAGTAGGTTAGGGTAACACAGAAGCTGCTGTCTGGAACTAGATTTGCCTATCATCTGGCAGGTCCCAGGCCCACCTTCAGGTGCTAAAGGTCTACTCTCAATAGCCACATACATTATCCCTAGGTTAGTCCTGTTATGTTACAGAATGAGAAGATGAGAAGTTGGCATCAAGAACCAACGGGGTGCCTGGGTGGCACAGTCGGTTGAGTGTCCAACTTCAGTTCAGGTCATGATCTCACGGTTTGTGGGTTCCAGCCCCGCACTGGGCTCTGTGCTGACAGCTAGCTCAGAGCCTGGAGCCTGCTTCAGATTCTTTGTCTCCTTCTCTCTCTGACCCTCCCATGCTCACGCTGCCTCACTCTCTCTCTCAGAAATAATAATAATGAAAAAAAAAACCAAGTTGGATAGTGTTGGCATTAAAGTGGTCTATTATTACCAGACAGTAGGGCCCCAGTCAAATGATTTGGGTTTAATCCAAGAATCTAGACTCTTAGAGGAGGAAGTTACAGGTAAAGAAAGATATCTCAAGGGGTACCTGAATGGCTCAGCTGGTTAAGCATCCAATACCTGATTTCAGTTCAGATCATGATTTTATGGGATCATTGAGTTCAAGCCCCATTATCACTTTCTGCCTTAGTGAGAGGAGGTACTCTACTCACCAAAATGTGAACTTGGTTTGAGTGAGACTAAATAAATAATGGCTACCCATATAGGAGTAACACAAAATAATTTAACATTGAGCTGGTGACCTGCGACATGTGAGGTGATATGGGAAGAGAGCCTATGGAAAGTCAGAACTCTTTCAAAGAATTCTAAGAATAAATTGATAGGGGTTTCAAGTCATTTTCAACTACAGTAAAACCACATTAGTCTACAGTATATGGAATTTATAATACTCTATATAGGAAGTGAGAAACAATGAAAATATCTGAAAGCATTCCTCATACTTCCTCCCCTCTCTCCCAATAGTTCAGCTTGGATAAAAGCTGTGACAGGGGCTCCTGGGTGGCTCAGTTGGTTAACCATCCAACTTTGGATCAGGTCATGAACTCGTGGTTCGAGACATGCGTTGGGCTCTGTGCTGACAACTCCGAGCCTACAGCCTGCTTCGGATTCTGTGTCTCCCTCTCTCTCTGCTCATGCTGTTTCTCTCTCTTTCTTAAAAAATACACATTAAAAAAATTTTAAAAGCTGTCACATTATTTAGTGACTTCTGCCTCATGAATTCTAGGTAAGAGAATAATTGAGCCAAAAACACACGCAGATATACAAATATAAGCCACTATACCCTATTCCATTTTTTGTTAATTCACCTTCACCAATATTTTTTCCTCTACTGAGAATTTTACTTTAGTAAGGCCTTTTGCTGGGCAATGGAGACACAGTGCTGAATAAGACCTTATAAGAGCTCAGTCCAATAACACTGGGAATCACGAGGCCACCAAGTTCACAGTTAAGATAGAAACAAAAAACAGGGCCACAAGAGAAAGATAACAGAGAATCAAAGTACCAAGGGTAAGTTAAGTCAAAGCATTGAAATGCAAATAAGAGTTTGTCAGGAAGCAAGGGGAAGGAATATTTTTCGAGCCCCCAAAACATGAACCAGTGTGATGTGTCTACGGAATGGCAAGACATTCCATGTGACTGGAAGGCTGCGTGGTAGGAAGGACCAGAAAGATTCAGAGTGATTAGATGCTAAAGAGATATATTATGCTAAGGAACTGGGATTTTATCTTGTGGATCAACATCTCCCACAGTTAGGGCCATGGAACTCTTTGAAATTACACTGTGAAGAATACCAACAACATAAGCTTAAAACTCCTGATTTTTTTTGTTTTCCTAAAGTCTAAGAAGCATAAAAAATATGAATCATTTTATTTAAAACCCCAAAATACCAGAGATAGGGTGAATCATTTTATTTTCATCTTATACTTGGTTATCAAGAGACATGCAAAACCCTCTAATTTTAATGAGAACAGTGTTTTTGTGTCTTTTTATCACATATCCGCTTAATATTAGGAGTAATGTTGCTAAGTCGAATCCGCATATGAGGTGCAGCATCAAGTCTTTTCCTGTATTTCGTTTTTGTTGCAGCATAATATGAAAATCCTGTTTCACACAGGTGCATCGTAGCAAAAGGAAGAAGTACACGAACTGCACGCCTTGCAATGCTTGGGTACTCTTGAATTAGGCTACTCCAAAAATCATTTAGGGAAAGTTCGCTGAAATTTTGTTTCACTTGAGAATCAGATGTTAAATCAATCAGGCTTTCATAGTCCCGTGCTACTAATGAGGCTGGTTTAACAGTTACTGTAAATGGATTTCTAACCCAAGTATTATTGTCATTTGTTACAGGAAAATATTTTAACAGAGTAGAGCGCAAACTCCTTAGGTGCTGCACAATGGCACAACAAATATCTTTATCAACTGTAGAATTAATTTCAGTCAAAAAGTCACTGAGAGTAGGAAAACAATCAAAGTTTTCTTCTTCTACAGATGAAGCCCAAAATTCCAATTTTCTTAACAGTGATGACATTTTATCAAATACCGTAAAAACTGTCACATTTTTTCCTTGCATTGATAGATTAACCTCATTTAATTTAGTAAAAATATCAGCAAGATATGCAAGTCTTAGCAGCCAAGATGAATTTGTTAAACAATCAGACAGTCGAAAAGCAGAATCCATGAAAACCAATAGTTCACGACGAAGCTCAAAAAGCCTTACAAGAACTTTACCTCGGGAAAGCCACCTCACCTCTGTATTCAGAAGAAGTGCTGTATGCTGGGCACCCATTTCCTCACATAAAATTTTTAGCAGCCTAGATTGATGTGGTCGAGCTTTAATGTAATTGATGATTTGTACCGCCTGATCTAGCACATTTTTCAGAGATGTAGGCATTATTTTAACTGCTAGTGCATGTCTATATAATAGGCAGTGACTACTGGTGCTTTCGGGAGCCACATATTTTATCAAGGTGACGGCCTCAGCAATTTTCCCGTCCATTGCCCTAGAAGCATCACTACAAACATCAACACATTTTTCCCATTCGATTTCATGTTTCTCCATAAAACTGTTGATGCAGTTGAAAATTTCTTCACCAGTAGCATTACTTTGCAAAGATTCACATAAGAGTAGGTCTTCCTCAATAGATTTATTAAACCTGTAACGAACAAATACAAGCAGCACAGCAAGTCCTGAAACATCAGCTGATTCATCTAGTTGCAGTGAAAACCCATCACAAATTTTCAGTCTACAAACAAGTTCTTCTTCAATGTCAGCAGCAAGATCTTTAATTCGACGTGCAACAGTACTATTTGATAGTTGTACTGCATCTATTTTTTTACTATATTGTTCATCAAACATCCGCATCACGACATCTTTAGCACAAGGCTTGATAAGCAATTCTCCAATAGTATGAGCCTCTCCACTCAGGGCTATATGGTAACTTACATTGTATGATGCCTCTGTAGCACTTTCATTATCTGTATTGACAATTTTAGGTGTTGGGGGTTTATTATTTTCAGGTGAATCAAGATGTTGCTTGAAAAAGCTTATGTCTTTGTCCTTATAAGCAGCATGTTTAGTTTCCAAATGTCTTCGAAGCTTACTAGGGGCCAAAGAACTATTTGATAAAATTTTCTTACATAACACACACTGAGCATGAGGTGCATCTCTATTTCCAAAGTAAGTAAATCCAAAAGACAAGTAACTTTCATCATATTTTCTTCTTTTTGGTTTCTTACTAAATGTTGTTATTTTGTTGGAATTGGACATAAATTTGACCCTGGAAAGCTCACCCTCTGATTTTTTAGAAACTGAAGGCTGCAATTGTTCATCTTCACTTTGTAATATTCCAACCTTTTGATCATTTGATTCAGACACAATTTGATAACAAAAAGATTCTACTTCTTGCTTAAGACTTCCTTGTTTCAGCAACAGATCCATAGGTAATGTGTTTGTGGTACAAAACATGGTTAATTTAAAATACACATTGAGTATCACAAATATGTTGAAATTATATGACAGGATACACAGAAGATGAGCAATCATCAAAGAGATGATATAGAGCAACACATCAGTTAATTTGTAAATGCTGCCTATGCATCAATGCGCAGATGGAACATCACGCGTTCGTGTATCAGCTGATCTCTCATGCGACTTCCTGGTGCTCTCAGGTTTGGCACACCTTTTCTTAAAGGTAGATTATCACATAAAAATAAAGCTATAGAAATGAGTTTAGTAGTCTTAAAACTTATATTTTAAAATAAACTATAAAGAAAATTATTGTTAGCATTGATCTTTTTCTCAGAACACTATGAACTTAGAGAATATTAATGTTCTATAAAACATAATTTGGAAACCAGTGGGCTGAGAAATAATGAAGAGCTAAGTGTGTTTTTTAAGGAAGGGATCTTAAAGAATATGTCCCATGGCAGGGGTTGGCAAACTTTTTCTGTAAAGACCAATATAGTAAGTGTTTTTGACTTTATGGGCCATATGGTCTCTGTTGCAAATATTCAACTCTGTAGTTGCAGCATGGTAGCAGACACAGACAATATGTAAAAGAATGGACACAGTTGTGTCCCAATAAATCTCTATTTACACAGCGTAAGGTTTGGGACATAATTTACCAACCCCTTCTCATGGCAAATAGTGTCTTGGAGTCTTTTTTAACTTTCTGATGCCTACTGCCATTACATATATTCACTGTTGATACTACTGTACATCTGAAGCCTCCTACTAGGGCTAGCAACAATTGTGATGAGCTAGATTGAAAATACACACAGTTCAAAGTTTTGCAAAACACAGAATTCTGTATCCTAAACACTGTGCTAACACTGAAAAAATAAACTGATGACCAAAAGTCACCTACTATTTCTCTAGAATTAAAGTTACATAAATATTTATATTACCCAAATTAAGACCCATTCAAAGTAATGTGTATTTTACTGATTACTCTGTATTCCATTATGCTACAGGTGAAGACTTAACCAGGCCCTAAAGGAAACAAACTCTTAGTTTAATAGGTTTATTCCTCACATAATTTTTAAGAGCATAATCAGAAGGTAGAGTAATGCAAATTTTAAGACCTCTAAAGACTACTAACTTTGCAAGTTAAGAAATACATATTTAGTGTCTATCCAAATATATCCGCTTTTGATTTAAACTTCATGATTTGGCTACAGAGTAAGCTTTGAATTCTTATAAGCAAAATGGTTCTCCTATTAACAGCTAGATGGTAAGATACCTGCAATGAGTAGTACTCCCTTCTGCAATCACACTCTCCACCTTGGTAGCTTGAAATGCAGACTCTTCAAAAGAATAAAATTAAGGGATGGGGTGGAAAGGGAGTAACCA
Organism: Hyaena hyaena; assembly: GCF_003009895.1. NCBI lineage: Eukaryota > Metazoa > Chordata > Mammalia > Carnivora > Hyaenidae > Hyaena > Hyaena hyaena. The sequence continues at coordinate 2,483,745 of NW_024080815.1, read as the reverse complement.
AAAGCCTAGAATGAGAAAAATTAAAATTAGACACTGCAAAAGCAGAACTAACTACGAACTTCTAAGATGACCTTTCATTACAATTTATTTTAGACCCAGGCAGTGCAAGACTCTTCACTGCAATGCAGTTAACTAAAACAATAATGCCTCGCATAGTAAAAATGCTAATATCTTAGTCTCATTTAATACCCTCCTTATTTCATTGTTTCGAGACACTCTCCCAACCACTGACTTCATAGAAACATATGTAAAAACTTTCAAAAACTAAACTTTTAAAATTACAGCCACATTTTAATGTCTCTAGAACTAAGCATTAAAAGTAATCTAGAACAGAATTATACAGGGAAGTGATATTTGAAACAGGCTTTTTTGCTATAACGATTTTTGTCCCCTAACCAAGCTCCTTCCTAATTTAGGTTACTAACGTTTAGTGAGCGATCATTATTTACTATGCTTGTAAATACTAAGATCCCTCATATAGTTTATCTCATTGAATCCTCAAAACAAACGTGAGATTCAGGGACTATTAATAATACACAGAAGTTAAGTCACCTGCTAACCCAACACATCTTGGAAGAACGAAGGGTAGAACTCAAAAAGTTGGGACTGCATGCGCCTGTCCATTCCTGTGTGTTCCTCGTATTTTAATTTCCCAAATACTAACGGGCAACACAGAGGGAAATGGATTACAATGGATTACGACTGCCAGAAAGTCGAGGGTCACAAAGTGGCAGCAACAGAAAGCCCTACTTATTAGGAGCAAAAGAGCAGAAGATTCTCGTTTCTACAATCCCAATATGACTTTAGCAACAGAGAATTTGGGGTGTTGCCCGTTAGGATGAGGATCCCTCTCCCTCCGTACCAGAGAAGGACACAACGGAATAGGAAGCTTTGTTTTCCTAAGTAAAGCCTCATCCCCACCTCGAGGACAAAGGGTCTGGACTCCCTAGAGAGTAAAGTTTCAATTCCACTCCCCAAAAAGGATGGCAGGGCGAGGGCGGGCTGAGAAACCCGGTTCTTTTGTCTCTTCCCTGGGTTAACTGACAGGTAATACCGTCCAATCACCCCCACCCTCAGGCGGTTCCAGCTGTGAACAATACCCTCAGGGGCAGGAGGGCCGGAATGAGTGCAGTCCAGAGAGCCAGGGTGAAGGTGGGTGCGGTCACCCCTTCGAGCACGTACATGCTTCTTTAAACGGTCACTTCGATGTGCTGCCCGGGCCAGCTATCCCTCCTTGTCACAGGTGCAGGCTGCCAACAGACCGCCACATCTGGGGGCTCGCCCACCCTCGCCTCCAGAACTCTTCTCTCGCGTCCCCGGGAAGTCTCCTCAGCACCCAACACTATCTCTCTACGTCAACCTCCATCGGTGATGGAGACCGGTCTTCGCTGCGGCTGGGCTGCAAAGCAGCGCCGCGGTCCCCACCAGAGCCTGCGGCCGCCATTTTAGACAGCTCAAGGCAGCGGCCATTTCAGAGCGCACCGCTCAGCCGCCGTGGCGGCTCTGGTCCTCACCTTCACCGAGGCCTGAACAGGGTCAAGAGCCAGTCGTCGCGGACTGGAAGGGGGAGGAAGGGAGGAGGAAATGAAAAACAAAACAGAGGGAGGAAGGATTCGGGGACAGGGAGATGGCTCTCAGCTCAGGGATATCGCCTATGCCACCTCCACAGAGATCCCGTCCGCGGCTGGCGCGGTCGCTCCTCTGAAGATAAATTTAGCACTCTGGTGCAGCCAAACTTACAGTCTCCACGAGCGGCTCCTCCGCCACCCAATCAGCTCCAGAGCTTCTCCTCGCCACCAATCCGCGCTGGGCAGAGGGGCGGGACCAAGGGAAAGGCCCAAGCTCGGTTGAGGCGCGGCCCAGCTGCGGCAGCCGCCGCGCTGGTTGGGGGCGGTGGGACGATTCGGCCGGTGCCGCACGTGAAGCGATTGTTTTCAAACTTCCCTGAGCTCCAGTTAGTCCGGATGCTTGTTTAGAATGTAGGTTTCTGGGTGCTGCCTGACAAAGTCGGTGGTCCTCTGGAGCTGGACTGGACCCTGGGAAGCTGCATGCTCGCAAGCACAGGCATTGTGCCCAGGCGGCGGCGATTTGTGTGGTTTCGCAGTTACCTCAAGGAGAGCGCTGAGCCTGGCTGCGGCTGCTTTCACGACCTCTTTGTTCCCCGAGCCGCACCCCAGGCCCAGGTTACGCAGCTGCCTCCTCTGTCCCTTGTTTCCCCTCTGGAGAGGGTGCAGAAAGGCGCCCCGTCTTTTCCTCGCCCCTCCCGACGCTGCCGTGTCAGAGGCTCGTGGGGGCTCGGCCAGGAGCTGAGCCTCCCGCTAGGGGTCTCGGGTGACCCCAGACGCGGTGCGGGCCGCCGTGGGGGGTGTGTAGGGATAGCGGCCTCTCCGCTGTGTCACAGGAAGAGTCCGCTCGCTCCGTCTCCTCACCAGTGGCACCCTCCCCGAGGGAGCTCCCGGCCGCATGCACCAGCGGGCCGGCCCTCTGGAACCCTCAAGTTTGCTAGCTGCCGCCTTCGGGTGCTTTAAGCGTGGTTCTCTCCCACGCCCCTCCCCGCGGATTAAAAACAGCCCAGCAGAGGCTACCGCCTGGGTTTTTCCCCTGTGGCGATCCGCCGCGGAGACCAGGAGTCGGTTTCCTTAAAATACATAGACGTCTAGGGATAATTTGTTAAAGTACGAGTAGTATTAAACAGTAGGTCCCATTGTTTGTAATATTTTAGCCTTTCGAGGTCCCGTGGACATAGCTAAGTGAACACTGGATCGTGTTTTCAGGCACTGCACCAATGACAAAATCCCCAGCTTGTGGTCAAAAACAAGGGCAGCTTCTGTTTTCCTTAAATATGTTTCTTGCATATGTGAACAGATCTCTTAGGCATAGAAAGAAACCTACTCCTTAACCCAGTTTTCAGGACTGCATAGATGATTTCCTTGGAATGTTCTTAGAAGACAACATTTGGTCCTAAATATTTTTAAGGTAATTTAGCATCTTCAGATCTTTGCCCTATAGTAAGTAGGCTATCCATATGTCTTAATTATTTAAACATTTCTTCCTGTGAAATCAAATAATCAAAATTTTAATTCGCATGTGAACTTTAACCACAAAGGGAATCATTTTTAGGAAGGGGGCCATGCAGTTTTACTTGAAGAGCAAAGAATTTCTTTGTCATTGCCGGACTTGGCAGGAGTTGTCTAGCTTGATAATAACATTGGAATGCTATCCCATATTTTCATATATTTTATATTTCATAATAAACTATTACATATAAGTCCCAATTTACTCTTCACACATCTGGTTTGCATCTTTATGAATTGAGAAAATCTGAAACATTCAGTTGATGGAAGGAATAATGTTTAAACAAGTTCAACTAAAGTCTAGGACTTCATCTATATCTTAAGCATCTGAAGAGTCTGATAATGAAGGACTTGAAACATAACTTTTTCTGTAATTTCTTAGTCAATAAATTATTATGTAACGTTGGCTGATGAGCGAGATTAGAAAATATATAGACAATGGAGAACTCAGACCAATAATGATAATAGCTAATGTTTATTGAGTATGTAGTAGAAGCTGTGGGCTGTTCTACACACTTTTTTTTTTAAATTTTTTTTTAATTTATTTCTAGGAGAGAGAGAGAGAGAGAGAGACAGCGTGAGCAGGGGAGGGTCAGAGAGAGAGGGAGTCACAGACTGAAACAGGCTCCAGGCTCTGAGCTGGCAGTCAGCACAGAGCCCGACGCGGGGCTCGAACCCACGAACCGTGAGATCATGACCTGAGCCGAAGTCGGACGCTTAACCGACTAAGCCACCCAGGCGCCCCTCTACACACTTTTTAAGGTATTAACTCCAGGCGCCTGGGTGGCTTAGTCGGTTGAGCGTCCGACTTTCGCTTAGGTCGTGATCTCGTGGTTTGTGGGTTCAAGCCCCGCGTTGGGCTCTGTGCTGACTGGCAGCTCAGAGCCTGGAGCCTGTTTCGGAGTCTGTGACTCCCTCTCTCTCTGACCCTCCCCTGCTCACGCTGTCTCTCTCTCTCTCTCTCTCCTAGAAATAAATAAAACATTAAAAAAAATTTTTTTTAAGGTATTAACTCATTTACTCTTCACCACAACCCAATCAGATGATTGTTCCTATTTTACAGATAAAGAAGTTGAACAGATTGATAATAACTTGCCCAAGTTCCCAAAGCTAATTGGTGGCAGAGCTTAGATTAGGTGCAATGATGGTTGTGGGAACTACAAGCCATGTGGGTCTAGATGGCGTAAGTGTATGTGTGCGCACATGCACTTGCAAACTCGTATTAGAATGTTATTGTGAATAAGATTATAGCAATACAGTGGGTAAGTAGGTAGAGCCTTATCATTAAAAAAGAACTCTGTGTTACCTGGGGCTCAAGTAAAATCATCAGTGGAAGCAGTGACAAGAGCTTCAACTGACAACCCAAATTTGCAGCCTCAGTTGCTGTAAAAGGTCTAAGATAGCAATTCTGTTCACTCATGTTGGTTGCATGAGTTAATTTGCCTTGCACTTAGGTTGGCCAGAAGCATGTGATGAGACCAGGAGCTCTGGAGCCAGTGTTGTAGGTCAGAGTGTTCACCTCCTGCCCTTCATAGTCCTCCATTTTTCAGTATACATGGGCTGCCCTGGGAAGACTGCAGCTGAGGCAGGCCCTGAGTGAGCCGACAGCTGAGGGGCCATTTGCTGATCTTGCACCTGTCCTTTAGCAGGGCAGCAAGTCCTTTCTTGAAAAACGATCTGAGTGGCTCATCTCCATGTCTTGAAGAGCTAAGGTTACACAGTGTGTAACCTTTAACATAAAGGTGGTAAATTAGTACCATTTTCATTATTTTTGTGAAAGTTCTCATTATTGTGGTGTTGTGTATTTTGTCAACTTTAAAGATGTATGAAACACGTAAGTGTTTTGTGACCACGTGTATGAGATTGAATTATTGGTATTGGATTTACAAGAGTTCATAAGTACTTATAAAGATTTCATTGTCTGAATGTTGGATATATTTCTTTTTTAAATTAAAAAAAATTTTTTACGTTTATTTATTTTGAGAGAGAGAGAGAGACGGCATGTGCAAGTGGGGGAAGCACAGAGAGAGAGGAGAGTGAGAGAGAGAGAGAGAGAGAGAATCCCAAGCAGGCTCTGCACTGTAAGGGTGGAGGCCTGTGCAGGTCTTCAACCCGTGAACCGTGAGATCATGACCTGATCTGAAGCCAAGAGTCAGAAGCTCAACCACTGAACTGAACTGACTGAACCACTCAGGAGCCCCAATAAAATAGCCAAGAAAAGCTGACTACTTGAATATGCAAATTATGTTAAATGTTTAGGAGGCATGGAATCTGTTAAGCTTGTGAATTAATTAAATCATAGAGCATAAGTGAAAGTGATTGCCCATACTTTTATGCTAAGATTAGGAGATTATAAATAGACTAACAACATTTATAAATTGGACTTAAAGGCTCAAGAAGTATGAGTTTGCAATTTTAACATATTTTGCCTATTGATAAACTAATCATGCCAATTATCACTGTTTATTGTTTATTGCTTTTATTCACTCCTATGACTTTCTCTATCCCCTCCATGTTCAATGATTCTCAAAATATAACACTTACATAGCTGACCTCCTGCTTGAACTTCAGTTCCAGGCTTTCAAGTTTGTAGACTTTAAATACATACCAACAACCTCAGATTACTAATTTCCTTTAATAATACTTGTACTTTCCTAACAACCTCATTTATTTTAAATATTTTATTATTCTTTTACTATTCCAAGCAAACTTGGAGTCAATAGTCAGTCTTGACCTAAGCTTCATATTCTATATACTTTTTTCACATGTTGCTTAGGTTCACGCCCTTCCCTCTATGGATCTTGCATGTTCTCTAGACCAGTCTCAAGAAATGTTCCTTCTAAATTTTATTGCTATAGTCTTCTAGTCTCTTTCCATTTAATTAGCTTTGTATACCAATCTTCCATATTTCAGTATCTTCAGTGACTCACTAATTCTTTTTAGTTATGGTGTAGAATCATGAAACTTTAAAGCTAAAGAAAATCTTTAGAAAATATTACAATGCAATTAATCCCTGTTTCCCTTAGTTTTATAAAAGAGAAGAATCAATCCTACACCTATCACATAATTTTGATGTCACATACCCCACGGATGTGGGGCATGTCTTAGAATTCCTTTTTATCTCCCATTGTACTGGACATGAAACTGTTCATTTGGCAGATACACTAAATATTGGTTGATATGTAAATTTAGCCATTTTTAATGTTCTGTTAAAAATTCTCTTTCTATTGCAATGATAGAAATCCAACCCATAAGCAAAAAAGTTAACTTTTTGGCTCACATTACGAAAAAGTCCATCGGTACAGGTATGGATGGGTTCAGTGGCTCAAATGATGTTGTCAGGGCTCTGTTTGGCTCTGTCTTGATAGGCCCTCTCTGAATGGCAGTGTAATTAATTGCCTCTCGCATCCCTAAACTTACGATAAAAGAGAGCATCTTCCCTAATAGCACTGGGAAGAAGGTTTCCAGAAAGATCTTTTATTCTGTTTGGGTTATGCCCTTCCCTTCAAGGGAAGGAATTCTTAAGTGAGTAACTTGGGACACATATCTCCTTGAAATTCGAGAACATACGTTTACTCTGATTCACCACCAGAAGCTCAAGGAATGGTTGAGAGGCACTCCCTACAAGGAAGAGATTCTGGAAAAGTAGATGCTCACTAAATTTACTCTCTTTGCCCCTCATATCTGATTAGCTGCCAAGAAGTCCTCCACTGTTACATCTCTTTGTCCAAACTGTTCTCTCCAATTCCACTGCCATCAGTTTAGTTTAGGATCATATTATTACTCTCCTGACTAATCTCCTGGTTACCTTCAATCTCTTATCAAATTTATCTTGCATGCAGGTAAGCACTACACACATTAAAGCCATTCCCTCACTCAAAGCTATTCCCCATTGCTGGGGTGATAAACTCCTTGGCTTGGCATTCAAGGTTCTCACTCAACTGGTTTCAATGTTTCAACTTTTAAGAAAATTTACAGCTAGGTAGGAAGTGAGGCAAGTAAGGACTGGATTGTCTGGAGTTCCCTCTCTTCAGTCAGTGATCATGCAATATGTAGGTTAGTTTTTCTGGCTTGAAGGCCCAAGCTTGTGTTATCCATTTTGTTATTTTATTTTTAATTTTTAAATTATTATGAAAACATTTTTTTTAAATATTTTTATTTATTTCTAGGAGAGAGAGAGAGAGAGAGAGACAGCGTGAGCAGGGGAGGGCCAGAGAGAGAAGGAGACACAGACTCTGAAATAGGCTCCAGGCTCTGAGCTGGCAGTCAGCACAGAGCCCGACGCGGGGCTCGAACCCACGAACCGCGAGATCATGACCTAAGCGAAAGTCGGACGCTTAACCGACTAAGCCACCCAGGCGCCCCATATTATGAAAACATTTTTAATGTTTATTTTATTTTTGAGAGAAAGAGACAAAGTGTGAGCAGGGGAGGGGCAGAGAGAGAGGGAGACACAGAATCCAGAGTAGGCTCCAGGCTCTGAGCTGTCAGCACAGAGCCCCAACACAAGTTTTGAACTCACAGACCATGAGATCATGACCTGAGCCGAAGTCGAACACTTAACTGACTGAGCCACCCAGGTGTCCCTGTTTTATTTTTAATGTTTTTATCCCAAGCATAAAGTTTAAAAATTCAAACAGCACTAAAAGGATTATAAACAACAACAAGAACAACAATTATTCCTTGGCCATTTCTTCAGATGCAACCACCTGTAACATTTTATGACATATCTTTTCATATTTACCTCCATATTTCTTTTTTTTTTAAGTTTTATTTATTTATTTTGAGAGAGAGAGCATGAGCAGGGGATGGTCAGAGAGAGGGTGAGAGAGAATCCCAAGCAGGCTCTGTGCTGTCAGCATGGAGCCCGACACGGCGCTCTAACTCATGAACCATGAGATCTTGACCTGAGCCGAAATCAAGAGTCAGATACTCAACTGACTAAGCCATCCAGGCACACCTACCTCCATATTTCTTAATGAATATGTGAATAAATAATGCTCTTTGCTCACATATGATCCATCATCTTCTGATTCTGAATCTACTTAACTAAAATCATTAAAACTCTCAGTTCGTTGGCTTAATCCTTCAGTGTCTCAATCCCAAAATCCTGAGAGACAAATCGGATCCCAAATTAATGTTTTTCGTCAAGCCACCTACCACTGGCCAGCCTGTGGATGGGCTGCCTTTAAGTCGAGTCCCGACTCTGAACTGTTGCCAGAGGTGGAACAAGATGGATTGTTGCTCTAGGCTGGCTCTAATAGTTTGGCATTTGATTGTAGCAGACGTCACAAATTGATGCACTAAACTCAATTGTAACTCCCTTCCAGCAAGTCTTGATGCTTGAGGCTGGAAATCTAGAGACTATATTTTCCAGAAGTCCTTACAGCTTGGACTGAAATCTCATTTTTCCTAGATCATGAAACCTAGTTTCCATAAAACAGATGTATTTTAGTGAGATATGCAAGTTAAACGTGAACATTCTGAGGTGGAGGCTGTATTTCTGCTGCTTCTGTTATTTCCGCTGGCAGATGTTGGTTTTTCTGAGCCAGCTCTAGCAGAGGCCCCAGTGTTCAGCCCCTAAATTTCATAGGTGATGAGAGACAGGGAGCAGGATGTCCATTTTGCTGACTTAGATTATTCGAGTCAACAGCTATGGAGATGGCTTCCTGATTTCCCAACTCTTTAAGTGTGGCAGAAGCATGGTACCTGTGTTGGGCCAGTTTTGTAATGGTGTTCTGGAAGTTGTTCCTGAAAGCAGATTTTCAAGTCTGTTCCACTAGCCCTTCCAGTGATTTTGTAAATCTCTAATTTCTCCTGGAAAAATCACTTTCTGTTTAAGTTAGCTGTAGTGAAATCTGTGATTTACAGTTGAATTCTAAGTGATGCACCTTTCAAAAGTATTCGTTAAATATTCGTTCGGTTTGATGAGAAACTTAGTTTTCAATCGATAAAAATTATAAACAGGTACGTAAGCAGTGTCAGTATTTTTAAGCAATTTGGCAATATATTCATGTTTTTTAATAGTTTCTATTCTCTTTTCACTTTTGCAATTTTCCTGAGCCAGACACAATCTTTGAAGACATATTAAAAGGTTTGAAATTTGTATTCTAAAATTGATTACTGGTTTCTGGCCAACAGCACTATCCATGAACTATTTGGTTTCAGATTTAGTCAGCCTGATAAATTTAATCTAATTGTTCTTTCATGAATACAAGACACAAAAGCATATGACAGACTTAGCTAGACTCGTCAAGGCATAGTGAGTATAGGTCCTAGAGGAAGATTGGTGTCTGTCTGCTACTTGCAGTTTTGGGCACATCTCAATTTCTTCATCTGAGAAATAGGTTTATTTATTTTTTAAATGTTTATTTTTATTTCTGTGAGAGAGAGCATGAGCAGGGGAGGGGCAGAGAGAGCCGGGTACAGAGGATCTCAAGAGGACTCCGTGCTGACAGCAGCAAGCCTGATGTGGGACTTGAATTCACTAACTGTGAGATCACGACCTGAGACAAAGTTGGACACTCAACTGACTGAGCCACCCAGGCACCCTGAGAAATAGGTTTAAAAACAATAACATACAAACAAATAATTGCTGGGTTGAAGTGAAATCATACATGTAAAGCACTAGATAATATGCCTGGTATGTAATAAGCATTCAATAAATGTTAGATAATACTACTGTTTTTAGGGTCTACTACTACCCTGTACTATGTTTCAAGCAGGGGCAAATTTCTATTCCTTTACTTGTGTAAGAATTTGCATGTGGAAACCTTTTTGTTTCAGTAGTTACCAATTATTCCAATGATTTTTCAGTGCCTCTTATAGAATAATGACTTGGGCCCAACCGTCCACCTTTTAATCCAACTCTGGCTGTGTTTTGAGGAATTGTGTGAGTGTCAGAAGCCGAAGGAGGAGGCAGTTCTCTCAGAAAAGGAATATGGCAGATATTGCAGTGAACAACATCTCTAGTTGGATTAATTCACATTAATTCTATTTAATTTAATTTAAAAGGCTTAAGTCACTTCATTGTTTTAAATTGTGACATACCTTACAAATAAATGCTACACGCTCCTTTTCTAGGTAACTGCAGTGGAGACCTGTTGGTCTAGAAAGAACGGATTATTAAGCCCCAAGCGGAGAGGCTTGAATATGGCAAATCCAATGTCTTCCCATGTTCTGGAGTTGAAGGGAGTGAGGCAGGAAATATATTGAGAACTCAGGTTTCATACATTAATAGTAGTTTACCTGGAACTTCATACCTGACAGAGCACCTTTACAATCTTTCTTCTTTGAGCATCAAGACAACCCATTTAGTTAAGCAGGAAGATACTCTTATTCCCATTTTACAAATGAGGAATCTGAGGTTTAGAGAAATTGATGGAGTTACACTTGGTCATATATATGGTTATTGGCAGAGGCAGTGCCTGGATGAGTTTTCCTGATTCAGATCAGTGTATTTCGTGCTTCCTTTCCTTTGAAAGTTTGCAGAATTAGGATAATGCAGTTATAGAGTACTCTTGCTAAGTTATCGATCTTAGGCTAAATAATATCATCAGAACTGTCGTTTGGAAAACCACCATGTTCTTCTAGGATTGTCCTCTTATAGAAGGTGAAAACTAATCTTACTCTCCTACTTTCTTTGGAAGGTTGACGTTAAACTGTTAAAAGCCATCCCTTTAAAAAGAATGCCAGACATAGGCAATTTTTAAAGCCAAAGTGAAGGTTTGCAAGTCATTTAAACACTCAATTACTTGGGGAGAGACTGAAATGCCAGGGGATGTGGTTATTTATGGTGCTGTGCTAAGAGCCAGTATATATATTTATTTGTACAAGAGTGGAATCCTGGCTCTGGATCATTTCCCGACTTGTTTGAAAAATCCAGGCAAGTCATTTATTATGTCTGTATTTTGGAATAATAGCCCTGCTTCAAAGGTGTGCTCTGGGAATAAATGAACCTCTATTTATAAATCTCATTTAAATGTCTCTGACAAAAGGCATATCAGCGTTGATAGTTGTGAAGGGTAAGGACATTGATAATAATGATGATATCGGTGTCTTGAATTTATGTAGTACCAAAGTTCTGAGAAGGTTTGAGTGCTTCGCATGCAGTATGTATTCTTTTTTTTTTTTTAATTTTTTTAACGTTTTATTTATTTCTAGGAGAGAGAGAGAGAGAGAGACAGCATGAGCAGGGGAGGGTCAGAGAGAGAGGGAGTCACAGACTGAAACAGGCTCCAGGCTCTGAGCTGGCAGTCAGCACAGAGCCCGACGCGGGGCTCGAACCCACGAACCTCGAGATCATGACCTAAGCGAAAGTCGGACGCTTAACCGACTAAGCCACCCAGGCTCCCCTGTGTTCTTTAAAAAACTGTGGTTACCAACATTTCACAAGAAAGTATTCTTTTTTAAAAAAAGACTTTTCTTTTTAAGTAATCTCTACATCCAACATGGGACTCAAACTTTTGACTCTGAGATCAAGAGTCACATGTTTCACTGACTGAGCCAGTCAGGCACCCCAAAATTATTATAATTTTGACATGCAGAATTAATAAATAAAAATACAAGTATGGTGTTATTTTATCTGCTCCCAGCCCTCCCCCTATTCCCCTCACTCACCAAAGGTAATCACAGTTAATAATTTGTTGTATACACAGATATATGTGTATACATACATATATATAACTGCTTGATATACATTATTTTATAAATTACTTTGCAACATGTTTTGGCCTTGTCAATATGCCTTAAAGACATTTACATGCCAGCATATGCAACTCTATTTCTTTATTATTATTATTATTATTGTTTAGAGTCCAGTCTTTATTATTTTTTTAAAAGTTCATTTATTTCGAGAGAGACAGAGAGAGAGCTCAAGTAGGGGAGGGACAGAGAGAGAAAGAGGGAATCCCCAGCAAGCTGTGCTCAGAGCCTGATGCAGGGCCCAAACCCATGAAACTGTGAGATCATGACCCAGTGGAAAACAAGAGTTGGACCCTCAACCAACTGAGACACCCATGTGCCCCTTTGTTCCTTTATTTTTAACAGCTGCAGAGTATTCTACTCAATCTATTTAATTGTTCCCTTATGGAAAGATTTTTAAGTTGTTTCTAATCCTTTAGCATTAAAAACAATGCTACAATAAATGTCTTTGTTTATACATCTTTGTGCGTCTATATGTGTACTTCTGTGGGTTAGATTCCTAATGTGAAATCACTGGCTTAAACTCTAAGCCCTAAAAGGTACATGTTAAACTGTGCCACCAAAAGCCTGTACCAGTTTACAGTTCCATAAATAATAACACATGAGAGTACCTATCTCTCATCCCTATGCCAACTCTGTTTTATATATTATCAATCTTTCTAAATTTTGCCGTTTTATAGATTTAAAACTCTGATTTTTAATTTGCTTTTACTTGATTATTAATGAGGTTAAGCATCTTTTTTATAAGTTTATCAACCATATTTATTCTTCTGTGAACTGCTGTTCAGAGCTTTCCCATTTTCCCTACTGGGTGGTTTTCTCTTTCTTACTGATATGTAAAATCTGTTAAAATATTGGGATTATGTATCCTGTATTAAGCAGATTTTCCCAGCTTGCTGGTTATCTTTTAAGGCTTTGTTAATGTTTTTTTGCTGAAGAGAAGTTTTGACTTTTTATGAAATCAGGCTTTTCATCGATGGCTTCTGTGGTCTTGCTTAAAAACGAAATTCTTCCAAGATTATAAAAAAATTTAAACTTTGACCCAAGATTATAAAAAAACTAAAAAACTGTTTCTATTATTTTTTAAAGCATCAAGTGTTCTTTAATTCCTGTGGAGTGTATTCTGAATAGCTGTGAGAAAGGGATTTACTTCAATGTCTTTCCAAATGTTTTGCCCATTGTTTCAAGTCATATGTTAGCTAGTTCATTCTCATCCCAATGATCTGAGGTGCCATCTTTCAGAACTATCAAACATTTACAATTCTTGATTCTCTTTCTAGATAGAGCTATTTGCCTATTTGTATATCAATATTGTATTATTTTATCTTTATTATTTACACAGCTTTATAATCTGTCTTAATATCTGATATAGAAAGTTTCCCCCCATCCCCGAAATCATAGAGTTATATCTTGTGCATTTTTTCTTTCTTTCTTTTTTTAAATGTTAATATATTTGTTTTGAGAGAGTGAGAGAGCATGTGTATGTACAGGGGAGGGGCAGAGAGAGAGAAAGGGAGAGAGAGAATCCCAAGTGGGTTCTATATCCAACAGTCCAGCACAGGTCCTGATGTGGGTCTTGATCTCATGAACTGTCAGATCATGACCTGAGCCAAAATCAAGAGTTGGACTCTTAACTGACCCAGTTAAGCCACCCAGGCATCCCATGCATTTTTCCCCCCGATAATAACATTAGAATAGCTTTTCAGATTTGATAAATAATAATGTTAGGATTTGGTTGGGATTAGACTTAATTTATAGGTTAAATGTAGGAGAGTTAGCATTTTTATATTATTGAGTCTTCACATTCTGGAGCATTTTGTCTTTTCCATTTATTTAGAACCATTACTTAGGTCTTTAGATAGGATTTGCAGTGGACAGTAGTTGCCTCTTATCTGCAGTTTCACCTTCCATGGTGTCTGTTACCTGTGGTCAACTGGGGTCCAGAGGCAGAAGATCTACCTTCTGATGTTTTGTCAGGAGGTCAATAGTAGTCTATCGCTAAGTCATAATGCCTATGTCCTTCACTTTGCTTCATCTCACCATGTAGGCATTTTATCATCTCACGTCATCATACAAAGAAGGTGAGTATGGTACAATAAGATATTTAGAGGGAGAGAGATACAGAAAGAAATCACATTCACATAACTCTTATTATAGTATATTGTTATAATTGTTCTATTTTATTATTGTTGTTGTTTTTCTCTGTGCCTTATTTGTAAGTTAAACTTTATCATAGATATGTTGTATAGGCAAAAACAGTATATCTATGGTATCTACTAGGGGTCTTGGAAGGTATGTGGATGTCCTTCACCTTGAATGAAGCATTCAATTCCTTGTCAATGGAAAAGAGGATTCTGATTGTCTATAACATGTGGTAGGATCATGATTAATTAAAGTATTACCTACGGTTGTTTGGGAAGAAACAAACCTCTTGAAAGTAGTTGCCTTCCAGATCAAGCAGATTGTTGCACCTAACCATTATGGTAGTAATGATGACAATGAAGACTATGGGGTGGGGTCATATCTCGTGCCTGCACTAGAAAAATGATAGAAAAAGACAAAATCAAAGCTTTAAAGTTACATTCACACAATCAGAGAACTTTTATGGCAATCCTAAAAAAGCCTATTTCTTATAACTGTAAGACCAACTTTATTAAAAATATAATCAGGTGGTTGCAGAATTTTAAAGAAAATTGAATTCACTGAGCCACCAAATTGTTTATGTGACAATCAGAGCTTTGGGAACAAGTGGAGTTCTAAGACTTGGATTGAACTTGGATGAAGTTCTCTCCCTGAGCCACAGCCGCAGCCCTTCTTCTTATAACTGAGAACACTGCCCTTTCCTTCTTGGATGCTAAAATCACCTTATTTGAGGCAGTTGCCTTGCAAGGGGTTGCTTATTTTCCTCAAAGCCCATCCTCAACTGTCCATTATTCCTATTCTAGATCTAGACTAGAGTCAAATCTCAGAATGCTCAAGCAGAACAAATGAAGATTCCGACGTGGGAGGAAATTGCTTAGAGTACAAAGTAAATGCAGCAGTGTGATAATTCATATTGGTTGAAACCCAAGAAATATCTGTGAGAATAGATTCTAAGGATGTTAAACCTCAGCTAGCCTATAGTTTTGTATCAGGATTAATATATTAGTATAGATACATTCACCAGATATTCTGGATTTAATGTGTGTTAGCTAAAGCTGGAAATGGCTCTAATATTTTGCTTGGATAATTGAATTTTAGACTATGATGGCACACATTCAATGAAATTTGGCACCACATCTTCCTTAACATGATATATGGAAGGACTCCAAATGCTAAGTAGGTAGGAAAGTTGAAAAAGATTTTCATGTGTGACCTGCTGTGACATTGTGACTTATAATAAGCAATATATATTTGGTTTTCATCCCTGTTTCTGGCACAAAGCTCCTAAAATCCTTGAAATTTTCTAAGTGATAGGGGTGATAAAGGTGTCTTTATTATCATTATCATTATCATTATCATTATTATTATTATTATTTACAGACAGAGAGAGAAAGAAAGAGAGAGAGAGCAGGTGGGTTGGGGAAAGGGGCAGAGAGATACAGAGAAGCTTAAGTAAGCTCCACGTTCAGCTCAGAGCCCAACCTGGAGCTCGATCCTACAGCCCTGCGATCATGACCTGAGCCAAGATCAAGAGTGGGACACTCAACCAACTGAGTCACCCAAGTGCCCCAAAGAATGATAAAGGTGTCTTGATATCTACAGCAAACCCCTTTCAACCACACCTGTATTTATGTTAGTGAGGTAACTTTTTTTATGAATAGGCAGGCATAATTTATTTTCCTAGCTTATCTCATAAACAACAACCTTTGCATAAAAATCTACTGATGAATAGAAATGTTATTAAAAAGATCTTTTAAATTGGAATCTCTCTAATGAGGTGACTTTTGGAAAGCACTTAAGTAAGGGGACTGGTTCCAAGGGAACCAATGGTGTGATTAGAGGGTTGGGACGCTCAGTCCCACCCCTCAACTTCCAGGGAAGGGAGAGGGGCTGGAGAACGAGTTCACCCACCAACGGCCAATGATTTAATCAGCCATGCCTATATAATAAAGCCTCCATAAAAATGCAAAAGGAAGGGTTCAGAGAGTTTCTAGGTTGGCAAACACATCTAGGTACTGTGAAGGTGATCCACAAGGACAGAAGCTCCTATGTTCTGGACCCTCTCAGACCCTGCCTCTTCACCTGACTGTTCATCTGTATCCTTTATCATAAAGTGGGAAACATGTTTCCCTGAGTTCTGTAAGCTGCTCAAGTAAATAATTAAATACAAGGGGAAGGAGGTCATGGGAATGTATGATTTCTAGTCAAGTAGACAGAAGTTGTGGGTAACTTGGGGTAACTACTACTTATGATTGTCATCTGAAGTGAGGGACAGTCATGTGGGTCTGAACCTTTAACCTGTGGGATCTGATGCTATGTCCAAATAGATAGTATCGGAATTAAGTTAAATTGTAGGACCTCCAGCTAGTGTCACAGACTTCCTTGGTATGGGAATAACACTTCACATCTGGCATCAAAAGTGTTGTGAGGGTAGTAGTGGTGTAAGAGAGAAGGAGGCACAGAAAAGTGGGTTTTTCTTACTCAGTTGGTGGCACTTTCCTCTTATATCTCCCAACAAGTCCCAGAGGAGATTTCCTCCCCTAAAGTATTAAAAAACACATTAGCAGGTGCTGGGCTGGCTCAGTTGGTAAAGCATAACTCTTGATCTTGGGGTCATGAGTTCGAGCCCCATGTTGGGTTTAGAGATTACTTAAAAATAAAATCCTAAAAAGAAAAAAAAGGAAGAAGAAGAAAGAAATACATTAGTGAGGAAGATTCTAGGATTTGTGCCATGCTCTGTGGTGTGTCCTCTGTAGCCCCAAAATGATAGTGGCAGATATCAGCACTGAGATGGACATAATACCCCCCTTCATTCACCTTCTAATCATGTCCCTCTACCTCTTTTTCTCTCATAAACACATATGGAGTCTTTGCTGGAATTACTGTAGGAAGTGAGAAGCATTTGCATTTCACCTCTCTCATATTTTTACCACTGGCTGCTGTATAACTGACGAATCACTTTAAGGAGGTGGGAATGTCAAGGACTGCAGATCAGGGTCAGGTGTTCTCAAACCCTAGCTACTAATTACCAAAAACAAAAATGAGAAATGGGAGAAAATTGTGTAAGAAACTAAGATAGTGTGTTATCAGGGAGGGCCATTAGCCATTTTTCTAGTTTTTCTAGGACTTACAACTCTATCAATAATATGCTTAATTTTTTTTTAATGTTTACTTATTTTAGAGAGGGGGAGGGTCAGAGAGAGGGAGACAGAGGATCCCAAGCAGGCTCCAGCTGACAGCAGAGAGCCCAGTGTGGGGTTCAAACTCAAAACTGTGAGATCATGACCTGAGCTGAAGTTGGACGCTTGACTGACTGAGCCATCCAGGCACCTCTGTCAATAATGTGCTTTTTAAAATTTCAAACTCAGTCACCAGAATTGAAATGGAGAAAATAGTTAATTTTATCACTCATCATAGGAACTACGTTGGATATTTGGTAAGTGAAGTCATTTGACTGAAAATTTTAATAGAATGATTTATGTCTTTTTGGAATTATTGCACATTATTGACTTACTGAAATGCTTTACCTTACCACTGACTAGTAATAATTTGTTCAATACACTGAAAATTACAAGTCACTTCTAAAAGGAAAAGAAAATTTGCAGTAGATGAAGGACAGTGTATCTTGTAGCAGATCCATATATATCTAAACTTTTAAAAAAATCCAATACCAACTTTTCCTGGTCCAAAATGCATGAAGTCTTGGTTAATACACTTAATTTTTGATGAATAAATAGATGATTACATGCTTAACCATAATCATCTGTGAGAATCTCAGTGCTTGTACTGAGAATTTGTCTATGCCTTCAAGTGTTTATTTATTTTTGAGAGAGAGAGTGAGCAAGAGAAAGGCAGAGAGAGGAGGGGAGCAGAGGATCCGAAGCTGGAGAGCAGAGAGCCGGATACGGGGCTCAAACCCATGAGCTGTGAAACTATGTCCTGAGCTGGAGTCTGACACTTAACTGACGTAAGCCACCCAGGCAACCTTGCCTGTGCCTCCAAACCCTGCATATCACCACACCTCATCTTTATAGCCAGGCCTGACCTTACAATTCCTAAAGGAAGGAAGTGACTGCCACACTGTACAACCTCCTAGTATATTTGCTTAAGGATGGAGAGTCATAAGCTGATATCAGGTGATTTTTTTCCTTTTCATTATAGGTTATTTATATAATGCCCCTCCCCGCACCGCCTTTTTCTCAAATTTGTATGGAACCAGGCCAGCTGTTCCATGTATGAATAGATCAGATGGAAACCCTTCCATTTCCCCAAGCCTACTCTCAAACTGTGACTTTTCCAGAATCTGCTGATGGATCATTGAGTCTCTATATTCCTCAGGACTTTAGACTCATGAAAGATATGAAGAGATAAAGTTAAGGCATATCACTACTATGATGTGTCATCCTCCCTCTCACTTTCATGGCAGCTAGGACATTATTGGTGTTCACTTTCCCACCCCTCCATCTTTTTTTTACCCCAAAAGGTAGAAACTGAGAGAGAACACAGGATTGATTCTCCAAATTTGGTGTTGGGACCACTTTACACCTTTAAAAATTATTGAGGATCCCAAAGAGTGTTTGTTTGTAAGGGTTATATCTATTGACAGCTCCTATGTTAGTTAGAAATTATATTAGAGACATTTTAAAAATTCTTATTTTAAAATAAAAATAATAAATTATATATATATGAATACATATATTCATTATATATATATATATTTTTTTAAGATTTTGTTTTTAAGTAATCTCTATACCCAATGTGGTGCTTGAATGAATAATCCTGTGATCAAGAGTCACACACTCTATCAACCGAGCCAGCCAGGTCCCTCCAAGCTTATTACATGTGAGTATAAATAACATTTTGTGAAAAGTTGCTCTTTTTCAAAATACAATTTTTAGAATAGTAACATTGTTTTACACTTTAAAAAATTTCTTTAACAGCTACTTAATAGAAAACAGTTGGATTTCCACATCAGCTTCTATAGTCAATCTATTAAAATATGTTGTTTTAGTTGAAGCATATAAACAAAATCCAGTATCAATTACACAGCTACGTAGTTGGAAAAGGGGAGAGTATTTTAAGATATTTTTAGTTAAATGTGGACAATCTTCTTTGCTATTACACCAGAACTCGACAAGTGCAAGTTACTTAAAGAACGGTTCAAATGTGGAATCTGTACTGTAGCAGTGAATGTTTTGTATTCTATTACATTACAATCAAGTGGTCTATTTTGTAATTTGAACTTTTTAATTACCCATGCATGATTTTGTAAAATCACACATGGGTCATTTGGAAAATATTGGCTTTCTGAATTATGCAGATCTTTCACATGTTGATGCATTTAATTATACAACATCAAAAAATAATTCAATAGTATTACCACTGATCTCATCAAAGTCTTAAGTTATATGGGGATGATGTCAAGCTTATGGTATTGTATACAAGTTTTCCAAAATTCTAATGTTCTCATGAAAGCTGGAATGTTATCACTGGCAACAAATACTGTCAGCTGTTCTCCTTGTATTGACAGACTCATTTCATTCATTTTTGAGAAAATTTCTGCCAGACATCCAAGTCTGATTTACTATGGCTTGTCTGCTGTTTCAAGAAATAATGGAGTTCCACAAAAAAAGCAGCTAAGTCAGCTTGTGACTCCAATGATTGTACAAGTGCTTTTTCTGGAGACAGCCATTATATTTTGGTATTCGACAGAAGTGTTTTTTTTTTTTTAATGTTTTATTTATTTCTGAGAGAGAGAGAGAGACAGTGTGAGCAGGGGAGGGTCAGAGAGAGAGGGAGACACAGAATCTGAAACAGGCTCCAGGCTCTGAGCTAGCTGTCAGCACAGAGCCCAACGCGGGGCTCAAACTCACAAACTGTGAGATCATGACCTGAGCCGAAGTTGGACGCTTAGCCAACTGAGCCACCCAGGCGCCCCTCAACAGAAGTGTTTTATATATACTTCCCATTTTTGTCTCACAGAGTATTAGAAAGACCCAAAGGTTTATATTTCTGTAACATTAATAATTTTTTACTGTTTCATCAAAGGCATTATATGAGATGGGCTTTATTATTACTTTTTACTTCCTGTGAGCATCTGGTGATAAAGAACACATGGCTACTAATACCAGTTAGGTACCTAAGAAATCAGCAGTTTACCCACAATTATATTTGTTCCATCAGTGCAAATGTCAACACAGTGAGAAAGGCAAATAACACCTTAGTGTCTTAATCTCACAGTCCTCATACAATGAGAACAGCTGGTCTATAGGACCAGCATATGAGACAGTGACAAAATTCTAAAATTTAAGTGTTTTAGTATAATTATCTCAAGCTTCCCCCAGCTTATGCTTCTTTATGTCCTTGCTGTGTTGACTTTTTCCCACATTTTTTGGGGGGAAATCTGTCCCTGTCCTCTTCTGGCTCTACTGGGTGCTCAACTCTGACATTAATTACCTTTTTATCAATTTGATCTGTAAGTCAAATATTTATACACAGACATAATTTTAAAAATATATACCAAGCTGGGGTGCCTGGGTGGCTCAGTTGGATAAGCATTCGACTCTTGGTTTCTGCTCAGAATGATCTTGCAGTTTGTGGGTTCAAGCCCTGCTTAGGGCTCTGTACTGGCAGTGGGGGACCTGCTTAGATTCTCTCTCTCCCTCTCCCTCTGACTCTGTCTCTCAAAATAAATAAACATTAAAAAAACATACAATGAGTAATTTTACCCTCTCTGCTTCATATCTTTCAGAAATTGATCAGAATTTCTTTGGTGGTGATTGCATTCCTCTCAATTTTTCTAGTACTGCTATTTGTCTTTTCTTTTTATCTCTTTGTTAGCTCAATAGCATTTTGGAAGAAGTGGAAAGAATTTCGATTCCATTTGTCAATATTTTAAACCCAAAAGTTTTCCTTGTATTTGTAAATAATGGGAAGTCTAACTTTTCACTAATTTAGATGGATCTTTCCCCCAATTAGACTGGTTTGCTTAGTGAGGTTTTGGGTACTTTATGACTTGGAGGTGCACTCTTCACCTCATTGTTGACTTTCACGGTGTTGCCTCCCTCTAGAGTTCAGTTCAAGGGCAGGGAAGTTATACATGCCAGAGATGTCATAGTGTATCAGCTTTTCTAGTTGGCTCGATCTCAGAGCAATGTTCTGTTCTTACTCCAAACAATTCTTCATTGAATTTGGCAACAGTCTTTGGGCCTGGAGCTTAAGATCCCATTTAAAAAATGTCTATCCTTTTCAGTATGTTTTCATGACTTCATATTTTCTGGCATAAAATTAAGATAAAAATGTCTTTTTTTCCACCAAGATCTAAATCAAACAAATAGGATGAAAATCTTGTGGGAGAGATGTTTATTAGAAGGGAGGTTATAGCATAAATGGAGACTCAATTGAACAATGCAGAATTCAGGATAATGTCATCATTCACCACTGACTTATTTTTACATGTGAAAATATTAGCAGCATATCAAGGTCTTCAAGGCCAAGGAAGGTTAGACTCTATATTGTGTGTACACTGGATATTTTTTACTTTAGCAGATATAACCTTCATTAAGACTCCTTCAGAAAGTTGAAGTTTTCCACAAGTCAAAAATTCAGATGTCAAAAGGATTTTTCTTTTAGGAAGATGTTCAAAAAAGGTATATTAAGTCTGTTCTTATTGATAGTGTCAGATTCACTTTTAGTGCTTTGATATATCACACGGACATCTTAAAAAGTTCTCATTCAGTACTAGAAAAGAAATCGTGTTGAAGTAAAAGTTCTAGAGGTGATAATATTGCTCAGCTAAGAATAAATTAATAAGTCAACACTTGTTGTCTAAATCTGGGTAAAATGGCTTTGAAGAATTTAACATTTCTATATGGCTTTTAGCAGTAACACATACAGCAAGAATATGGGTATTAATCATCCATCCATTCACTAACCAATGTGGTTAGTAAGAAGACGTTATTGTTCATTATCCATAAGTAGTAATAACAGCACCATTTTTAATTAATTTATTTTTAATTTACATCCAAGTTAGTTAGCATATACTGCAACAATGATCTCACGAGAAGTAATGCCTTAATGCCTCATTCCTTAATCCCCCTTACCCATTTAGCCCCCCCCCCACAACCCCTCCAGCAACCCTCTGTTTATTCTCTATATTTAAGAGTCTCTTATGTTTTGTCCCTCTCCCCATTTTTATATTATTTTAACAGCATCATTTTTTAAAGCTCTTCTCCAAGGGGGGGGGCTGTGGAAGAGTAGATTTTCATTCAGTGAATTTTCATTTCCTCCCTTCCAACCCTTATGGTAGAGGAAAGTATTTTTCTATTTCTCATTGATGTTGGACTTGGCTGTATGGTTTACTTGGACAAATGGTATATGGGTAGAAGTGATAACATACAACATGTGAGCCTAGGTCTTAAGAGGAATTGTGTGCATCCCTATATTGCTCTGGGAGCTTTTGTCCTTTGCCGTGAGAAGAAAATGCCCCCAGGTAGCTGTTGCTCCTTCAGCCAGACTATCCTGGTTATCCTGCACACATACAGCCTAACATAGCCTGTCTCAGCCAATCTGAAGGCCTGTGAACATAAGAATAAATGCTTATTGTTGCATGACAGTTTGGTGGTGGTTTGTCATACAGCAAAAGCTGATTTATATAGGGATTCATAGCATTGCCTCAACATCATACAACTGCTTCCTCTAGGATATTAAGATAGTAAGTAGATACTTATATTTACTGGGTTACTAAGGGAGACAGAATTTTCTAAATTTTGCCTGGAACTTCTCCTTTGATCTATTGATTGTTAGAGCATATTTCATTTCCATATATTTGTGAATTCTCCAGACTGGCTTCTGTTATTTATTTCTAGTTTCATTCCATGGTGGTTGGAGAAGATATCTTATGATATAAATTCTTTTAAATTTATTGAAACTTGTTTTGTGGCCTAGCATATGGTATATCCTGGAAACTGTTCCATGTGTATTTGAGTAAATGTGTTTTCTACTGTTATTGGGTGAAGTGTTATATATATGTCAGGTCTAGTGGGTTTATGGTGTTCAAGTCCTTTATTTCCTTGTTGATCTTCTAATTGTTCTATCCCTTATTTTTTAAATGTCTTTTTTAATTATTTATTTTTGAGAGAGAGAGACAGAGAGCAATCAGAGGATGGTTAGGTAGAGAGGGAGACAGAATCTGAAGCAGGTTCCAGGCTCTGAGCTGTCAGCACAGAGCCCAACATGGAGCTCGAACTCAGGAACTGTGAGATCATGACATGGGCCACAGTCAGACACTTAACCAACTGAGCCACACAGGTGCCCCTGTTCTATCCATAATTGAAAGTGGGGTATGAAGTCTCCAACTATTATTGTAGAACTGTCTACTTCTCCCTTCAATTCTGTTAGTTTTGCTTTATATATTTTGGGATTCTGTTGTTGGGTGTGTATGTGCTTATATTTGTTATATCTTCTTGATGAATTGACTCCTTTGTCAATATGTAATATCTTTCTTTGTCTTTATGATCAGAGGCATTTTCTGATCTAGAGTGGTAAACCGGATATACAACCTACATCACTGTCCACTAACATCTACTCTAAGCATAACTGCATTATGGAATAAATCCTTAACATTTGCTGCACAAAAAGGTATGAATGAGATGGATATTTCAAGGATGGAAATAAGGCAAGTGTGGCTGACATATTAGTATCAGGTGGAATCAGAAAGGTGGACATGGGTCAGATCACACAGGGCTTTGTAAGATAGAATAAGGAGTGTAGAACTTTCTTAATTAAATGAAATTTTAGTGGAGGGTTTCAAACATGGGAGTCGCATTTTAAAAAGTTCACTCTGGGAGCTGATGAAGAATGGATCATAGACAGGCACAGGTGGAGGTCAGGGAGAGTGGTAAGGCTTTCTTTATAGTCCAGATGAGATGTCAATGGCTTGGACTAGTGGAGCAATAGTCATGGAGAGAAGTATAGACTTTGGAGGTGTATCTTACACACAGAGTGGATGGGACTTGCTGATGGATTTCTGTAGGGAACAGTAGAGAGGACCAAAAAATAGCTTACATTTTTTTTGCGGGGAGGGGGGGGCTTCTTGAATATCTGGATAGTCTTCACCGAGACGAAAGAAAGAATAGTAGCTGGTCTTTTTTTGTTTGTTTTGTTGGTTGGTTATTTGCTTAGCGTGAAGAATAAATCAAGAGTGTTCTGTTTGTTCTTGCTAGTTAGAGATCCCCTATTTAGGTAGGTATTTGGGTCAAATGCTGTGTGACATCATATAAGATGAGGACCAAGAAGCGATCACTGGATTGGCAACATTGGGGTCATTGATAATTCTGAAAAGAGCAGTCTCTGGAAAGTGGTGGGGCCAGAAATGTGATTGGAGTGGATCGTCAGAGATTGTGGGATGAAGGCATGGAGACAGCATACAGAGATAACCCTCTCAAGAAATTTTTCTGTGGAGGGTTTGAGAAGTAGTTGATAATAGTTGGTGGAGGTTGTGAGGTTTAACGGAGATTTTATTAAGTGTTTATTTTATTTATTTTGAGAGAGAGACAGAGAGAGCACAAGCAGGGTAGGGGCAGAGAGAGGGGGAAAGAGAAAATCCCAAGAGGCTCACACGCAGCAGTCCAGCATGGGGCCCAACTCCCAGCTTGATCTCACAAACCATGAGATAACACCTTGAGATGAAATCAAGAGCTGGCTGAGCCACCGAGGCACCCCCAAAACTTGTATTTTTTTTTTTTTTACCAGTATTCCATAGTCCTTGCCTTCCAAAAATCATTAACATCCATTCATCACTTCAACTGCATCTTCTGAGATCTCTGTGCCTTTGGCAAGTCTTGAGCTAATCTGCTTATTCAAGTGGACATCATTCCACTTGCTTATCAACTTACTGTTGATGCTCTTCTAGGGCTTCCCTTAGGGATCTACTTGTCATGTACTTAGTTCCCTTGCTATCTCCTCCTTTAAACTTACATATTCTCTGAAAAGCTCCCAGCTTTGTGCATTTTTTACCTCCTCCTACTCCCATCAGCATAGGTGCCTTCCTCTTTCCAGGTATCAGCTTGCTCACTCCTAAGGGAATCCCAACATTTATAAGATATTTTAGCATTTTGCACTTCTCAGGTTTTTTTTAGTGTTTATTTTTGAGAGAGAGAAAGAGAGAGAGAACAGGGAGGGGCAGAGAGAGAAGCAGACACAGAATCTGAAGCAGGGTCCAGGCTCTAAGCTGTCAGCACAAAGCCCAAAGCAAGGCTCCAACCCCCAAACCATGAGATCATGACCTGAGCTGAAGTTGAATACTTAACCGACTGAGTCACCCAGGTGCCCACAACTTTTCAGTTTTTTAAATTACACATATATGACATATGTATTGCAGAAAATACATAAGAAAAAAACAGATATAGCATCTTCATACTGAAAGTATCTTTCTTAAACACCATCTGGTAGATTGAATTGATTGCTGTTTTTCACTCCGTTCTTCCCTTTAAGATTATATATTCCTTCTCCATTGACTTAGGGCTTGGCCATACAGCTTGCTTTGGCCAATGAGATGTGAATAATATGATTTATACTATGTCTGAGGAGAAGTTTTAAATGCTATTGTCTGATTTGCTGTGGTCATTTGAGTTTCTGCTTTTTTCCATGAGCACAGCACATCCTAAACGAGGACTATTCCATCTGCCTGGTCCTGGAATGAGAAGAAATGTGGAACAGAACCAATCCAACCCACAGCCTGATGCTCTGTGTACTGAGAAATAAGTGTTTATGTTAAAAACTCACTGATACTGGTTTTTTTTAATACTGTATTTTTTATTGATATTGAAGAAAGAGTTTAAACACAATTACTTCCTCTAAGAATTGATTTTCAAGCTCAATGATTTCAATCACCAAAACAGGGATGTCATGCATGGTGACAGACTCTCCTCTTGTACACATTGATAAGGACATTCTTTCCCACTGAGCCCAGATATGACCTCAAAGTTCTTGTGAATATGGTGTTCCAGGGAGCTACTATGAATCAGATGGAGATGGCTGGTGAGAGGAAACCTTTTTGGCATGCTTCCTCTACTCTCTTCTGTCCTCTAAATTTATTGATAACTTTTGTCTAAATGGGCCCTTCAAAGCAGGAATGTCCTTGGAAATATCAATCAGAACTGTCTAGGCTCGGAGAACTCACTTTTTATTTTTAATGCTTATCATATCATTAGTGTCTTGGAAACAATAAGACTAGATGAGAAGGAAACAAACTCATAAAGGTGTGACTTGCTCAAGGTCACATACTAGGACTTGAACCTGGTCTGTTTGCTTCTAATGCCATGATCTTTCCATTATACCCATAGGGCCCAAGTGTGGCTAAGGGATTCCATTGTCTGGAGCCCTTCGTTTTCTTCTCTCTCTGGGTCTCATACTCTTCATTTCCTGGACTCCAGAGGCACTGAAGCAAATCGATTCTTTAGATCTCCTTTCCCCCAGAGAGCTGAAATCCAAATGTCCTTCTGGACGTAGAGAACTGCTACAGGATAGTATCACAAAGGAATTATGAGTGGGACTATGAGAGGCATACAACTGGCTCAGGAGGCCTGTCTTTCTGGAAAATGCATCATCCTGAACTCCAACCAAAGCAGCATCTAGGGTTTTATTGATGAAACAGACCAGGAAAGCCAAATATCCTTCACATTTTAATAAACGTCAACTTGTCCATTGAAAAAGCACAGTGGAGTCTCCATCAAAACATGAAGTTGGGGGATGGGGTAACTAACAACCGTGCTACTCGTTTTTTGGGTTATGATAAAGAACTGAGATTCACTGGGGTAGTGGTCCATGCTTTTACCTGTAAGGCAGAGCCAGTCATTATAATGGAGATTAACCAATATAAAAATAATTCCCTGCTAAGTTGTTGGGGTTTCATGGGTTATCTGGCTGCATGTTCCCATAAGCATTTACAACTCTGTGATGAGGTTGCTACCGTCTCGTTTTATGTTTATCCTTCAACTGATACCATTTTTTTTCAAAGTGCTTATGATTTTGGCCTTGCCATTTCTGTCACTAGGCGGCTTCCAAATTGCCCATTCTTGGCAATGTTTAATGCCCTGTCCCCTGTCCTGCTGTCAGGGGCCGCTCATTTAAGCTGCCAAGAGGACCTGGTTTATTGCTCAGCTAGCCAAGGCCTATGCTGTTTTATGACATTTCAAAGTGAATCAATGACAGAAATTTCAATTTGTTTCAGAAGAGAGTTGTCAACAGGCTCAGAGCTCAGAAAAAAGGTGGCCAGGTCTTTTGGAGGCGTTGGTTTGAATATATGAGGAAGAAAGGCATGCTTATTGCTGTTTCAGCATGCATTTCCTCTCTGAAACCCATCCTTATTTATATGTGGGTTCTGCTTCTGAAGAAACTGGTGTAGTCTTAACACTTGCTGATGGGTAGAATTCCTTTTTATCTACTTTGCTAAATTCAGTGATTATAGGTTGTTCTTGCCTGTCCCTTTGGGGGACTACCCCTCCTCCACTCTCAGTCCCTGTGGTGTGAATGCACCTGATTTCAGACCTTTAGTTCACGGGTAGGCATGTGATTCAGGCTTGTCCAGTGAGAAACATAGATTTGATAGAGGGCTGGGCATGTTAGCTGTATTAGTCAGGGTCCTAGAAACAGATGAAACTCTCGGATTGGGTTATCAAATAACCTTCCCACAGAGATGTGGGCAGAGTGAAGAAACCCCTAAGTGAAAGTGCAGTTCCTGGGGTTACTCATAAGTGGGGCATTGTCACCACACATGGGTTGTAAAGGCAAGACTGAGGAGCCATTACTCAAACTCAAAAAGAGAAGGATGGGTAGAGAAAATTGAAGCAGGACCATGAGACACCGCGAATCCATGGAGACTCTTGCCAAGGGGGCTGGGGGTCATGAATATCTCATCTCCTTTTCTCTTCCCCCAGTCTCCTGCTGTCTTCCTACTGACCATCCCCAAAGGAAGGAGGAGGGGAAAGAAGCTATTGATGCATCCGCACAGGCCAGCCTCTCAGCTACAGAATAGGGAGAAAAGTGGAGAATAGATTTGAAGGGCAGGCTGATATGCTCATCACATGAGCCAACTCAGGCCAACTGACAGTCAGTCCTGGGACTTTTGGTGGAACAATTAGGAAATAGGTACTCTCTTTCCACTGGGATTTCTGTGGAAAAGAAGCTGGGGGCTACTGGTGGTCCTGGTCCTCTTGTCATCACTGTGGAGAGAGGAAAGCAAAACAAAGAGATGGGGACAAATTCCCTCTGACACCATTAAGTGATGCATCACTTTTTAAAAATTTAAGTGACAACACACTTGGATCCAGTTATATTTGATGACTACCCTGCCCAATACATTTTCTCTCTGCTTGAGCCAGTCAGATTTCCACACTTGCATCTGAAGGGGGCCTGATGAATACAGGTCATGCTCAGTGCACTGCAAAACTTAGCTCCTGGAACTGTTGAGATGATCTCTCTCGCTACACCCAGCAGTGGCTTCTGACCTATTCTTTTCACTAACTTTGGTCTCCTTGAATGTGCAGGTGCCAGCCCCTGTCTTTCCATAACCCTCGCTAGCTGTAGCTTGTTCCTCAGTAGTCCTCAGACAGCCAGGGTATCCCTGACCCAGATGCATCATGGAGCAACATCTGGAATTTTACGAATCTCAATGTGTTTGTGACAGTATTCAGTATGAGAGACAGTATTTCAAAATATGAAGGAGAAATAATGGAGGTCTCCTTTGGTAGGGAAAAAAGGCTAGAGTGACTATAGACTGAGGTTAGATGATTGTTTTTACTTTTTAAGTTTTTAAAGATTTTATTTATTTTTATTATTTATTTATTTTTCAAATAGTTTATTGTCAAATTAGTTTCCACATAACACCCAGTGCTCATCCCCACAAGTGCCCTCCTCCATGCCCGTCCCTCCCTCCCCCCCACATCCATCAGTCCTCAGTTTTTGTCAGCATTCAAGAGTCTCTCATGGTTTGCCTCTCTCCCTTTCCCCCACCATTTCCCCCCTTCTTCTCCCCCTTGTTCATCAGTTAAGTTCCTCCTAATCCTCCTATACGTGCAAACATATGATATTTGTTCTTCTCTGCCTGACTTATTTCCCTCAGCATAACACCCTCAAGGTCCATCCATGTTGCTACACATGGCCAGATTTCATTCTTTCTCATTGCCATGTAGTATTCCATGGTATAGATAAACCACATCTTCTTGATCCATTCGTCCGTTGATGGACACTTAGGCTCTTTAAAGATTTTATTTTTAAGCAATCTCAAACATGGGGCTCGAACTTAAAACCTCAAGATTAAGAGTTGTATGCTCTACCAAATGAGCCAGCCAGGCACCTCTGAGGTTAGATGATTTAACTGAGATATTGAAATGTGTGCTAAGTTTATAAATGCTGGGCCAGATCAAATAATTCCATGGGAGAATGATTTTAACATAAGGACAGGCCCAGTTCATGGGCTCAGGGTTCAGACACACCTCTTGTGAGAGATACTTAGCCTCAAAGGATATTTGATAAGTCAGCATCTTTGATAGGCAGGCTATTTACAGGAAGCCCTCTCTTTGGAACAATGTGTGTGTCCTTTAATATTATGCTTTTATCCAGCAGGAAAGGAAAAGGAAATAGTTTGTGGGCAGAGAGCCAGGGAGATTCAGTCCTCTTCAGAGCAGTCTGGCAGCTTGTAGTCCCCCCCAATCTCCATCTTCAGCAGTCTCTCAATCCATACAGTGCAGAGAGTAAAAAATTCCATCTGTGAATACAGGGCTGTGGGGGGGGGGGGCTGGGTAGAGGAAGGCTAGGGCACAGTGTGGCAGAGCAGAAAGAGTATAAACTTGGACCCAGATTCTTCCATTCCTTAGCTGTGTGAACTTGGCTTAATCTTTGAGTTCCTGTTTTCCCTTCTGTAAAATGGCGATTTTCCTCAGAGCATGGTTGTAAGGATTAAATGAGATCGAATGAACGAAGCTTCCAAAGTACTGCTTGGCAATTTTCATCATAAAGGGCCAAAACAATGTCAGTGATGAAAGTCTGGGCAGGTCGGATGGTGGCACATCAAAGATTCAGTTTGAAGCCAGCATGATGCCTGGCAGTCAAGAGCAGATGCTAATTCCTATCTCTTTCTTCCTGCTTTCTCCAGGAGTGTTCGTCACTCCCATGTGATCCTCCACTAACTGAGCAGGGATGAATGAGATGATGAAGGCAATTCTAGCTTTAAATAGCCTCAATTTGCCTCTTTGACTCCATAACCCCATTTCTAAGAATTAGCTTAAGAAACAATCTAAAAGAAAGAAAACATAGGTTGTACCAAGATGTTTACCACAGAATTATTTATTTATTTAAATGGTTTTTAATTTATTTTTGAGAGAGTGAGCAAGTGGGGGAGGGGCAGCGAGAGGGGGACAGAGGATCTGAAGCCTGCTCTGTGCTGATAGCAGGGAGCCCCATGCCGGGCTTGAACCCATGAACTGTGAAATCATGACCTGAGCCCAGGCTGATCGCTCAAACGACAGAGCCACCCAGGTGTCCCTACTACAGGATTATTTATAATAGTAAAAAGCTTGCCAATATGCGGTAATGAGATCAGTTCAATTACGGTAATTAACTAAATGTGTTATTCTGCAGTCATTGAAATGATAACTTCAAAGATTATACAGCAACATTAATATATTATTTAGTATAATTTATTAAATTATAAACTGGGCAAATCAAAGATATACACAGAATTGTGTTTATACTATGACACAGGCTTGTGTCTATATGGGGGCCCCGTTGGAATCTCTGTTCTCTAAGTGTTCATTTTTTTCATCTTTCCACACTGGTTTGTATTCAGATGGGGAAATTCTCTAAATCCTCTATTTTTATTAAAATTTTTTTTTAATCTTTATTCATTTCTGAGAGTGAGAGAGACATAGCGTGAGCAGGGGAGGGGCAGAGAGAGAGGGAGACACAGAATCCAAAGCAGACTCCAGGCTCTGAGCTGTCAGCACAGAGCCCGATGTGGGGCTTGAACTCATGGACCATGGGATCATGACCTGGACTGAAGTCTGAGGCTTAACCGACTGAACCGCCCAGGTGCCCTACTAAATTCTCTCTTTTTTATTTTTTTAAAAATTTTTATTTATTTCTAGGAGAGAGAGAGACAGCGTGAGCAGGGGAGGGTCAGAGAGAGAGGGAAATACAGACTCTGAAATAGGCTCCAGGCTCTGAGCTGGCAGTCAGCACAGAGCCCGACGTGGGGCTCGAACCCATGAACCGCGAGATCATGACCTAAGCGAAAGTTGGATGCTTAACTGACTAAGCCACCCAGGCACCCCATAAATTCTCTTTTTAAAACTTAGTTTATTTTTTGATCAGGTGTGAGTATTTATTATCCATAACCTTACCAAGGCCAGTAAAGAGAGCACTAAAAACAGAAACAATTTAATCCTTGGGGTAACAGGAATTGTGATAAGTTTGAGAATGCATTCTAATTCCTGCTGATGGGCACAATGTTGAATTAATAACATTTTAAATTAACAAATAAAATATATTTGATTACTATTAATAATGTCTAATTAACAATAATGTACCTTAGAATTATGGAATAATCCTCCTATTCCTGTTTTACGGTGCTTAGGGAAAATGAGTTATTGGATAATAAGTATTTAGAATAAGACCTGACATAGAGTGAACAATAAATAAGAGCTTGTAGCACCACCATTTATTACATATGAGATATCACTCTTCCAGGAATGAACTCCAATAATCCTCATGACAATGCAGTGAAGGAGGGACTGTCAGCATCCCGATTCTAAAGATGGGGAAACAGGCATAGAGAAGTTAAATTGCTGGTTTAGGGTCCCCTCACCAGTAAGTGGCGTAGTAGGAATCACCCTTGGGGCCAGGTGTCTGACTCTTGCTCCTCACCATCTCATCACAGTACATGCTCATGAAGGAAAGCTGGCTTATAGAAAACTAAATGGCCAGCTGAGCTTTTAGGGGAGTTTGGTCTTTGGGCCCCTAGGTCTCTAGGGAAGGGGATGATGAGAGTCTGGAGAGGGGGAAGAGGGGAGCAGGTACTGGCTCTGGCCCTTGTTTCTGTACCTTCTGGAGTGGAGGGAATGGAGAGGCTGGGAGTAGGGCAATCCGAGATTCACTCGTTCATTGGTGGAGAATGTCCATGACGGACATGTTGCTAAATTCAGACCTGGAGTCCAGCAAAGAAGAGGGTCTGAACCTATGGGGCCACTCTTACTTCCAGGGACTTAGAACGGGATACTTGTTTGAGATATCTGAAACAACACGCCCACACGCACAACTCAGAGAGTAGGAAGTGAGCCTTGAGATGACGAGTACCTTGCCTTCTGACACCTCATTATGTTTCTCTTCATAAGTAACCCCAAACCTGTAGACAGAAATGTTCGCAGCCAGGTGTGAGGCTCTCTCTGGTCTCTGTGCGCTGTCAGGGCTCTGCCTGAGGCAATATTGCCCTCTTCTCTCAGACCTCCACTCCCTGAGAGCTGAGGACTTTCCCACTCTGACCACAATGAGACAGTGGGGGGTGGGGGTGGGCCTGGTGTAACCCGGGCAAGGCCAGCATGAAATCAGAAGCTAAGCCCAGGGCAGAGCTGTCCCAGGTGATGGAGGGATTCCAGGAAGTGGGGCCCAGGAGCTTGACCAGGGAACCCCCAGCGGCTGGAATTGGAGAGCAAAGTAAGGTCAGAAGCAGGCAGAGACCCATAGGGACAAATCCTCACCCTCTCTGCCTGTCCTGGGAATGATCCCGGCTGTAAGAGTACCCAGGCGCTGGGGCTGAATCATGGAGCCTTCACCTGAGACCAGGAGGGAAGCCAGCACTGTGGAGTCAGAAACATGTGAGAAGCTGTGGTCTAAAAAGGGAAGTCCAAAGGGTCACCAAAGTGAAGGGACCAGAAGCAGCGATAGCAGCTGGGATATGGAGCCAGGAATCTGAGAACTGGGGAGGTGAGAGCAAAAATAGTAGGTCCAGGGTAAACAGGATTGGCCTGGAACAGGTGCAGCTTGTGGCTCACTCTGGTGGGCCAGCAGGGCATGGTGAGGGTATGGGTCTGCTAAATTTAAACGGCCAGGACTCAGCCTGGGAACCTCTTATGATAGCTAAGGCTGAATCTGAGACAGTGTGCGCTCGGTTTGCCCTGTCCTCAGGGCTAGTGGACAAGGCTGAGTCCCAGGGGAAGGCAGCGTCAGAGATAAGGACAAAGGCTGACGGGCCCTCAGGTGGAGGAACAGGTCTGAGCACTGGGGCCTGGGCGCGGCACCACCACGGGGCCTGCCTGCTCAGGCCTGCATGAGAATGTGCGGGACCCAGTGGCGGAT
Organism: Hyaena hyaena; assembly: GCF_003009895.1. Classification (NCBI taxonomy): domain Eukaryota; kingdom Metazoa; phylum Chordata; class Mammalia; order Carnivora; family Hyaenidae; genus Hyaena; species Hyaena hyaena. Next base: position 2,450,476 of record NW_024080815.1, on the reverse strand, counting down.
GAGTCATAAGTCCCAGATGTGGGGCAGATGCTGTAAGGCAGCTCCCAGACTCTTGTCAGCAGATGTAACCACGCCTGGGCCAGCTGTCAGGCTCAGGCCAGTGGCCCTGTTCCTAGCACGGAGAAAGCCTAAGAACTTTCTTCTCTGTGAGCCTTCCCCCTTGGAAGTGTTTTGTAGCCCTGCGGAACTGTATTTGGGCGAGCAAATGTCTGCTCAGAGCCAGGCTTTACAAGTTGGTTTTATGACGCATCTAGGCAGAAGGTGGAGCGCCTCAGTCATTAACTCACTTCCCCTGGTGGGTGAATTCCGCAAAGAGTCGTTCATCCGAGCTGTGGAACCAGCTTCTCTAGCACACACAGACCTGCCTGTCTGTGTCCACTTGGCTGCTTGGAGGAATCCTTGGCACCTCAGAGGCTGTCCCCGGTTCACCTCTGAGCCCACGTGCTTTCTCTTGCAGGCGACTTCAGCCGCTTCCTGGAACGGGCCAGGACACAGGGATGATGACGTTCTGCGGGTGAGGCTGTGCCGTGCCAGGCGAGGCCTAGACGCACATCTGGGAGCTTAACCCCAGCATACAATGGCGGCCAGATGGCTTCATCTGTCCTTTGAACGTGTCCGTCCTTTTAAATTCCAGCTTAACAGCCACGTGTTTTAGGCCACTTTTTTCCTCCCAAAATAGCGCTCTGACCATGTCTCCCAAGAAGGGCCCCTGAAGCAGACACAGTGGGCTGGCTGCCAAGGCTGGCAGAATGAGACACAGTACTTGATATAAATGCAGGGTGTTTGCTTCCAGATTCTTCTTCACCACATCATGGACGAATCAGATGACTTCTCACCCCAGATTCTGTTTTTACCCACTTTGCTACTCGGAGGCGGGGGTGGATTTTATAAAGCTGAAGATGTATCCCCAAATTATATCCTTTTTTCCCCTCTCTCTCTTGAGTTTTCATGTAGACTAGGAATTCTTTCATTCTTTGACACAGTTAGGAATTATTTACTTTCCCAGTTTCATTCTGCTTTAATTCATACTTGTGGGAAGAACATGAAGTAGTGAGCCAAGAGACTGAGGGTCAGGTCTCTGCTCCGCTCCCAGGTAAGGGATTTGGGGCACGTCGGTTCACCTCTCTGAGCTTCAGTTTCTTCGTTGGCAAATGGGGTGCCAGCTTCCTGAGGAAGCTGGGAGCTTCTTTGGGCAGGCCAGCTTCCCCCTCAGAGCCCTGGTGTCTGAACCCCAGCTCTTCACTTCCCAGGCCTGTTATGACAGCAAGTTACATCACTTGTGGAAATGCTTTGAAAACTAAAATGCTACATTTCTGAGAGAGGCCATTATTACTGTATACCATGCACCTCCCACCTCCAAAGAAGTGTCTCTTCTTTTCAGTCTTTTTCACATTCAACCTAGTCTGGCCAGTGGGTAGTGTTTCTTTAGGATCCCAGGCAAACCTTTTCTCTGGCTTCCCCAAGCTGGACTGACTCCTTAACTCCGTTCACAACACCCTTGTAGCTCCGCCCCAGCCCCCGGCTTTTTAAAGGGTTCCATAGTGCTTTTACTTTTTATTGTGGTTAAATACACATAACTTAAAATTTACCATTTTAACCATTTTTAGGGGCACAGCTTCATGGCATTAAATTGTTGTCGCCACTGCTACCATCCATCTCCAGAACTTTTTTTCAGGACTCCAAGCTGAAAATCTATACTCATGAAGCACTATTTCCCCACTCCTCTCCCCCCAACTCCTGGCAAGCACCGTTCTCTTTTCTGTTCCTGTGGATTTGACTATCCAGCCACTTCACGTAAGTGGAATCATACAATGTGTGTCCTTTTGTGTTTGGCTTGTTTCACTTAGCATCTCTTTCAAGGATCATCTACTCTGCTTCTTTTCAGAGAGATACAATTCCCAGAAACGTTTAAGCAATAGGTTTTTTGTTGTTTTTTTTTTTTAATACCCAACGCTTTTGCCAGAGCTATTATAAATTGGGGGGGGGGGAGGAGTCTGAATGGACATATCCACTTATTTGTGCTGTTGTGGCTGTACAGTTACAGTTAATGTTGTAGGTGCTGCTTATAACTATAAAGTTATGTTTGTAAATAAGAAATAAAATACTTTGCGTATCTGTATCAGTCTCAGCTGGCCAGCAGCTGAGTGCATGTGCAATATTTGGTATGTGTTTTTGGGCAACACTCTTCCTCCCAGGTGTTTATCTGTAACTCATGACGTACCCGGGAAATGGAGAAGTCCTGAGGAAGAAGACTTAAACCCTGTCCACAAATGGGGGTCAAGCATTCAGTGTCACAGCTGATGGTTTGGGGGTTCTGACCAGAGCCAGTTTTTAGGAAAGGAATTTGGAAAATCCTGGGGAAAATCCACTGGAAGAGAAAAGGTAGGCTGGCATGGTGGGCCACACCCAGCTCCCAAAGGGGAGCAGCATCGAGACCTCTGAGTCCCCAGGAGGAAAGGCCACATATAAAAATTAGAAAACCATTAAACTCTGTAATACTTTGGGGCCCAATGCAAACTTGCCAAGGAAGTTACAGCAGGATGACAGGGGCCATTCTCCTCTTCCATATGACAGTGACTGGTGACTAGAGTAGCACTGCCATGAGCATCAGTGGCTCAGCAATCTGGTGACAGTGAGAGGGTCTCCATCCAAGTGCAGCAGAGTCAGCGCAGTGATGGTGGTGGGCTTTTTAGTCACTTGGGTGATGTGAAGTAGGCAGGAATTCCAGATCTCAGCTTGTTGATGCGGAGGGCACATCAGCAGCCTGGTTTGCATGGACAGAGGCCAGCAGCATGGGGAGGCTCGAGGTGATTTGTGTTTAGATGTAATGTCCCTTGGAGACTCCTGTAAAGCCCTGGAGGAGAACTCTGTAAGAGATTGTAATTCTTGACACGCTGGATTAGGGGCCGGGCCAGTGAGATTCAGCTATTAATATGACCACAACGATAGTCCTGCCTATTGGCTGGTGTGCATCAGCAACCTTCAGGTTATATAAGTTTTGATTGATTGATTGATTGATTCTAATTTTTTAAATGTTTATTTTGTGTGAGAGACAGAGAGAAAGAGTGTAAGCAGTGGAGGGGCAGAGAGAGAGGGAGACACAGACTAGGAAGCAGGCTCCAGGCTCTGAGCTATCAGCACAGAGCCCTGTGTAGGGCTCGAACTCATGAGCTGGAAGGTCATGACCTGAGCTGAAGTCAGGTGCTACATCAATCGCCATTTTTGAGTGGCCGCACTATCAGTGATTTCTATTTTTTCCAATGCATAATTTATCATTGTTCAGGACTGCTGGGAACTGAAGGGGTGTTTGCTCAGAGGTGACAAGTTTTTGTTTTGTTTTGAGCCATTATCTGTTAGTTTCCTTTAGGAACATGTTTGGGTATTTCTACATGTCATTCGGGTAGTATTAACTATTATTTTTTATATTTATTTTTCTTAATTTATATCCAAGTTAGTTAGCATATACTGCAATAATGATTTCAGGAGTAGCATCCAGTGATTCATCCCCTACATATAACACCCAGTGCTTATCTCAACAAGTGTCTTCCCTAATGCCCCTTGCCCATTTAGCCCATCCTTCTACCCATAACCCCTCCAGCAACCCTCAGTTTGTTCTCTATATTTAAGGGTCTCTTATGTTTTTTCCCCCTCCCTGTTTTTATATTATTTTTGCTGCCCTTCCCTTATGTTCATTTGCTTTGTATCTTAAATTCCTCATATGAATGAAGTCATACGATATTTGTCTTTCTCTAATTTCACTTAGCATGATCTATTCTAGTTCCATCCACGTTGTTGCAAATGGCAAGATTTCATTCTTTTTAACTGCTGAGTAATACCATTGTATATATATACCACATCTTCTTTATCCATTCACCCATCAATGGACATTTGGGCTCTTTCCATACTTTGGCTATTGTTGATAGTGCTGCTCTAAACATTGCATGTGCCCCTTTGAAACAGCTTACCTGTATCCTTTGGATAAATACCTAGTAGTACAATTGCTGGGTCATAAGATAGTTCTATTTTTAGTTTTTTGATGAACCTCCATACTGTTTTCCAGAGTGGCTGCACCTTTTTGCATTCCCACCAGCAATGCAAAAGGGTTCCTCTTTCTCTGCATCTTCACCAGCATTAACTACACTTGTTGAAATGGTTCCATTCAATCCTGTTCAAGTACAGGCACTGGAGGGTAGGACCTATTCAGATCCCCATCTTCCCTTTCGTGGGGCTTATGGGTGTCCCGAACCATCGTAAATGGGATTTTTCTCATTAGGTAGGTCTCTTGGGCTAAGAAAAACATTGAGACATGGGTGGGCATTATTGCTGTTGGACCATGCACGGCTACATGGAGGCGACTGTTGATGGCATGGGGACAGCCCACCATGTTGGGGACAGTGTGGGCAGCGGCAGGGGCTCATCAGCACAGGCAAACATTGGCTGAATTCTGGGCTTCGACTCAACTCCCACTGACAGCGCTCACTTGGGCCCAGGTGCGGCAGTCTCTTGATGCTGACGCTCATCTTCCTGTGGCCCCTTCAGCTTTTGAAGCTTTACTGACTTCCCTTCTCACGCCCCTATCCTCCCACCCATGGCAAGTACAATGTTCAGTGGGGATCTGGTGATCTTTATCTGTTCTTTTCTCAAGTTATTTTTTAAAACTGTTTATTACATAAATCCTCAAGCATACAGAAGAGTTAAAAGAACAGAACTGTGACACTTGCATGCACTTTATCCTGAATTAAAGCAATTGTAACATTTGTCATAATTACTTACATAGAAAATCTTATACATGAAATACTGCAAAGTAAATTGTAGACTTTTCCCTCCTAAACACTTCAGTATTTATGTGCATGTCCTAAGGATATTCTTATACATAATAATACCATGATCACATCTAAGAAAGCTAATATTAATCTGCTAATATAATCTAATTTAAGTTATATATTTAATTTTCCCCATTGTCCCCAATATGGATTTTTTAAAAAGTTACTTGTTTTTTTTGAGAGAGAGAGCGAAAGCAGGGGTGGGGCAGAGAGAGATAGGGAGGGAGAGAGAAAATCCCAAGCCGGCATCACTGTCAGCACAGAGCCCGATGCGGGGCTTGAATCCATGAACCATGAGATCATGACCTGAGCTGAAATCAAGAGTCAGACACATAACTGACTGAGCTACCCAGGAGCCCCTCCATCACGAATTTTTTAGCTGATACTTTAGATTCAGGATCCGATCAGAGTTCATGCATTGCATTTAGTTATGGATTTTATCTCTTATTCTGAAAGATTCCTCCCCACTTTTTTTTTTTAAATGTTTTATTTATTTCTAGGAGAGAGAGAGACAGCGCGAGCAGGGGAGGGTCAGAGAGAGAGGGAGTCACAGGCTGAAACAGGCTCCAGGCTCTGAGCTGGCAGTCAGCACAGAGCCCGACGCGGGGCTCAAACCCACGAACCGTGAGATCATGACCTAAGCGAAAGTCGGACGCTCAACCGACTAAGCCACCCAGGCGCCCCTCCTCCCCACTTTTTAAAAGTTGCATTGTCATTTGAGGAGCCAGGCCAGTTGTCATGTAGTATGTCTCACCTTCTGACTTACTTGATCACTTCCTTCTGGTGTCATTTAATTTCTCTTAACAGAGCTCTTACATTTTTTTGTAAACTGGAAATTAATTTTAAAGGCTTCATTATATTTGGTTAACAATTTTGGTAGGGTGGCCAATTTTCTTTTCTTTTTCTTTCTCTTTTTCTTTTTTAAATGGTCAAGTATCATTCTCTATTCCCTTATGGCTTTGTCTTCTGAATTTCAGCCATTTCTCTTTCTCCCTTTTTCTGTCAAAAGGCTTAGCTTTGGCACAGTACTTTTTTTTCATAGCTATTACTACGGAAGCATTTTATCAACCCAGTTTGGAAGCTTCTCTTTGTATGTAAGCTGTAACATTCCTAATCTGCCTGTGGCAATGCACAGTTGCTCCTGGGAAGAAATGGAGTCCAAGAAAATGCAAAACAGAAAAGCACCTTACTACGTTTAGGGGCTTACCGCATCATGCCTTCCAAGAACACTGCCATTTGCCATGGATGACCATGTTCTGGAGCAGGTGAGAGGTCATGCCCCCAAAAGTCTTGCGCCACAGAGCTGGAGGGACACATTCTACAGAATTCTCCATTCCTGATCTGTATCATGTGAAAATATGCAATTTGGGTCCTTTTCCAAAACCAGGTCCCAAGGATAAGGCTTATTTTGCAGCTGCTCATATTTCTTAGCAGTGCCATCATCCTTAGCATTTTTTCTGTTGACTCGGGTCTTAGAGATTAGTAGAAGGATTAATTATCTAACTATGAAATTCATTTTGATTCTGAATCAAGTCTCATAATAGTCTCTCTCCTGTGGCGACTTTTCTAGTGGTCTCAGGAAATCAGTAGGGAATGGACCATTTGTTTCCATTTCGTGGAAAGAAAATCAATCTTGAACTCTTTCTTTTTTCTTTTTTTTCAGTTCAACAAACGTTTATTGAGCCTATATTGTGCACCGGGAGCTGTGCATCAGAGAGCACAAAGTTAGTTGGAGCCCACGCGTTGCTTACAGCAGGGCAGAAGACACATAAACAGATACTTTCACCATAAAATTGCAGAGGTAAAAAGTAGGTGTCCAGAGGTAAAAAATGAAGGGCATATCTTAGTTTTCCTGGAGGAGCTGAGGCCTGAGCTAAGACTTGAAGGGTGAGCAAAAGCCAGATGCCAAACGGTGAGAAGAACCCTTTCATCTTGTTCAGTGTAGTTTTCCCAGCATCTAGCCCATGGGAGATGTGAATTTATAAAAGTCTTGGGGCACCTGGCTGGCTCAGTTGGTAGAGCACGTGACTCCTGACCTCAGGGTTGGAAGTTCGAGCCCCGTGTTGGGTATAGGGATTATTTAAAAATAAAATCTTAAAGACACACAGAGAGAGAGAGAGAGAGAACGAGATCTGTAGAAGTGGGATAAGCACAAAAAAGGTGTGGAGCATATAAATAGTTCAGAATTACCAGAAGAGTAATGCTTACCCTTTATAAGGTCACAGACCCCTTTGAAAAACTAATGGAAGCCATAGCAGACATGTGGTGGGGGTAAAAACACACTGCACAGTGGGAGACTTGGGGTAGACAAGCATCCAGTAAAATACCTCTGCTTTTGTTGCTGGGTCAGTTACCCCTTATTGATAGTAGTTTGCTGAAGGATCACTTACATTTAGCAGATTCTCAGAGTGTTCTCCACCTTGACTGAGTTTTCCTAAAAGCTCCCAATATCACAGGTTGGTTCTTTGAATGATTTTCTTCTTGGTGTTTCTGGCAGGCAGGAAGCAGTTATAGCCTGAGAGGTGCTTCTGTGCTCATAACTTTTATATTTTCTTTGGAATTTGGAGGTTTCTTCTGTTCCCAAAGAACCTAAAAGTAAATTCAATGAACACATCTTACTGTTTGAGAAAACTCCTTTCTTACTGTCCTCATGAGTTCCAAAACAACAGGGTGCAGGGTAAAAGGTGTTACATCAAAAGGCCACTGCCAGATTGCAAAAGCATTCTGGGCTCTGTATTGTATGTCCTTCTAGACAATTCTTTTCTTTATGCAAGAGGGATAAAAAAACAAATACTGGGGCTACTGCTCTGGGTTTCACTTGCATGTACTCTTTATTGAATAATTTCTTAATGATAGCTCTAGCTGCTGTTTATCATACTGGATTCATTTTCATGAAAGATTATTCAAATATTCTCTGATACAGTTTCCTAAAAAGAAGGCTCTACCCAGGTGCACATGCTTAAATACTAGTGCAGGAGGAAGTGTTCATTAAGTGATGCTGGGCGACAGTGAGAGAAACCGTGCATCTGTCGAGCAGGGTGGTGAGTGGAGCTCTTTGTTATTGTAAGAGTTATGGTTTGTTAACTGTGAAAATGAACACACATTATTCTATGGAGCTCTTGTCAACACACACACACACACACACACATACACACACACAAGAAGGGATGATTATACGAATGTGTGTTGCAGTTCACGTGCACCAATGCAGCCTGGTGATTTAGGGAGGCTGACTGCCATGTAGGGCAATGCTTCTCAAACTTTACTATGCACACAGAGTACCTGGGTGCTCTAGACTGAATGTTGATGGCTCCCCCAAATCCGATGTTGAAATCCTAACCCTTGACATGATGGTATTAGGAAGTGAGGCCTGTGGGAGGTGCATAGGTCATGAGGGTAGAGTCCTCGTGAATGGGAATAATGGCCTTGTCAAAGAGACCCCACAGAACTCCATTAACTCTTCTTGGCAGTGACAACACTGAAAAGACTATGAGCCAGAAAGCAGACTATTACCAAACACCTGATCCGCCGGTGCCTTCCTCCTGGATTCCCAAGCCTCCAGAGTGGTGAGAAATAAATTTTTGTTGTTCATACGTTGCTTAGTCTATAGCATTTTGTGACAGCAGCCTGAACAGATTAAGACACTGGGCATCTCTTTCAAATGCAAGTTCTGATTCTGTGTATCTTGGATGGGGCCTGAGGAAGAATATCTCCAACAGGTCTCAGGTTGGAGGAGCAATAACCTATGGAACCTCTTGGAGGAAGTGCCTTGATACCTCATGGTCTGCTTCTCAGCTTTTTAAGCCCAAAGCAGTGCAGTCTAAATCTATCATCTGCAATTTTGAAATCCAGAAACTCTGAAAACCGAAAGCATCTTTATAATTCCTTTTGAGGCAAAACCTGGTTTGAACTCATGTGAGGCTATTTATAATCCTTTTTTCTTTCTTTCTTTCTTTTTTTTTTTAGGAAATATTTTTATTTATTGAGAGAGAGAAAGAGAGAGAGTGCATGCGGGGGCAGGGGAGGAGTAGAGGGTGGGGAGAGAGAGATCTATGCTGTCAGTATAGATCCCCACTCAGGCCTCGATCCCTCAAGCTGTGAGATCATAACCTGAACTGAAATCAAGAGTTGGACTCTCAGCTGACCGAGCTGCCCAGGTGCCCCAATCCTTATTTCTTATTTTGTGTGAATATTCCTGTTTTCATTGTAAAAATATTGAGATACTTGTTTATAGAAGCCGCTTTTGACTCTGCAGGGGTGTGGTATATGAAGTACACAACCATATTCTAGAATATAAAAAACTCTGAATTCTGAAACCCTTCTGACTCTCTGAGTATGCAGACCTGTGGCAATTTGGGGGGATGCTTGCCCCCTCCATAATCTTCCTTCTCCTTCTGAAAATGGTTCTCCATTTCACGGAGCTGGGCCTGATCCTGGCTTCCTGCTCCCAGTGGTCTCCCAACCCTCAACCAGAGTGAATTTGCTCCAGGTGGATATCTGACCCGAACTGGGCAAACCGTATTCTCCTTGTGGGAATTTAGAATTGGGGTTCACAGATGTTTGTCTCTCTTGGCTGCTGGCACTTAGGCAGGTGAGAAGTAGCCTTCTTCAGCTGCGTGGCTGAGAAGCAGAGATAGCTGATCTGTATGCAGAGAGAGGAAAATGAGGCAGGTGTGAAGAGAAAAATAGAAACGAATGTCCACGCAGCCTCAGGGTGTGAGAAAGAAGGGGAGCAATCGCAGGAGTGTGAGATGTAGACCCAAGGCAAGGCCAGATGCATCAGTCCTCATTGCTTTCTGGTCCTCGTCCTAACTGCCCTTTCTGTCCTTGAGTTCTGGGACACACCACTACCAGCTTATAATAAGTCCCCACATTGTGTTAATGCTTGGTAAAGTGGGTTTCACTGAATTGCAACCCAAAAGGCCTTAACGAAGACACTAAAATAGCTTTAAGTGCAGTAGAGTTCTTTAGACTCTGGAGAATGGACATGCAAATCAAAGCCCCAAGATAATGCTGGTTTATTAAATTTCCATGCAGAGTAACTGCCAGTGGGACCAGAATACTCACGCTTACAGGTCAGCCTGTTCTCTCCCAGTAGGAAAATATACACGGGAAGCCAAATTATAATGAGAAGGCTGCCTGATGAGCGCAGACAGAACCAGACAATTAGGGGATCTGAGCAGACTGTCTGCACATTACGATGGCCAGAGGCACTTTTCTCCACTTGCAGGATATGCTGAGCCTTCCATGTGGTATACATATGTGCGTGGACTAGGGCATGCTTGGAAAATAGGCCAGCTCACTAAAACCAGTTCACCCATCAGCCAAGTCAGCTAAGGAGCTGTTTACCCAAAATTAATACTTGTCAAAGCATTTCATGTATGATGGAATGGTTTCCACAGCTTTCTGAATACTTTCCCCCTAAGGTGACTAGTGACTGTTTTATGTTGTACACTTCTATCCCCTCTCATTCTTTTTTTCTTTCATCTCTCTCCCTTCCTCCTCTTTTCCTCACATTCTCCCTACCCTCCCTCCTTCTCTCCTTCCTACTTTTATTCTCTTCTACCGTCATTTCAAAGATATTTTGCCCACTCGTCCAAGGTTGTCTATCTCCTCACACCTTCATCTCCTAGAGCCCAAGACTGGAGGCTGGGTCTTCAGAGGTGAGCTAGTTAAGACCAGAAATAGTGCCCAATGGAGAAAATGGATAGGGCAAACCTAGAGTGTCAGAGAGAAGGGATGTCGGAGGGAGAGCCGATGGCCAGGAGCCAGATGGGTCTGGGTGATTAAATCACTAAGACCAAAGCAGCAGGAGTAGGACTGTTAACTTGAAATCAGACCAGGAGTCCAGAATGGGATGAGACACTGGACTGAAAACGGGCTGAAAGCAAGTGATGAGATAGTAATAGTTATGCTATGTTTCCATTGCCCCTTGGCTGCTATCTTATACTTTTCTATTCCTTTAAAACTGTAGTACGTGCCTTTTGGAAAATTTTGTGCAATGTTGAATTTGCATAAATCTGGAGTTGCTCAACTCAGGGGGTGTTTTCTTTGTGATTCATCAGCTTTATCCTTTTTTTTTTAAGCTTCTCTTTCCTACTGCTTCTTGTCTGCATCTCAGACATTTGTGTACTAGATTTCATTATTGAGCAAATTACCTCAAATCCACTGTTTATTGCTCTGTAGTGAGGCATTTCTGTGTTGACAGGGAGAATGAAGAGATGAGACACATTTATCAGAAACATATTGAGCTTGATTGCTTTTAGATTTTGTGACATTTAAATGATGAACTCATGCTGCACTGCAAATATTAACCCACATATTATTTTTAAAGCTTCTTGTAAGTAAATGAAGTTTGTTTCCACTATAAAAATGGTATGGGGCACCTGGGTGGCTCGGTCCATTAAGTGTCTGACTTCGACTCAGGTCATGATCTCGCGGTCCATGGGATTGAGCCTTGCATCTGGCTCTGTGCTGACAGCTCAGAGCCTGGAACCTGCTTCTGATTCTGTGTTTCCCTCTACCTCTGACTCTCTCTCTTCCTCCCTCTCTCTTTCTCTTTCAAAAATAAATAAACATTAAAAAGGTATATATTTGTATTCATTTCCCATTGCTGCTGTAACTAACTACCACAACTTAAGACAACACAAATTTATTATTTTACAGGTCTAGAGATCAGAAGTCCTGAAATCAAGGTGTTAGCAGCTCTGTGTTTCTTCTGGTGACTCTAGGGAAAAATCAGTTTCCTTGCCTTTTCCGCATCTAGAGGCTGCCTGCTTTCTCTGACTCATGGCTGCTTCCTTCATCTTTGAATGCAGACTCTTCACATCTCTCTCTCTGCCCACTACTCCTTCTGTCATCACATTGCCGTCTTCCTCTGACCCTCCTGCCTTCCTCTTAGAGGGAACCTTGTGTTTACATTGGACCAGATGATTCAGAATAATCCCCAAGTCTTGAGATCTTTAATCACAACTGCGAAGTCCCTTTCATCATGCAAGATACATATTTGCAGGTTCTGGGGATTAGGACACGGACATCTTTGGAGAGTGTACAATACTCACTTATACTATCCAGCCTAATAATACCCATTCACAAGGCATCAATAAAATACAGTTCAGAAAAACAGAAAGGAGAAATATACAACTCATGGTTTGCCTACTGAAAGGTAAACACAATCAACATTTCCTTCTATCTTTTTAAAAATGAACAGTTTTTATAGTTCTAGCTATACTGTGTATACAATTTGAAATTCTGTTTTTCACTAAACGTAGTATCATAGCCTATTTTCCATGTTAGTACATAGTCTGAGCAAACATTTGTTGACTATAATATTTTATTGAGTAAATACTTCATTTTACTTAATCCTTTCCTTGGTTTTTGGGAACTAAGCTTTTTTTTCCCCTTGAAATATTATAAACAACTCTATGACAAGTGTTTCTGCTCTTCCTTGAAATAATTTCCTGGATGTGGAATTACTTTATCAGTCTTCTTACAGAAAATCTTTTTCAAAGGGTTTACACAAATTTTCTTTTTGAGTCAGAGAGAGAGACAGAGACAAAGTACAGCAAGGAGGTAGAGGCAGAGAGAGAGGGAGACACAGAGTCTGAAGAAGGCTCCAGGCTCTGAGCTGTCAGCACAGAGCCTGATGTGGGGCTCAAACCCACAAACCATGAGATTATAACCTGAGCTGAAGTTGGACGCTTAATCTACTGAGCCATCCAGGCGCCTCTACACAAATTCTCAGAACCATCAGATCTATGTGAGTAGCCATTCCACTACATTCTCACCAGCACCAAACAAAACAACAATCATGATAATATCTTTGCCCATCAGATAGATGGAACAGACAACTTACTTTTGTTTTTATTTCCATTCATTTGTTTACAAGGGAGAGTGAATATTTTTTCATAGGCTTATTTACTGGTTACAATTTTTCGGTGATGAATTATTGATTCAGGCTTTTTACTTTCGGGTTTCAAAGTATGTTTTAAACCAATTTGTCTAAGATCTATACGTTTAAAATGTTCATTTAATGTTTGTTGATATTTGTTCTAAATATTTTTTCTTGTCTCTTATTTCTATACTTTATGTCTAAAGGTTTTAAATTTGTACATGGTTTAATCTATATGTTCTTTTTTTCCTTAAAAAATTTTTTTTTAATGTTTTATTTATTTCTGAGAGAGAGAGAGAGAGACAGCATGAACAGGGGACGGTCAGAGAGAGAGGGAGACACAGGATCCGAAGCAGGCTCCAGGCTCTGAGCTAGCTGTCAGCACAGAGCCCGATGTGGGGCTCGAACCCACAAACTGTGAGATCATGACCTGAGCCGAAGTCGGGCACTTAACCAACTGAGCCACCCAGGTGCCCCACTTCTTTCCTTTTTAAAAAAATCCTCTTGTCTCAATGGCTAACTACATAGTACATTTAATATTCTTCTAGTTTTTCTTACAGTTTAAAGAGTATCTCTTTAATCTATCTGGAATTTATGTTGGTATAAAATCTATAGATAGGCTCTGACTACTTTTTAAATTTTACCCACAAGAAGAGTCTGATTTGTACTTCTGAATTCTCTGCCCTGCACTACCTGCCATTCCCCCCTCTTCTCTGAAAAGAAATAAGAGAGGTGACAGAAAGGCATGAAATGCTATGTTGTTTCCCTAATTACAGGGAGTAAGTTTCCCTTTTTCTGAATACAGCTAATTTTCTCCAAAAAGCCTTACCTTCTGATTAGTATTTTAGTATTTTAGCTTAAAATTGAGACAGAAGTAGACTTACATAAATTTGCTTAAATACACTGAAGGTGCTCAAAATTGGGCAAATAGAAAAAAAAGTCCAGCTTTTAAAAACTCAGTCGGTTAAGCATCCAACTTCAGCTCAGGTCATGATCTCACAGTCCATGGGTTTGAGCCCTGTGTCAGGCTCTGTGCTGACAGCTCAGCAGAGAGCCTGGAGCCTGGAGCTTGCTTCAGATTCTGTGTCTCCCTCTCTCTCTGCCCCTCCCCTGCTCGCTCTCTGTCTCTGACTCTCAAAATAAAAAATAAAGAGATAAAAAAATTATTAAAAAAATAAAAAAAGTTTTGAAAACCACTCTAACAGATGTCTAACATTATACATTTGATAAATGTGAATTATAGATGAATTGTCTGGGTGAAATAAACAAGAGTTGACAGTGTTTCCTCTGGACAATCAGGTAGACTAGCACAGTTCAATGAAAATGAAATGTGAGCCACATATGGACTTTTAAGTTTTCTAGTAGCCACCTTAAAAAAATAAAAAGCGAATGAAATCTGGCCATGTGCAGCAACATGGATGGACCTTGAGGGTGTTATGCCGAGCGAAATAAGTCAAGCAGAGAAGGACAAATACCATATGTTTGCACGTATAGGAGGATTAGGAGGAACTTAATGGAGGACCAAGGGTGAGAAGAAGGGGGGAAATAGTGGGGGAGAGGGAGGGAGGCAAACCATGAGAGACTATTGAATGCTGAGAACAAACTGAGGGCAGATGGGAGTGGGGGAGAGGGGAAGGGGGGTGATGGGCATGGAGGAGGGCACTTGTTGGGATGAGCATTGGGTGTTATATGGAAACCAACTAGACAATAAACTATTAAAAAAAAGCAACAGGTGAAGTTTATCCAATAATCTATTTTGTTTAACCTAATATATATGAAATATTATTTCAACACAAAATCTATGTTAAAATTATTGAGATAGGTTACATTCTTTTTTTCATATGAGTCTTTGAAGTTCAGTGTTTATATTACATCAAAAAGCGCATCTCAGTTTGGATTAACCTTGCTCCATATACTCAATAGCCACATGTGGCTATTGGATAGAGCCTGTCCTAGTGGATAGAGCAGCTCTAGACACAGTGACACATTTTGGCTGTGACTTTTTTTCCCCTACACTCCATGTTGAACAACCTTTATAAAATGTCTCTTCTCAGGGCCTAATATAGTTGATCAGCTTTTGTCATTGCTTGGTTACAATCGTTTTTTAAAATTTTTTTATTAAAAAAAAATTTTCATGTCTATTTTATTTTGAGAGACAGAGACAGAGAGCGAGTGAGGGAGGGGGCAGAGAGAGATGGAGACACAGAATCTGAAGCAGGCTCCAGGCTCTGAGCTGTCAGCACAGAGCCCGACACAGGGCTCGAACCCACAGACTGTGAGATCATGACCTGAGCCAAAGTCAGACATTTAACTGACTGAGCCAACCAGGCACTCTAGTTATCATTGCTTTAAATCTAATTCTTCTTGGGGTGCCTGGGTGGCTTTGTTGGTTAAGTGTCCAACTTTGGCTCATGTCATGATCTTGTGGTTCATGAGTTTAAGCCCTGCGTCGGGCGCTGTGCTGACAGCTAGCTCAGAGCCTGGAGCCTGCTTCAGATTCTGTGTCTCCCTCTCTCTCTGCCCTTCCCCTGCTCACATACTCTCTCTCTCAGAAATAAATAAAGCATTGGAAAAATTACCTAACTTTTCTCGCCAGAACTTGGGTTGTTTCCCAGGCAGAACTTGGGGTGTTTCCCAGTCTCACTGGCCATGATTTACAGACAACCTCTGCTGTGGATGGTGATGGTTGATGTGTCTCTTGGTCCCTCTGTCACTCTGACTCTTTCTGCCTCTAACTCTCACTTCCTACTTATCTCCCTCCAGTTTTGGAATAAATGGCTTCATTACTTTTTCTGATTACAAAAGTAATAGTATATGTTTATTGTGACAAAAAAGAAAACAATCAGACACTCAGAAGGAAAAAAAGAAAGCGAAAATCAACTGTAGCCTATTATAGAATGATAGTCACTAGTCACGCTTAAGTAGCTTGTTCAGTATTGCAAAGATATATATATATATATATATATATTTATGAAAAGAGAAATACACTATATGCTATTTTACTCTGCTTTTTACAAATAATATATCATGGATATATTTGTATGCAAAAATGTGATTGACCTCATTGTTCTTCATGGCTGCATGGCAGTATATATATATGCATTTACCATGTTTTATAGAACTAGCTTCCTATTGTAGGACATTTAGATCTTCCAATTTTTTACCCTTATAACTAGTACATCAATGAACATAGCTTTTTAAATTAAAAAAAAGTTTTTAATGTTTATTTATTTTTGAGAGAAAGAGAGACAGAACACAAGTGGGGAAGGGGCAGAGAGAGAGGGAGACACAGAATCTGAAGCAGGCTCCAGGCTCTGAGCTGTCAGCACAGAGTCCGATATGGGGCTTGAACCCACAACTGCGAGATTATGACCTGAGCCAAAGTTGGCTGCTTAACCAACTGAGCCACCCAGGTACCCCCGAAAAAATCTATTTCTAACTCATGATCCATATCCAGTGCAGTTCAGCCAGGAAGTTTTGTTCATTATAGACACCAGGTACCTCAGGCTGACAGAGGTCCAGTCTCGAAACTTGCTTCTAGAATCATCTCATCAGGTAGAAGGGGACCTAGCAAACCATAGTTCCTAAGCTTCCATCTCAACAGATATAAGCCACTTCTGCACCTATTTCATTTTTTAAAGCAAACCACAAGGACACACCCAGCTTTCAGGGGGATAGGGAAGGGCAACCTTACCATAAACCTGGCATGAGAACAGGACTATCTGTGAGCTTCCCTAATGACTGGCACACTTGGAGGAAAAGAGCTCCTATTTTCATGCTCCTGTGTTCTTAGCCAGCACATCAAACATATCACTGTGCGTAGTGCTTAGTAGGCCCTTCCTGCTTCCTGTGACAAACTGTCCAGAGTCAGTTTTCCTGTTGCTGCAACTGTCCCACAGAAGTACCCACTGTGAGGTCCTTCTCATAAGGCATGCACTTTGGTCCATCATTTGTAAATACAGCAGTATTACTGCTTTGGGAAGCTTTTCTTGCAAATATCCTATGCATGATCATGTTTCAATTCAAAGGAGGCCCAAAGAACATTATTTTGGACAACTGTGGAGGTCTGATAATTTACAGGCATCTTGTCTGTGTGCGTTTTGTTTCTTGACAACAATATTGGAAGGAAACTAAAATTTGTTGGGACCCCTCTGGCTGCTAGACCTGGTTCTAAGCGTTTTAATATATTTTTATCCTCATTTATTTTTCATAATGACACTCTGAGGGAGGAGTTATTATTCAGGAATATAATTATCCAGTCAAAGAGGATGATTAAAGTAAAAAAAAAAAGATACTTCTGGTCTGAGATTTATGTATAGGGGTAATGAGACTTTCTTTATCATAGCTTCCCTTAATTACTCTCAGGAGCTGTTTTTCAGCCTCTGCAGGAGATTTATAATTTCTCCAAGGTGCGTTTGACCATCCCTGCATCCCTGTGAGATTTGGAACTTGAGGGCATATCATTTAGGACTCTTTTAGTTGCAATTCACAGACAACTAAACCCAACCTGGCTTAAGCAAAAAACAAAGGTGTGGGGTAAGGGGTGGATTACTGATTTACGCAACTAAAAATTACAAGGATAGACAGAACTTCAGGTATAGTTTGATCCAGGGGCCCAATGTCTAATCTAAATTTAACTCTATTTCTTGGTACTCATTCTTTTTATATTGGCTTCATTTTCAGACTATAAGTGCTGAAAAGAAGGCTCAGGCCTTTTGTCCTCCCAGATTTAAATACGGTAGAAAAGATCATGTGTTTTTCTCTCTTACCAGCCCCACAAAAATCAAATTGCATTTCATAGGGTGTGATTAGGTTAAAGTCTGTCCCTTAGCAATCACTCTGGGTTGGGGACTGTGATGCTGTAACTGATGGAGCCTGAGTTAATGCCCATCTCTGGAATTAAGGATATGTCACCACACCCTTTGTACATGGACCTCATGAGAGTGAGGTGGCGGTGGTCCCAGAGAGGAAAATCAGGGGGTAGTTGCCAGAAGCTAAATGTACACTGTGTAGTGAAAACAACTGGAACATAGTACAAACAGTACTTTCAAATCATCCTCCCCATTTCTACCCCTTAGAATAGTTTATAGTATAAAAATGTTTTCTTCCTGTTATAGAAGCTTAACTAACAAGTTCACTGCAAGAATAAAGAAAAGTGTTTTTTAGAAGATAAACATTTATCTAATAATTACTATGAAACATGAAAACTTTCCATTTCTTAGATGTTAGTAAGCTTAAAGCTCTGTTAGTATTCAATTATAGAGCCTCTCTCTTTCCAAGTTCTTACTAGTCATTTATCTTTTTTTAAAATAGGAACTTTTTCTTTACTTAAAATGACAAGGGAAAATGTACATATTCTGGTGGAAAAATTGGGGAATAAAGAAAAACCTAGAAATAATTTTGTCATCTTTTTTCCCCCTTGTATATATGCCATAAACCTCCCTCATGTGCAAAATTGGGATAATGCCATGCATACTATGAGATCTTTTATATTTAACAATGTGTAATAAATATTTTGTCATATTTTTAGATATCATTATATATGTTTTTTAAAGTTTAACTTATTTAAGTAATCTCTACATCCAACACAGGGCTCTAATTCACAACCCCAAGATCAAGAGTCTCATACTCTTCCCACTGAGCCAGCCAGGCACCCCTAGATATCATTTTATGTGGTTTTTAATGACCACATAGTATTTTTCTAATGGTACTGTGATTTACTTACACACATTGCCTACATTTTCCCCTGTTATATAAATAAAGCGATGGACATCTCTGTACATAGCTGCAGTTAATTCCTTAGGATAACCTTTAGAAGTGGATTTGTTCCTCAAAAAAGCAACATTGCCATATGCAATCTTCTTTTCATAGCTGCTAGATAAGTGAAAGAAATATCAGTAGTATATTGCTCCTTTGCACAAGAACACAATGGTTTTGCACCCCATAGCTGGAGTGGCCCACTTGGTCTGAGTGGGTGAAGACAAGTCATTTGCCTGCAACTCTTGGCCAAATCCTGCGAGCTCTGTCAAGCTCCTTGGGTTACCTCCCTTGGGGAAGAAACTGGAATGCTCCTATGTTTGAGGAAAGGAGTCCCAATGTGCAAGCTTTCTCTCTCTTTTATAAGAGTAACTAAAGTGAATACAATTTCTGGACACAGAGAAATTATTACAGAAATCTTAAACACATTTCATGTTCCATTTGTTGTAAGAGGAACACATTTCATGTTCCATTTGTCTTATGGAAGGGTGCACACAGACTTGGTGTGACTTAAATGTAAGAATGTGTCACAGTTGTCTAATCCTTTTGGTTTTCCATGAGAAGGAAGGAAATACCAACAGTACGGGAGTTTGGGGGCACTTGGGTGGCTAAATAGGTTAAGCAACTCTTGATCCTGGCTCAGGTCATGATCTTGTGGTTTGTGAGACTGAGCCTACATCGGGCTCTGTGCTGACATCATGAAGCCTGCTTGGGATTCTCTCTCTCTGCCTCTACCCCCTCTCAAAATAAGTAAACTTGGGGGGAAAAAACCCAGCATGTGAGTGTTAGGGGCTTTTATGGCCCATTGAGCAGAACTTTTCTAGGGCTTTCCAGCCCTTCTGTGTCAGGCAAAACCAGTAACTGAAGAAACACCAAATACTTTCACTTGAATTGTAAGGGCTCCAGAAATATTGCTACTAGTGAGTCATTCAAGGGTGTGGCCAAAGAAGCAATTCCAGACAGGTGGAAAGGAGACATTTTGGATGACTCCACTATTTGAGTTCCCCTGGGATAAAGATCTGGCATGGGATCAACAGCAGTGACACTTGGCCCTGTGCTCTGTACTTCACATGATCCAGATCTCCGCACCAACTTGACCCAACCCTTCAGCTCCTGGTAGAGATGATCTCTGGAGGTAAAAGTGAACATGCACGGATCACAGGCTGAGCAACTTCCAAAAGAAGTCCTTGTTTGTCTTTGAAGTCCTCATCGAAGGGCAAGACCTCTGTGCTGTTTATTTTTGCTGCAGCACCTCCCCCACCCCCTCACAGTAGTAACCAACATCTGCCGGATTGATGAACAGATGGATGGATGAGGCTAGGCTAGGACCAGTTCCAGGTGCCTCCAATCCTGCCTGCCTAGTCTTCATGCATGGGTGCACAATGCTGTACTTGAGCAATGAAAGACGATGTGACAGAGGCCACTGTAGAGCACAGAGGGTACAAGCTTGGGATTTGGAGCCAGACACATCAGGGCACCAATCCTAGCTCTGCCACCTGTTCGTTGCATGACCTCCGACCAGTTACGTGATCTTGGAGCTTCCGTTTCTGCACATATAAAATGGATATAATAAAATCTTCCTCATTTGGCTATCAGGAAAATAACAGAATGCCTGCAAAATGTTTAGCTAAGCCCTTGGCACACAGTAAGTGTTGAACAAATGGGCCCAGCTGGGATTCTATGTATCTGTAGATGTAAAGCAATAGACGCAGAAAGTTGGCTTGGGAGGAACAGCACAGATTACTATTTCGAAAGGAGGTGGCATTGTGGATACTGGACCCTGCTGTGTCAGCTGGAGATAGCACTCAGGATTATTTGGTCACGTATGGGGGTCATGAATCATGAGAGAAAGACTCTGAGGTCACCTGTTTGGGGATGAGGTCAGGGCTGGGCTTGTGGTAAAGGGACAGTGAGCCAGAAGCAGATCTGCTTGATTCTCAGAATGAGTGATGGCTGATTTCATAGAAGATGAGAGACAGAAGGGAGCTTCAGCTGGGTCTAGTCTGGGTCTCAAATTTGACGGGGTTACTTCATCAATCAAGGCATGTTTCTGCTCAGCAGGGTTAGACCCTCCCTGCCAAGTGCCTTTATGGAGCCTTCGTGACTGTTAAATTTGATTCAGGCAAGATGCACCACTGGGCAAATTTTATCACAAGTCCTACACGCCAGGAACTCCTACAATCTGTCATCTGAGAAAGCCCCAGAACATTGACACAGGAGCCACGGGCTGCCCTGGAGTCCAGGTGGGTGAGGACTCCATGTGTGAAATTTTACTTGCTCAGAAATGACTTATGATGCTGTGGGTAATGACTGAATTCCATCTTTGGTAATCAGTCATTCACTCAACAAACATTTATTTTTCTTCTTTACTTTCCTCCTAGGAGAATCCGCAGTAATGAGAGATCTCATATCTGGACCCATGGTATGCTGGGAGCATGTCCTCCTCCTTCTTCTTTTTCTTCTTCTTCTTCTTCTTCTTCTTCTTCTTCTTCTTCTTCTTCTTCTTCTTCTTCTTCTTCAAATGTTTATTTATTTTTGAGAGAGAGACAGAGTGCAAATGGGGTAGGAACAGAGAGAGACACACACAGAATCAGAAGCAGGCTCCAGGATCTGAGCTGTCAGCACAGAGTCCAATGTGGGACTTGAACCCACGAACTATGAGATCATGACCTGAGCTGAGGTCAGGCGCTCAACCAACTGAGCCAGCCAGATGCCCCTGTCCTTCTTCTATGCAGGCTCTGTCATCCTGTTTGCTTTCACACACATATAACCCCAGGCAGTTTGGGGACTCTTTTATATTCCCCAGAGCTGCCTTTTAAGGCAGTGGGGTTACAGCACAGAGGCTGGATTCCAATAGCATGAGCACTTGAGAAGATGTACATTACAACTGCTGTTTAACATCTTTGTGCATGAATTATTCTCACTATCAGAAAATGGGAAGTTTCTGTAGCAGTCACTGGAGGAGGTCAAAGCTTTTAGCAAAAGAATTGTGTTACATTTAAAAGCTTCTGAACAAGTCACACTCTTACCCGTAGTCTATAACCACAACCACTCAGGGGAGCTCATAGGAGTAAACACACTTTGAAATCAAATCCCTGAGCCCCTGGTGATCTCAGAGCAGCTCTTTCTCCAAGGCATCAGTATGATGTGATGAATACTGGACTCTTATCTGGAGGTTGGGATATTGGGGTTCAGAATTCTGGCTCTGTCACCTGCTAGGTGACTCCCTGAGGGCTACTGCTTCCTTGTGCATCGAAGGAGGGTGACTGGGCTGTCCACAGAATTGCTCCCACTTCCAACATTCTAGAAGACTGAGTTAGCTTGGCAGATTATTCAAAAATCTGGAAACAATGTAATGACTGTTCCAATGAGTATATCCTTGGGGCACCTGGGTGGCTCAATAGGTAAAGTGTTCGACTTGGGCTCAGGTCATGATCTCACTGCTCTTGGGTTTGAGCCCTGCGTCGGACTCTATACTGACAGCTCAGAGCCTGGAGTCTGCTTCTCTCTGCCCCTCCCTGGTGTCCTCTCTCTCTCTCTCTCTCAAAAATAAATAAATATAACAAAAAAATTACTATGTCCTTGGTAATGCTGAGCAGGGATCACAGACATTGGACACTGGATAGTGAAATCCCAGAGCTATGGAATTCCACTCAAACGCAAAGTCCCTAGAACCACTCAATTGCCGCTAGTTTTAAATGTGAAATTCTTTCATGGGTAATTTTATTATGTTGGTAGATTATGACTTTATTAAACTAATGCTCCTTTAGATCTATGGCAAACTCAAATCTGTTATTTTTCCTTGTTAGTAATAACGAAAAGATAATAACATCAACTACATATTCAGTTCTTATTATACAGTAAGAACTTTTTATGTTGCATTAAGCTTTAACCTTATTACACTCTTCCAGTAACTCTTCTATTGCTCCCATTTTACAGATGAGGAAACTAAGGCTCAGAGAGGTTCAGAGGATTTTTCCAAGGTCATATCACTTGTCAGTGGATGCACTAAGATTCAAATCTGGCTCAGTCTGACTTCTGAGTCCATGCTCCTCTCATGGCTAGAAATGATAGTGTTTATATTACATGTGACTAATGTCATTATAATCAACACACATTGGCAGTGTTAGCTGTGAGCAGAAGGCCAAGGAAGAGAAATAGAATGTACTCCTTGACTATGAGATCCTCAAATCTAGGAGATGGGGCATGCCTGTATGTGATACAGCAGTATAAAGCAATGAGTGGCATTGATTGTTAGAACCGGTGGGGTTCAGAGGCAGGAAGAATCCCTGAGGATTCAGAAAAAGCTTTATTGACAAAACGGAACTTCATTTGGATCCTGCAGAATCTGAGGAAGGCAGAAAGAAGAGGAAAGATACCGGAGGCAAGGGGAAGAGCAAAGACCTGGAGAGGATCGTGTCCTTGGAATGTTCTAAGAACATTGGGCTGGCATGGCTGTTTGACACTAGAAGTTTGGGGAGCAAAAGTTTCACTGGGGAGGCATCTGGGGGGCTCAGGTGGTTGAGCAACCAACCAACTTTTAGTTTCCACTCAGGTCGTGATCTCATGGTTTGTGGGTTTGAGCCCTGCATTGGGCTCTGTGCTGATGGTGCAGAGCCTGCTTGGGGTATTCTCTCTCTCTCTCTCTCTCTCTGCCCCACCCCCAATAAATAAATAAATTTTCACACACAAAAAAGATTCATTTGGGAAGGAGGCCTGGGCCTTGGCCACCAGCTAAGGACTCAGCATCCTCTATGAAGACAGTTCCCTGAAGCACATACACATATGCTGCATGGGCCTTCTTTGTAAAGCAACAATCGAATGACTTCCATAGAGATATTAGATTCTCCTACATAAAAAAAATAAAAAAATAAAAAAAGGGACTCAGAAATGCTAAAACTGCCCCTTAGGGAACATTTGTAAATCCCATCAAGGACTCTAACATTTGGTTGGCCACATGAATGGAGCAAACTAATGGGGTGTTCATACTGTAAAGTGTTCATGCATTTACTGACAAGAGTTGGCAGGAAACAAAAGCAACTAAAAAGCCACATTAGGATGTTTTATTTTTTCTCTTTAAAGTTGACTTTACTGTCTCTTTTTTAATTTTATATATATTTTTAAAATTTTAAAAAAAAAAAAAAGACGCCTGGGTGGCTCAGTCAGTTAAGCATCTGACTTCGGCTCAGGCCATGATGTCAGTTCGTGAGTTTGAGCCCCTCATCGGGCTCTGTGCTGGCAGCTCGGAGCCTAAAGCCTCCTTTAGATTCTGTGTCTCCTTCTCTCTCTGCCCCTCCCCCACTCACATTCTGTATCTCTCTCAAAAATAAATAAACATTAAAAAAATTTAAAGTTGATTTTAATATTACTGTTAAATACTAACTGGCAGTTTTTTTAGGAGCTCAATCATGTTGGGATCCTGAGGGGATTTCTGAATTAAATATTAAGTAAGTTATTTACAATTTGTAGTGACCAGAAATTATTTCAGATTTAAAAAATTTCATCAGAGAAAAAATGTACACAAATCAGAGGAGATTGCATACACTAACTACTCCTTGGCTTGGACTGCCTTTGTTTCCGGTTATCAGGGGGGATCCTAATCAAACACCAAGCTGGCCTCATCTTCTCTTTGAAGACTTCCCCTTCGTTTTGCCCACTTGTACCCCACCCACAATGAGTTTAAACAAAAGTGACTGTTTACCCATGGTAACTTCTTCAGTAGGAGGCTGAAATTTGGTCAATTTGGCAGTTTACTAATCCTAGCTCCACTACTCCTTAGCTGTGCAGTTAACTGATCCTGATTCCTCCTCCATAAAATGGGGATAATCATAGCTTTTGAACAGATGAGGATTGAAATCAATTATGAAAGATGCTCCGGTCAGTTTATGGCATTTAATGTGTGCTCAATAAACGGCTCCTTCCACAGTTATCCATTTCAATGATTGCATTTATCACACTGCATTTGCTGCTTACTTGCTTTTCTCTCCCACCAGCCCCAAAGGGCAGAGGCAATGTTCCCTTATCTCTGATACCCAGGAGGTGGCATATCTCAGGCTCTCAGTGAAGTGTTTATTGAAGAAAGGAACCAAGTGAACTGCTTGAAGGTTTAGGGGTACCTGCTCTAACGGCTCTCCTCTTCCCCCACAGCTGGATCATTCGCTAGGCCCTCTCCGGCCCCACTGTCACCCTAAGCCAGTTTGGAATCTCCCTGACAGCTTCTGCCCCTGGAGCAAAGATTCGACAGCGGCAGGCGCAGGCGGCTGGCTGCAGGCAGGGAGGAGGCCAGGGCAGGAACAGTCATGATTCAACGGACGTCTGTGAGCGCCTGCCTTGCCCCGGGTGGGGGCAGGGGCGGGGGGACCGGGGACTCCAGGCCTGAGTCGGGAGCCACGAGCCGGTGGGCCCCTCCCACCGTCAGAGAGGGGCCCGGCCAGGCGCAGCAGGAAACCCCCGGCCACTGTGAGCCAGTCAGGCCCTAGAGGCCTGGGTGAGGCTGCAGGGAAAAGACCAGGGTGTTTAGGCAGTGTTCTGCAGCTGGCGGGGCGGGTGGGTGCAGGAGACCCCTCTGCCTCTGACTCGGGTGACTTCCAGATGCCATCCGGACCCCTTCGGCTCCCCTCCAGGTCTTGTGCACTTTATCTGAGGACAGTAGAAGGGGTTGGGGGGGGGGGGCCCTGGCCCGACGCAGAAATACTTTTTTTTTTTTTTTTTTGGGCCAACTGGAGGTTGCTGGGGAGGCAGGCTTGTGGGGAGAAGGTCCCCAGCAGGGCGGAGCAGGCAGCCCTTGGGAGCGTGGTGGGGCAGAGTTTGAGGTGGGAAGGCAGTAATGAGGACTCACAGGAGAAAGGGGCCAGGGGGACACAGGTCCAGGATGCTGGAGGGCAGGGCCCAGAGTCCCCGCGGACCTGGAAGCTCTGACGCAGAGGGGCGGGAGCCAGGGTGGCGGACTGACCTCTCGGGAGTGTGGGAGAGGCCAGGAAGGACGTAGGGCCCAATATGGGGGGAGGGAGCCGAAGGGAAGGGGAGGAGGGGGGTGGAAGAGGAAGGGAAGTGGGGAGAGGAGAAGCGGCAGAAAGAAAGAGGCAGTGAGAGACACACTCAGATCAGTGGAAAGAGACAGAAATACCCCAAACCGCACAGATCAACAGAAAGAGCCAGAGGTAGAGAGAGACAGAGACAGACACATACACAGAGATCAGCAGAGATTGAGGGGAGGGGCGGGGGGGAGAGAGAGAGAGAGACAGAAGGGAGGAATGTGGGGGGAGAGAAGGAAGGGGTGGGGGGGGTCAGAGAATGGAAGGAGAGAAGGAAAGAGAAAGAAAAATCTGGAGAGACGTGGGAAGGAGAAAAGGGAAGGGAAGGTAGAAAGGAAACAGGGAGGGGAGCAGAAAGGAGGCCCTACGGGCGCCCGAGCAGCTGCCTGGGGGAGGCGTGGCCGGAAGCCCCCGGGGGCGGAGACTTTGAGGAGGCCAGGCTGGCCCAGGGGAGAGAGCTCCCGCTCCGATGCTACCGAATAGAAGAGTTCAGCAGACAGGGAAAGCGCATTCCTGGGGACGCTTGTCACTTAGTCAACAACAGGGCCAGGCGGGGCTCAGAGGCTGCTGAGTGCTTCCTGGAGGTGGAAGGACTGGAGGAAAGGGTGTCCCAGTCTCTGCTGTGCTCCCCGACCCCCACCCCCCCCAAAAAAAAAAAGAAAAAGAGAGGGCAGTGGGGAGGACAGGAATGAGAGCAGAAGAAGGCAGATTTGTGGCCTGAACATGGCTGAGGAGCACAGATGCAAGGAGGTAGTGTTTGTGACAGTTATTTACCAAGCGGCTATAGTGTGCTGGGCACCACCCCAGGCTCTGGGGCCGCAGAAACAGAACTTTAGCCTCACACTGTGAGCAACCCAGTGGGGGATACAGACAAAACACACATCCCAGCTGTGTGACCATGGGTAAGTTACAGAACTGTTTTGCGCCTCAGTTTGCTCATCTGTAAAATGGGACTTAGTAGGAGACCTACCCTGTAGGACTGTTTTGAGGATTGAATGAGATAATCCACTGAAAGTAGTAATTTGGTGCCTGGCACAAACAGATCTACTCTAAAAGGGTTTATCAGTGCTTGAGCTGCTAGGTCTTGAAGGAGAAGGCATTTGTCAAGTGAGAGTGGAATGGGAAGAATGTTTCAGGCAGAGGCCCCAGAGGCCATAGGAGGGATGGCTAGGATGCTTGCAGGACTAATGAGCACCGTAGGCACGCGGATTCCCTGTAGTAACATCACCCAGAGGGACAGCCTTGCAAACTTCAGGTTCTTGGGCCCCTTGGACCTACTAGATCTAGGTCTCTGGGCAGGGCCTGGGAATCGGAATTTTAACTTGCCCTCCCAGGCATTTCTGATGCACCCCTTCCCTTCACCCTAGCCCAAGGCCCTGTCCTGGTTCAGGCCTTATGGTGTTCAGTCAACTAAACAGCTTTCTCATGGGTCCAGCCCTGCTTTAGCCTCTCCACCTGTAATCTGACCCTCTTTCAAAGGATCTCTCCTCTGTGAGGCCTCCCCTGACTGTTTGGAGCAGAATTAATGGCCCACTTCTCCATTCCCGCTGCACTTTGAACATCTCTGTATTCCTGTACTTTTGAAATGATCAGAGTTGTTGGTGTACGTGTCTCTGTCTCTCTTAATGCCTGTCCTCTACAAAAAGATGAGATCTTGGGGACGCAGGTGGGGCCTGATGGATCTTTTATCCTCTGGTCTGACACCTGTTGGGGGGATGTCATGAAGACTTGTTCACCAAGGGGCTTTCTAGCTCTCTGGGAGATGTCAGTGAGCGAGAATCCCCTTACATGCTCTTCTAGGGGTCTCTGGGTTTTTCTTCCTTCTGTTTTCTTTTGTTTTTTGGGGGCTTACTTGGTAGCAAGTAATAATTCCTGTAGGAAGAAATTTCTGGACAGAGTACACAGCAGATCTCAGGCAAATATGTCAAGTTGCTCTTGAATGAATCTTAAGTACCTTGTAGGGTAACGTGGTCTGGAGAGAATCCTAAGTTTCTTTCCTCTCTTCTGAGTACACTGTGTTTTAGATGAAGGTAATAATAGGTAATCTCTTTCTTTGTAGATGAGGAACCTGGACCAGGGACATATAGCTTCACAGTGACCCTGAGGAGTGGGACCAGGGGCACCTGGCCTGGAATTCTGTTTGCCTGTTCCAAAGGTCCTAGTTGCTAAAGTCTAGGCTGCCTTATTTTCTGTTTTTGTTTTTTTGTTTTTCCAGATAGGAGTCAACTCATAGATTCACAGATTCAGGGGTCCCATCTGAGAAAGGCCTTCAGGTGGCATCAGTTGTGACGGTTCCAATAGGGGTGCATTTAAAGTGACGGTAAGGATGCCCATGTTAGGGCTGTGGCCAGGCTCTGGGTCAATGGTCTCCTCACACACTGGTAACAACCCTGTACAGTAGGTAATATTCTTCTTCCTGATACAAAAGGGGTAAGAAACAAGCCCACGATCACACAGCCAGTAAGTAGCAGAGCTGAGTTTTGAACCCCTGCGTGGACCACTCCAGAAATGGAGCTCTTAACCACATGCCTCTCCCAAATTCACTGCTTTTTCATTCCACTTCACTGCATGAACATTAGAGGGGCTGCTCTTGGCAATCAATGAAAAGAATGATTGCAGGAAACTTGAATGAGCATAGAAAATGTTGATGATCCAATTTCCATGGAAAAGAAAGGAAGCCTCACTGCAATGGTCAGAAAATATTAAAATAAAAAAATATTTATTTTTGAGAGAGAGAGAGAAAGAGAAACAGAGTGTGAGCAGGGGAGGGGCAAAAACACAGGGAGACACAGGATCCAAAGCAGGCTCCAGGCTCTGAGCTGTCAGCACAGAGCCCAATGTGGGACTTGAACTCATCACCCTTGAGATCATGACCTGAGCCAAAGTCGGACGCTTAACCAACTGAGCCACCCTGAAACCCCTGGTCAGAAAATATTTAACAGTAGGAATAGAAATAATCCTGTGGGCAGAGTTGTGGGAGAACTTTAGTTTAAGTCTCAAAAATATCCTTATGATAATTATTGCTTCGTAGTCTTTACAAAATACCGCATGAAGAAGAGATTCCGTGGTCTGAGGTGTCATACCGGGCATGGCCACATGGTGTCCTCCCAGCTCAGTCTAAGACTTTGAGACTATACTTCCCGCACTCAGCCGGGCAGAGTGGCAAGGGCTAGGCGAGAAAGGACAGAACGCTAAGCCATTTAGTTAACTTCTAAGTGCTGGGGCTAGCAGGGACGGAGGAGGACTCCTCAGGCTGGAGGACAATGATGTGTTTGCTTGCAAGGCTCTCAATGGACCGTTCTGACCTTCAAGTTTCACTCTTGAGAAGACTTTGGGATTGTCTGAAGGAAGGCAGTGGAAGGTTTTAGATTTGTAGAGGAGGAGGGCTGCTTCCTCGGGGTTGAACAATTTGAGGGAGGGCAGAAGGAGGCTGAAGTGGGGGCCGAGAAACAGGAGGGGACAGGGTTTTTGTAGGAGAGCTCACAGCAAGCACACTGTGTCACACATCACTAAGGAAGACATAGGTGTCCCTTCTCCCAACATTTTATGTAGTTTTCTTGCCAGTCTGGCTCCAAGCTCTGATATTTAACCTACATGCTGGCAGTTGTTAAGGTTTGGTTTGTCGGCCAACGTTCGAACCTTTTTAGTAGCATGTGGAAGACAGCTATGCTCACCACTATACCACCAACACTGCCCATGCATCTGGACTTCTGTAGGGCAGTGGTTCTCAAACTGGTGTGTATCACTATCACCTGCAGTGCTTGTTGAAACAGATTGCTGGGCCCCACCCAGTTTCTGATTCAGTAGGTTTAGGGTGGGGCCCAAGAAGGTGCATTTCTAAAAAGTTCTTCGATACTGATGCTGCTGGTCCGAGACCACATTTTGAGAACCACCACTGAAAAGGAATTACTTTCCTCACATGGTTTGCCATTGTACCATCTATTTTATCTGTCTATATGTTTATTTATTGATTTTGAAAGGGAGAGACAGAGAGACCACACAAGTGGGGAGGGTCAGAGAGAGGCGCGAGAGAGAATCCCAAACAGGCTCCATGCTGTCATTGGAGAGCCCGATGCAGGTCTTGATCTCACTAACCACAGAGATCATGACCTGAGCCAAAACCGAGACATCCTTAATTGACTGAGCCACCCAGGTGCCCTTGTTCCCTCTATTTTTAAAGACAAAAGCTGAAGACTCGAAATCTTTCCATTGGGTGCCCCGGTATAGACAGGGATGGGCTGTGACCTGAGCTTGGCCAATGGAGCAGAGTGTTTCAGAGAGTCTGGAGCACATGTTGTGAGGCTAAGTTGGATTGGTGGGAGGTTTTTCAGGGCAATAGCAGCTTCCAGCTGATTGGGCCATAGCTATGGGTATGTTGCCTGGATTTCCAGTGATTGGGTTACTTTGGGTTCTATGGGGTCTAGACGGAGCTTAATTCTGACCCTTACAGTAAACTTCCTTCTACTTAGCTTAACCAGAGTCCCTTCTGTTGTTTGCAGGCAATATCTCTGACTCGATCTCTCCTTTGTGCGATCTCCCACTGTAGCAGCATGGAGGGGACTGAGTGAACGCAGATCACACTCGAGTTAGCAGAGCCAAGAACTAGAGTTCTGAGTTCCTGTCTCCTGGGCAATGGGTTCTTCCCTCCACGTACACAGCCCTGCTCAGAAAGGCATTTGCAGTGTACATGTACTAAGGCTGCCTAAAATAAGGTAGGACATCCAAATATATAAATACAGCCAAGCAGTAGGTACTCAAAGTCCACAGTCCTAGGATGCTATCCCTGCGTGAATCATATTTCTCTTAAAAACAACAACAACAACAGCAGCAGCTGCAGCAGCAACAGATTCAGCTCTTTAAGCACCTGTAGGCAGTTTTACAGATGGTAGAACTCACATTTTAGATATTGTTTGTCACCGTTTTACTGTTTTAGGATATCAGACCTTGTTGCTGTGGACAGTGATCTGCTATAAAGGTACTGGTGGCTGGAGAACAGAGGATCCCAAAGGAGAATGCTTTTTGATTCCTGTTGGTCCCTCTACTGTCCCCTGTCCACCACCCTGCAATCCCTAGGAAGGGGGCTGTGGAGCGCAAGGAGGCAGTTTGATAGCAAGGACTGGCAGAGGTGTTAACAGTCCACAGCCCTGGAGGGGTGCAGACACCAGGCCGAGTTGTCCCTTTGGACAGGGCTTTTGGGAGGAGAGTGAGCTCTGGTCACAGCCCCTCCAGATACCAGCTGTGTGATGCTGAGGTTTTTTTTTTTTTTAACCTCTTTGGGTCTTTCAGCAGTTGCCAATCTCCTTAACAAAACATGCAAACCCCATTGCTTAAAACAGCACAAGCTTATTATCTTATCTTTTTGGAGGGCAGAGGTCCACAACAAATCATATGGCACTAAAATCAAAGGCTGTGAGGGGCAGCTGGGTGGCTCAGTCGGTTAAGCATTCAATTCTTGATTGTGGCTCAGGTCATGATCTCATGGTGAGCTTGAGCCCTGTGTTGTCCATCATCATCATTGGGCTCTGCACTAATAGCTTGGAGTCCAGCTGGGACTTTGTCTCTCCATCTCTCCCTACCTCGCCCCTGCTGATGCTCTCTCTCTCTTTCTCTCAAAATAAATAAATAAACATTAAAAAAAAGTCAAAGGCTGCGTTCCTTCTAAGTTCTAGGGGAGCATTCACTCCTTGCCTTTTTCAGCTTTTAGAGACTGAGTGCCTTCCCTGGCTCCTGGGACATCATCCTGATTTCTGCTTCCATCGTCACACCTCACCTTCCTGACCCCGACCCTCATGATTCTCTTATACTCTTGTGATTACATGGGGCCCACCTGCATAACCTGACTACTCTCTTCACCTAGACCCTTAATTACATCTGCAGAGTTCCCTTTATCCTGTAAGGTAATGTATTTATAGGTTCTGGGCATTAGGACATGGACATCTCTGGGGAGTCTACCATAGATTACGGTGTTGGGGTCACTGTAATGCCAGTCCATGTCTCTGAGCAGCCTGTTTCTGGAGCCATGTGGGGTCCACCAGGGGATGCACATCCTTTGGCATCTTCTGTTTTCAGCAGGAGGGGTGGGTGGTGAGGGGATACAAGCAGCGTCCTCCCTGAGGCATGCTCCCCTCCCATCTCCTAGGGTGAAGGAGGGACCCTAGTCAGTCTCCTGGGGGCCGCATCGAGATCAGTTGTTAATTAGGTGTTAATTAGCAGGTGAGGCTTGGAAAGGGCACCTTTTCCCAGAACTACTGTTACTGGGATGAGCAAAGCCTCTTTTGACGCAGGAAAAGAGGCCTCCTGTTTTCTAATTTTCTTATTTCTAGACATGAAACTGTCTTGGGGACTCCAAGTGCCACAGGCTGCATGGAATATTCACTGTCAAATCAAGGGATTTTTAGACTGCCTCTGGGTTCTGTCCTGCAGACAACCCTCACCTTACCCACAAGCTGCACGCCTTTTTACATAAGAGAGGGAATATATACATATTTAGTGCATGTTGTGTGTCAGGCACTATGGTAACCACTTACACTACTTATGTGTATTATCTTGCGGATTCCTCACAACAAGACTGGGAAGCAAGTACTATTATTTTCCCTTTCACAGATGAAGATATAATGGCTTAGTTTGGTTACCTAATTTGCCCAGGTTTACAAAGCTGTCGAGTGGCAAGGTTGGGATTCAAGTCTGGTCATCTGATTCCAGATTTTCTTCTCTGCCTCCCTCCTTTTAAACAACAGATGGCATGTGATGAAGATTGGTTGGAGGCGGTGGAACAGGAATGCCCTGTCTTGGGGCCCTGGAAGAACAGGTCAAAGTGGGTGCCATGCCCGTCTCTGCCCTCCAGCCCTGCCTGGACCCATCCTACTTGGCCCAGAGGCCCAGTGGTGGGTTTGGAATCGCTACTCAGGGATCTGGTATTTCGCATGGTAGGGGGAGCTCCAGGTCTCCAGAGCCACCAAGTCAAAGGATCTCCTCCACCCTGACGGGGCTTGCATTGGGTTCTCCCCCCACAACTCCCATTCAATCAACAGCCATCCCGTTCAATTCTTTGCTGGGTGTGGACTTCCAGGCTGGGATGGGAGCCCTGACCGCACATGTCTGGGTCCTGATTCTTTGCTGAGTCCTCTCAGTGCTCCTTCCTATGCTCTCCATCCCCAGCCCTGAGCAGGGCCTTCCTGAATGGGCTCATTGCTGATTGATGGATTTGATGTGGCTGCCCCCAAAGGACCCTGTGGCCTTTGGATGTGGTTCTTGGATGCTCCTGCTGACCCCTTGCAGGCCTCTGTGACTGTGTGTTGTTCCAGTCTCTGTCCTGCTGGGTCACAGATTCTTTTCCTTTTGTAGGGAAAGCTGTTTAGCTTTTATGCAGTTGCCAAACTGAAGCCAAGAGAGCCCTGGCTGCTGAGTGATTCTGTGGCGTGAGCTAAGCCAACTCTTCTGTGATTCAGACATTTCCCCCTGCAGTTTGCTCTCACCCCATGTAATTAAAAAACTTTTTTTAATGTTTATTTTTGAGAGAGAGAGAGAGAGAGAGACAGGGGGTGATCCAGGGAGGGGCAGAGAGAAGAGAGGGCCACTGAATCCGAAACAGGCTCCAGGCTCTGAGCTGTCAGCACAGAGCCTGAAGTAGGGCTCGAACTCACGAACCTTGAGATCGTGACCTGGCCAAAGTCGGACACTCAACCAACTGAACCACCCGGGCATCCCCGTATGATGATTTTATATGTGGGGGAAAGGGTGTCTGCTGGTTGTCAGGATACCCTGTATGAATACAAAGCACTGGCTCCTGGGAAGAGAAGAGCAGTAGCTTCTTTATTATGTCAGTTTGGAATCTGCATATCAGAATACACACTGTCCCCAAGGGGGCTGCTTTAATAGCTCTAATGAGCCTTCCTGCGGGTCTCAAGGGATACCCACTAAGTGGTGACACATTAATTGTGGAACTGATTTGGGTCAGATGTGCCCACTTTATAGTCACCATCAGATACTAGAGGTCTCTAGATTTTACAGATGAGGAAACCCAGGCCCTGAGACGGGAGTGAGGCTTGGTTTCTATTAATGACTACAGCCTGGCTACAGCTTCCGTACAAGTCCTTGGTTTGGGAAGCCATGAACTGGGGTAAGTGTTCAGCAGAGAATCAGCCCTGCAGCCATGGGTTAGCCAGTGTTTTATATTCCTGAAGGACCAGCAGTCATGATATCCCCTCGCTTTGCCTTCCAAATCCATTTAGGGTGACTAGACTTGGAAATACGTGCTTATCCGCTAAGGGAAAGAAATCACTGAAGCTTAACAGGGAATCTAACACAGTTCATTTTACTGGGGCCACTGTACTTATTTCATTTGGGAGCCCCAGACCAGAGGCAAGACCGCAAAGAAGACATGGCTGGGTTTTGTGTCTTGGTCCTAAGTCTCCTGAGGCCAGCCTGTCCGGGATGTCACAAGTTCCTACACAGCTTCACAGTTGTGGAGGCCCAGCACGGTGTGGGAGGAGCAGAGTTCCTAGGCACTGGAGAGTGGCGTGGAAGTGGCTGGACCAGTTGAACCTGAACGGGGTGTTTAGTTGGGAATGACAGGTAACAAAAGAACATCGGAGGTTATATATCAGTGTGGGTAGATGAAAACTGCAGACCAGATCACCACCCCCACTCCAAAGCCCTGGTTCTCTGGGGCTTAAAAAGAAATTCAGTTATGGAAAAGTGAAGTCCTATTTCTTGTGCACTTGAACTGTGGCCTTAGATTCACAGCCACCACATCGAATAAAGCATGCCTGCTCCCAGCTCCTTCTTTCCCTGTCCCACAACAGACACATGGTGAAGTGACTAGGTCTTTGGGCCTCTTCCCCAAACACCTTCCCTGCCTTGTGGGGTCCTGGAGACTCAAGTGAGCTTTTCCACCACTTACATCCTCCTGACCTCAACAGGGTTACACCTTCCCACACCCAAGCCTTGACAGCTGCTATTTTACTGTAGTTCCTTAGACATGACCTGGCCCCATGTGACCCAAAAACATCTCTCCTGCATGCTGATCTCAGCCTCTGGCCATCACCAGTGATGAACTGGCCACTTTACAAAAGTTTTTTTTTTACATTTATTCATTTTTGAGAGAGAGACAGAGTGTGAGTGGGAGAGGGGTAGAGGGAGAAGGAGACACAGAATCTGAAGCAGGCTCCAGACTCTGAGCAAGCTTTCAGCACAGAGTCTGACATGGGGCTCCAACCCACGAACTGTGAGATCATGACCTGAGCCAAAGTCGGACACTTAACCGACTGAGCCACCTATGCACCCCTAACTGGTCACTTTTGATGTTGCTGCCATTCCTCTTAATCTTTTGCCATCTTGTTTCTCTGCTCAAATGATTATTGAGCTGGTGTGGGGGAAGTTTCCTTCCCCAACTATTTATTACTTTTCTTTCTTTAAAAAAATTTTTTTTTAAATGTTTTTATTTGTGTGTGTGAGAGAAAGACAGCATGAGCAGGGGAGGGTCAGAGAGAGAGGGAGATACAGAATCTGAAGCAGGCTCCAGGCTCTGAGCTAGCTGTCATCACAGAGCCTGACATGGGGCTCGAACCCACGAACTGTGAGATCATGGCCTGAGCCAAAGTTGGACATTTAACCGACTGAGCCACCCGGGCTCCCCTATTTATTACTTTTCTATTATGCTCAAAAAAGAATGACTTTATTCTCATTTTAGAAAATAACATGGTTAACATTTAAACTTTTATTTTATTCTTTCTTCATTGTTAGTCTTAAGGGCTACTTCTTCCATGAGGCCTTTGCTGATTGTCTCCTCCCTTCCTCATGTAGGGCTAATCTCTCTATCACTTATTCATACCTCTGTGGTTTGCATATATTGTATTGTATTAAAATGATCTGCTTATGATCTTTTTCTCTCAGATAGCCTCTGGAAGCTGGCACTGGATCTGATTAAGTTCTATCCTCAGCTCCTAGCATCTACTTCCTATAGTAGGTGCTCATTAAACATTTGATGAACTAAGGTCTAGCCCAAAGCTCCGGAAGCTGTTTAATATCTGTTGTGGAGTAGTAGAGATTTCTCAACACTTAGAACCTAGAGGGAGAAAAACAGTATATATATAT
This sequence comes from Hyaena hyaena, assembly GCF_003009895.1. Taxonomy (NCBI): domain Eukaryota; kingdom Metazoa; phylum Chordata; class Mammalia; order Carnivora; family Hyaenidae; genus Hyaena; species Hyaena hyaena. The sequence continues at coordinate 2,414,876 of NW_024080815.1, read as the reverse complement.
ATATTTTTTTATTTTTTATTTTTTTTTTCTGTAGCTTTTGGCCTTTCTTAAAGGATTTGTGGACATAAAGGGACTGGTTTAAAGGGACTGGGTTTGGCTCTCTAAGACCTATGGATCAGGATTATTTTAGGTGCATATGGAAGAGGATAACATTTTTCATTAATGAATTAAGATGGAGTTTGCACCCATGTTCCATCTTCTACATTAGCTCAAAAGTGTTGGTTCTTTGGTATAATAGGGAAAATTAGAAGCTGGTCCAGCCTTCAAAGGGCCAAATAGGCAGGCCCTTCTGGTTCCACTTGAGTTCTGATTACAGTCATTACCCACTGATGGTTTCCTGCCTCTGCCAGGCCCAGACTCAGGGGGTCTTTTGAGTGTGTTCTCTACTGCTCAGGCATGAACTGGGTTCCTGCACAATGGCCTGGCTGCACTCAGAATGGATATGGGGCAGCTTGGGACAACCCACCGGAGTATGCACAGCATCAGAGCTGTAGGCTGCAGCTAGAGTTGATGGCTTTGGTTTAGGACTGGGGTATTTCACAAGGACTCCCTTCCTGCTCTTGGAGGTCTTTGGCTCTGAGACGTGACAGCCCCAGAGATGCTCCTGGGTCTTCTTCCCCCCCCTCCGCCCCCCCGACTCCTCCAGGAATTACACTTGAATTCTGATCATCCATAGGAAGATGATCATGGCTTTCTTCCCTCTCTAGCTCCTTCTTTTGTTCCCTGAGCCCACCCTTGCACTCCTAGGAGGTCCAGTAGTGATTCTGTTCTGGGAGTCAGGCCAATATGGCCCCATGTCAGCCTTCTACCCAACTCCCATCAGCACGTTGGCACCTACCCCTTGCCTGTCTGTATTCAAAAATGCTCTCTGTGCTCGTCTGATCTGTGACTATTGGTTCAGCAGACCCCCACCTCAGCTCCTTTTAACAATCCCCTCACCTATTTCACTAATAGGCACCAACTTCGGACTGCAATTACCAATCCCAGATCCTGAGATCTGGGACTGGATTAATCCCCTCCAAACACATGCTTATCTAAGGGGGCAGATGCCATCGTAGTTGTTGAAGAGCCATTTCACATATGCTCACAAAGCGTCCTCCAATTGCATGTAGGAAATGGGCTCCACGAAACCTTTGTTCATCTGGTGTGCCAGACCAGAACAAAAAAGGACTTAGAATTAACCATGTTTGGAGCATCTAGTTCTTTGATTAAAGAGTGCAGAGAAGCTGGTTGTGTGGGCAAAGAGGGCGGCTCTAAAATGGGCAGTGTTGTAGTTCAAACAAACCACCTGACAAGAAATGAGCATTGTCTGTGTGTGGGGAGGTTGTAATGAGGAAGAGTAACCAGCCAGTCATGCTACCCTTGGCATGCCATTTTGGGAATCTATTGCAAACTGAGAAGAAGGTTTAGGGATGACTGTGTGATAGTTGCTGTCACTTTGAAGTTTAATATTGTAAGAGCTATTTCCTCCAGGAATTCATATGCCCTCTGGGTGCTTGCCACAAGGTGAATTTACCTAGACTATGGTTACTGAATTAGATATTTTTCTTGGATGTTTTAACTCAGAGGGAACACCGGGGACATTTTAGTGTGGTGGTGCCCAGATTTTGTGCTGTATGTCAGAATAGAAGGGGAGTTAAGAAAGTTCCCACACCTATGCTGTACTCTCATTAAATTGGAATCTTTGCAGGTAGGACCCACCCAGGCACCAGTGTTTTCAAAAGCTTCCCAGGTGATTGAAAAGCACTGGTCTAGTCACTTACACTTTCCTCGTCAAAATCTTATATTACAATAGCTGAATTGTCATTAAATATACATAAAATGATAATTCAGCATTAACATTTAAATAAATTTAGCTACCTAGGTACAATGTAGAAATCCTCTTGTGCCAGATTTCAGTTGCTATCAATGATTGCTCTCTATAATCCTGTGGTTTATTATTATTATTTTTTTACTGTTTATTCATTTTTTGAGAGAGGGAGACAGAGCACGAGAGGGGGAGGGGCAGAGAGAGAGAGACACAGAATACAAAGCAGGCTCCAGGCTCTGAGCTGTCAGCACAGAGCATGATGTGGGGCTCCACCTCACGAACCATGAGATCATGACATGAGTCGAAGTCAGGTGCTTAACTGACTGAGCCACCCAGGCGCCCCTATCCTGGTTTTCTTTATTCTGCTTTAAGGAGAGACCCTGAGCTCTCCTTAACTTTGACTCTCAATGCTAAAAAGTCCTAGGTCATTTCTGAGAAACTGACAAAATGCTGAAAGCAGAAGAAAATTCTGCCTTTGGAGCACAGGTCAAATTTGAAAAGCTCTCCCAGAAATTAAAGAAAATATTTTGAGCTGAAAGAGAAGGAAAAGGTGATAACAGGTATGAAAGTCAAAGACTAAGAAGCAGATCAGGAACTGTTATGAAAAGTATTACCCAAAAACCATTTTGCTAATTTTTTAAAAATCCTGTAAATAGAGATTAACCGTCTTTGGATCATCCAATCCTTTGATGGTTTCATAGGCTTGAAGCAAAACTGATCTGCTTATACCAACACCAAGTGTCGCATTGAAACTACACTGGTCTGGGCATTAAAGCCCTGCCTTGAATGACAAGAACCCTTCTCACTCATGTGAAGTGGGCTACATCCTGAATTCCCGCTGCCTGTTAGTTTTTTAAAAATTTATCTTTTATTCAGGGGCACCTGGGTGGCTCAGTTGGTTGAGCCTCCAACTTTGGCTCAGGTCATGATCTCACGGTGAGTTTGAATCCCATATTAGGCTCTGTTTACCCTCTCTCTCTGTCCCTACGCTTTTCCCCCCTTTCTCTCTCTCTTTCTGTCAAAAATAAACACTAGAATTTTTTAACATTTACTGTAAACAAGGATCACAAATATAGAGTTTAAAAAGGCAAAAAGTGCTATACAGATTCTAATAAAAAGCAATCATTCTATGCCCTGCCCCCATGCCCCTGTGCCTCATTACACACTTAACTCTGGCTATTTCATTGGTATCTATCTTAAGGTTTCTAAAAAAAAAAAAAAAAAAAAAAAATGCTTATATTACTGTTTCTTAAACTTTCGATCTTAGACTTTCCCTATTCACTTCTCATTATGGAAGATACCTTTTAGTTCTCTTCTCCCCCCTCCCTCAAACTTTTCTCCTTCATCATCCTCCCAATAAAGTTAGATCAATATTCAATATTTACCTTCTGTATGACCTTTTAATTATATCGCAGCTGGCCAAGAAGTAACCTATGAATATATTTCCTTCCTTTTAATACTTTCTCTTTCTTGGAGGTAATGATTATCTTATTTTCTCTGTTGCTAGGGATTTGTCTGTGAACTCATTCCCCGTTTTTCTCAACTCTTTTTTTTTTTAATGTTTATTTTTGAAAGAGAGACAAAGAGAGAGATAGAGAGAAGGGGACAGAGGATCCAAAGCAGGCTTGACAGCAGTGAGCCCGAAGTGGGGCTTGAACTCAAGAACTTTGAGATCATGACCTGAGTGGAAGTCAGACACTCAGCTGACTGAGCCACCCAGGAGCCCCTCCCCCAAACTTCCACAGGGCTGTAAAAGTCCCCTCAGCGAGGTCAGGCAGGCACACAGGGATCCAGCAGTTTCGTTCCTTTCTCTAGATACGTCCCTTCCACGGACCCCTGTCCTGCGCTGGTTTGTACTGCTTGTTCTTTCCTAGGCCTCAGACCAGCTGAACCTTCACTGCACACCTTTCTCCTCACTCCCCCGCTGGCTCTTTGCTTTTAGAAAGAACTCAGTATCTTCCCTTCTCTTGTTTTACTCTCTAGTTTGGGTGGAGTATATCCTCCAGTTTCCTTTTCAGAAAGGGTGCCTGTGGCTAAGTTTCTTGAGTCTTTGCATGTCTGATAAGGGACTAATGTGGGGGAGAGAGACGCTGGGCAAGGCCACGGCACCAGGGGGCTGGGAGCTGGAGGCCCAGTACAATCCCAAGGAAGCAGAGAGGCAGTGGGAGGCAGGACTGAGAATCCAAGCCCCCCGAGCAGTGCCCTGTCAGAATTCACTTATAACACACAAACTGGAAGATCAAATTGGTAAGAATTTCGAGATGGTGGGAGCAGAGCATTAAACCAGGCACACTGGGCCCTTCTGAGGATAAGGTCCTGGGCCACTGCACGTGTAACACCTCTGTGAAGCCAGCACTGGTAGAAAAAGAATGGCTTCCATATTATATCATGCTTTTTAACTGACTGTATCCATTCAGAAGAAAATGAGGAGACCTGTAACTCCCTCTACATACCAGAATAAATTCCAGATAGATTAATGACTTGAATGGAAGAAATGGACAAAAGAATACAAGAGCAAAATCTAGGAGAACATACAAATAACCTGGTGGCTTGGGAGATCTTTAAACTAAGACGATAGACTTGCAGATACTATAATGGAAAAGATAGCTATGTTTACTTGCATAAAGCTTACAAAATTGTATGGCAAAATATTTCATAAATGAAGCCAAAAGACAAATGATAAACTAGGAAAAAAATTGCAGCATATAAAGAGATAAAGGATTAACATTTAAAATATTGAAACGCCACTTCAAACTGATGAAGAAAGACGTCCCAGTTGGCAAATAAGCAAAGGATATGAATAGACAATGCAGTCAGGAGGAAATCAAACACCCTATGCAAGATGCTATGCAACGTAAATCAAAGGGACAGGGAGATAGTGCCTCTCACACATCGGGTTGGGAGAAATTACACAGAGGTAACACCTAGCAGAGGCTTTTGCTAGGGAAAGGGCACTCATGATACTGGTAGAAATGTGAATAGTTAGAGTATTTACACAAAGAAAAAAATGCTCATGATGTAACAATTTCATTTTTGGGGCTTTCTCCTGGAGAAATTAAAAGGCCTGAAAAATAAGGTTATGTCTACAAATGTGTTCATTGCAGCATTTCAGTTGTATCAACAAACAAAAACAACAAAACGAAGCTACAGAAAAGGATAATAAACGGTAATTTAAATATCCATCAGTACAGGGACTGTTGAACAGATTGCAGTATATGGATAATTTGAATCATTATGAAGCCTTGAAAAAGTGAATTATATCTATACCAACCTAGATATAACCTAGAGGGGCTGCCAGTTAGGCGAGCTAACTAAAAACATGGTGTAGAGAAGTGCCTATAGTAGAATCCTATTTTTTGTGTGTGTGCAAAATAATGCTCAAGTCTCCCAATTAGGTACGTGTGTGTCATTTACTTGCACGAATGTGTGTGTGTCATTTAATTGCACAAATGTGTGTGTTATATAAGTACGTGTGTCATTTAATTGCACAAATGTGTGATAGCAGAAAAGATGTTAAGGGCAACCACCAGTATTCTAACGCTGATTTTACTAGGAAATGGGGAGGAGGAGGGTAAGTGGAAGAGGGATGATGGAGGTTGTTTTGGTGAGGAGAGCCGGTCTGTGCTCGGAATAGAATGCGGACGGCTCTACATTGGCGATAAGGGTTTGGTCTCTGAAACCTTTTATGGAAGCTTACTCTTGTGAGCTGGGCTTTGGCAATTGCCTTGGCTCCTGATGCTTGCGTTTCAGGATCAATATCAATTTCACTATAATTTAATTGTAAGGATGTGGGAGTCCTACAGGCAAATACGCTGAAAAACTAAGGATGCTTTTGAGGAATCTGAGTAATGTTAGATTTCTTCTCTGGAACACTAAATTCCAGAAGTTACCAGTAGAATATCTACAGAAATAGAAAGCTTTTACCCAGTGCTATAGGCTGAATGTTTGGTTTCCTGCCCCCCGCCCCACCTGCCGCCATTCATGTATTGAAACATAATTCCCAATGTGATGATATTTGCAGGTGGAGCCTTCAGAAGGTGATTTGTTTGTGAGAGTAGAGCCCGCATGAATGGGATTAGTGCTCTTATAAAGAGACCCCAGAGAGTCCCTCCCCACTTCCACTATGTGAGGTTATATGAACCGGGAAGTAGACCCTTACCAGACATGGAATTGCCAGCACCTTGCCCAGCAACAGCATCTAAAACTGTTGAGAAATAAATTTTTATAAGCTACCCAACTGTGGTATTTTGTTATATCAGCCCAAATGAACTAAGACACCTAGCCACGTTGTCATCAGTATATTACAGCACTTTCTGATCTCAAAAGCTAAGAAAAGGGGCGCCTGGGTGGCTCAGTTGGTTAAGCGTCCAATTTCGGCTCAGGTCATGATCTCATGGTTGCGTGGGTTTGAGCCCTGCGTCGGGCTCTGTGCTGACAGCTTGCTCAGAGCCTGGAGCCTGTTTCGGATTCTGTGTCTCCCTCTCTCTCTGACCCTCCCCTGCTTACACTGTCTCTCTCTCTCTCTCTCTCTCAGAAATAAATAAAACATTAAAAAAATTTAAAAAAAAAAGCTAAGAAAAGGTACCACTCAAGTAGTTTTTCTATAAGAATGACTCAAAAAATGTCTCCAAATTACATAAAAATGAATTACAATAGGAAGGTAAGATAGGGAATTTAGGGTTTGAAAGAAGCAAGCTCTAAAACCAGTTAAAGATATAAAAAGTTAATAAAACTTCTAACCACTAACAAGAGAAAGGCTGATACAGATAAATGTAAATAACTACTACCACAGAGACAAAACGGAATGCAAAACATGCAACTTTATTTATTTGCCTATTTATTTGTAATAGCATTTTCAGGTTGTAAAAGAACACAAGCTCATTATAATTAATTTTAAAATGCAAAATAAAAAAACATAAAGACGAAAATGAAACCCATAATCCCATCATCCAGAGGCAACTGTTAATGTTTTTGTGTGTTTTTTTCTCTCTTTCTCTGTGTACCTCTCTGTATTTTAAAGAATGAGTTTTATTATATATACAGTTTAATATTCTATTTGTTTTACTTTATATTATATTGTGACTATTTGCTCAGCTCATTAAATATTGTTTGGAAAGCTGATGTTTAGGGGCTTCACAATATTTCATTTAAGTAGTACACAGTTTTGTAACAATTTCTCATTTGGTGACATTTAGGTGTTTCTAGTTTTTAGGTATATTTAAGAGAAAAATTCTGCTACAAACTGCCTTCAGAATTACTCTTAACTGCCGAGCTGATAATTTTCTTTACACTGATTCTGAGAAGTGGAATTATTGGGTCAAGAGATAAAAACTTTTTTTTTAAACTAATCTCTACACCCATGTGGGGCTCGAGCCCACAACCCTGACATCCAGCATCACATGCTCTACCAACTGAGCCAGCCAGGCGCCCCAAGAGATACAAACTTTTTTTAAAAGAGCCTCTTGATGCCTGTTGCCCAATAATTTTCCAGAAAGTTAATTCCAATTTATTCTCCCACTAGCAGAGCATGAGAGTGTTGATCTCACTGAATCCTTCGACACCAGAGTAAGAAATGAAAGTTTTGCCAACTTTCAAAAAAGTTTTCTTTTTAAAAGTTATATACAATTTGTTCTTTCTTTTAAAACTAATATTGTAGGAAAATCAGAAAATACTGAAAAACCCGGGGAAGAAAATAATAATCACATTATTACTTTTGAATATGAACATTTTTACACCTTTTCCATTGAGTCCTTCAAACAACTTCATTAAGTACAGTTAATGTTGCTCCCACTTTACGCTTATTCCCTCTATAGGTCAGAGAGGTTAAGTGAATTGCCTACATCACACAGCTAGTGACGGGATGCTGGTTAATCAGTCAGGTCTTTTGACATTTAATCTCCAGTTTCCCCCATTGTGCTCGTTGCCCTTGGAGGGGCCGGACTTGAGAGGAGACTCATGCACCAACTATCCCCTGGGTGACTCAGCAGGGCATTCATTGTCAGGTCCTGGAGTCTGGGAGCAATAGAAAAGGAATCTGAGACCAGGAGTCAGGAGTCCCGGCACCCATCCCAGCTTGCCCATGGATTTGGTGTGTGACTTGGAAGCCAGGTCCCCTTTCTGACTCTGTTTCATGATCTAATAAATAGGAGTTTTCACTGGCTGGTCACACAGGTGGTGACTCCAGGAGACAAAACGTGAGTTCTGAGGTTGGAGGGTGGAGAGAGGGGCACGGGACGCCAAGGTGTGTTTGGCTGCTGTTCTTGGACCTTTGGCTCAGACGCATCTGCCCCTGCCCTTGACCCCAGCAGCAGGGTCTTCATTCTGCCCTCAGTGGGGACAGGCTGTTTCCCGGATCATATCCAAAGGGACCGGGCACTGGGCAGGGCAGAGCTCATTTCCCCTCTGTGTAACGATCCTTCACAGAGGTCAGGGACCCCTGCTAACTAATAGACCACTCTGGGCTCCTCTCAATTTTGCTTCCAAAATGAATAATTGGAGGGGCATGGGCTGGATCACAAGAAGTTGGCCCTGGTATGAGGCATAAGCTGCTCCCTCTATCTTCAGAAAGCTCTTCTTTATAATACAAGACCCAGGTTTGGGAAAAACCAGCTAGAATCGGGGCCTTCCAAAGATGCCTGTTCGGGAACACCTTGTCATCGGTAGGAGTAGCCTCTCACACTTTCCAGATCACTTTGGCAACAACCCCATTGTTACCTGTACTTGCGGCTTTTTCCTCTGTTTGCTCCAAATACACAGCTTTGATTCTCTGGCCTCTCTTAGAATTCTGGTTTCTTGAGTCCAGGAGCTGGCAGGCTCTGGCTCTGGCCCTAGTTCTGCATCTTCTGCACACCCTGGACAAGCTCTCTCCTTGTGGTTTGGACATTCATTCTCCCTCTCCCTCCAGATCCCCTGCTTAGGACAGATCTACCGGTTTAGAGGGAGAGAAACACCTAAGAATGGCACACTGAGAACACCTCTTTCTGCTCCTGACTTCTAGCTCACACCAGGGCTTGAGGATTTGGACTCCACTTTAGTTTTCCTGTTGTGGTTGTAACGTTAGTTGTAAAGAAATATATTTGGGAGACCTATCCACATAGTCCGGGCAATGAAATGACCACTTAGAATGGGCTTAGATATTACATTTGGGGTCTTACTTAGACTTGGCCTTCTACAAAGACCAGGCTCAGCAGCTGTGAGGGGTTGGTGTGTTATTAAGATGGATAAGGCTAGGGATGCAGGAATTCCCATATCTCAGCACATGGAGTTCTTGAGGGAAACTGTATGTGCAAGACAATTCTGCAAACATTCATTCATCAAACAAATGTTTATTGAACACCTGTTACATGTCAAGCACGGTTCTAGGTGCTGGGGTACAGTAGCGAACAAAAGGGATAAAAACTTTTGCCCCATGGAGCTCACATGCAGTGGGAGTGGGGATAGGACATAGGGTGGGGGGCAGCCAGGGGACCAGGGAGGAAGGCGAGGCGCACAGTTTGTATAACCCCAGAGGCAGACCACGCATTCCAGTCACGCGTCTCTGCGGCAGTGTCATTTGGAACGTTGGCTGTTGTTTTCCCATCTGGGATTATTTATAATCATAGCAGCCAGCACCGAATATGTATTACATGCCAGGGAGTGTGCATTACCTTCGGGGGTATTATCACCCCATTTTGCAGATGAAAAATCTGAGCCACAGCAAGGTTACATACTATTCCCAATACCACACAGCTAGAACATCCATCTGATTCTACAGATGGGCTCTGAAACAGTGCCCACTGCTGCCTCCAGCTGTTTCTCAATGGGCGTGCTGGAGACATGCCACCATACCTAGTCAGGAAAATGGAGGCAAAGCCAAGCAGAGGGGTGCATAGAACTGATTTACACAGTGTTCAGAGTCCTGTTTCACTTGTTCTTTTCTGTATCAAGGCTACCAAAAAAAGACTTTATAACACAACTAGAAGAAATCTCTTACAGAAGCAGCTGGTGACAGTAGCCAGTTGCTAGGTGTTGCTAGGGCAACTTAGCTGGGAGTCTAGTAGTGAAGTAATTAAGCCGGGCATATAAATTACCTTAGCTAGTCTTTCCCAGAATAGACAGTTGCCTGCATGAAAGGAGGTGACTAGTTTCCTCTTTTCTCCTAAAGACGAAACGTATAGGAAACGTTTTGAAGAGGCATAGAGACAAGTCATGGTAGGGGTGCTGAGCTCCGCTTTGTGTCCCGTAGACCAGCTGGGGCTGGTCAGGGTGAGACAAGGGTGTGCGAGGGTGGATGTGGGCAGGTACTAGCAAGGGCAGAGCATGACTGGGGCTGACAGTGAGTTTGGAGTCAGGGCAGGATCCAGAAACCAGGGCCAGAGCTGATGGAAACCAGGGAAGAATGGGCAAAATAGCAGGGAAAAAAACAAAATCCCAAACCACCCACACCAGGTATGAGAAATTGCTTGAATTTACAATGAGATGGAATGAAGTAACTGCACAGGGAGAGAAAGGGATTCCAAGCTTGTGATATCAACCCTTCCACTCCTGGTCTGAACAGCAACATTTATTGAGTAAGGCACCAGGCCCTGTATTAAGAGGTTACATAGATTTAATCTAATTCTATTTAAGGTAGATAATAGTATGCTCCCATTTGACAGAGGAGGAACTCAAGTCTTAGTTACCTATCTCATCCAAAGCCAATTAGCAAGTCAACAGTGGATTCTGGAATCAAACTTATTTCTGTCTACCTCCAAAATGAAGACCTTAACCACTCTGCTAATTTATAGTTACTCCATCCATGAGGATTTCCACATCCAGCTTGCTTTAAAAGACCGAGGGACCTCTGACACTGACTTTTGTGACCCGAGTTGGCTCAGGTCCTGGCATGAGCCAGGGTCTGCAGGAGTGAGCACGAGTATGCCTCTGCAGGTTTCTGGGGGGAAGACTGGTGTACCAGAGTTAGGCAGGGCCAAGAGCATGCACACAGCTGATGAAAGAGGCTACAGAACGTGGTGAGGTCTGTGAGAAGGTGACATTGCTTGGAGGAAGTGTGGAGGAAAGAGAGAGTGAGTAATGAGTGGCCTGTGGTATACTCTTGACATTTTCCTTCTATTTCTCTTTGTCCTTTTCCAGCAAGTTGTGTGGTTCCCAGAGAGCTGGCTGGCTTCTCGCAGGTCCGAGCAAGCTTCTGGTCCTCTCACTTCGCAGTGACTTTGGAGTTTTGCTGTGGTGGCTGTAGTAATTTTGGTCTTTGAAAATTAGGGAGAAAAGACTCCCCCCCCCCCATAAATATGGTGATAAGAGTCAACAGAAGTCATAGTGTGTATTAGTTATCTGTTGATGCATAGGATCACTCCCAAATTTAGCAGCTAAAAACAACAAACATTAGGGGCACCTTGGTGGGTCAGCTGGTTAAGTGCCTGACTTCTGCTCAGGTCATGATCTCATAGTTTGTGGGTTCAAGCCCCACATCGGGCTCTGTGCTGACAGCTCAGAGCCTGGAGTCTGCCTCAGATTCTGTGTCTCTCTCTCTCTGCTCCTCCCCAATTCATGCTCTCTCTCTCTTAAAAATGAATAAAAATTAAAAAAATTAAAAAACCCAAGAAACATTATATCATACAGTTTCTGAGAGTCAGGAATTCAGAAGCAGGTTAGCTGGGCAGTTCTGACTTAGGGTCTCTAATGAGGTTGCAGTCATGATGGTGGCTGGGGCTGTGGTCTCATCTGAAGGCTTGTCTGGGGCTGGGGATCCCCTTCCGGGATGGTTCATACCCATGGCTCTTGGCAGGAGGCCTCAGTTACTCCCCATGGGTCTATATGGCTGACCTCTAGCAATGGCAACTGGTTTTCTCCAGAGTGAGTAATTGTGTGAGAGAGAGAGAGAGAGAGAAATGAATTTTTTGACCTAGTCTCAGAAGTCATACATCATCACTTCTTCCATATTCTGTTAGAACTGAATCACTAAGTACAGGGGAAGGAGAATTCATCTACCAAAATTACTACAGCCACCACAACAAAACTCCAAAACTCCTGTTGATTGGAAGAGTATTAAATAAATCGGATTTTTGGGAGAGGGAGGGAAGATGGTGGAGAAGTAAGGAGCTCCGTACTTGCAATCGCGCCCATACATCACACAGAAAAGATATGAAGCCATTGGAAACCTTACAAAACCTGAGAGATTTGGAGAAAAAGGACGCAGAATCCACTGAGAGAGCCTTCTAACGGCTACCCCAAGAAACAAGCCAGAGTACACAAGGTGGAGAGTCCCAAATATCACTACGAATAGGAAAATAAAATAACCAAGGTCCCAACAAGAGAGACCAAGAGAAACCATTCAAAAAACACTCTCTGAAAGGATAGGCCCTGGAAAGTCAAAGAGTCTTCTTGGATATAGCAGCGCTCATAGATACAGAGAGCATAACAGGTCTTTAAAACCAAAAAGAGCCGGAAAGCTAACTAAAATGACGAAACGAAAGAGCTCTCCTCCGAAGAAACTCCAAGAAGAAATGACAGCTAATGAACTGCTCAAAAACAGATAACAGCAGCATAATTGAACAAGATTTTAGAATAATAATGGTAAAATCAATAGCTGGGCTTGAAAAAAACATAGGGGACATCAAAGAAACTATGGCTACAGACAGAATGGAAAATAAAAATAGGCATGAAGAATTTAAAAATGCAATAAATGAGATACATAATAAATTAGAGGCCTCCAATGCACGGATTGAAGAGGCAGAAAGGAGAATAAGTGATTTAGAAGACACCATTATAGAAAAACAAGAAGCTGACAAAAAAAGAGACAAACTGATCCAGGAACAGGAAAGAAGAATTCGAGAGCTCAGCGATACGGTCAAACGCAACAATATCCGTATCATAGGAATCCCAGAAGAGGAAGAGAGAGGGAAAGGTGCTGAAGGAGTCCTGGAACAAATTATAGCAGAGAACTTCCCCGACCTGGGGAAGGAAGTAAATGTGGAAGTACAAGAGGCTCAGAGGACTCCCCTCAGACGTAACCTGAATCGATCTTCTGCACGACATATCATAGTGAAAATGGCCAAATACAAGGACAAAGAGAGAATTTTGAAAGCAGCTAGGGAGAAAAGGGCCCTAACATACAAAGGGAAACCTATCAGAGTGGTGACAGACCTATCTACTGAAACTTGGCAGGCTAGAAAGGAATGGCAGGAAATCTTCAATGTGATGAACAGTAAAAATATGCAGCCAAGAATCCTCTATCCAGCAAGCCTGTCATTCAAAATAGAAGGAGAGATAAAAACCTTTCCAAATAAACAGAAATTGAAAGAATTTGTCACCACGAAGCCAGCCCTACAAGAAATCCTGAGGGGGATGCTCTGAAGGAAAGGTTGCAAGGAACAAAGATACCAGAGACACCACCACAAACATGAACCCTACAAAAGATACAAAGACTCTAAACCCACATATTTCAATAATAACACTGAATGTAAATGGGCTGAATGCTCCAATCAAAAGACATAGGGTAGCAGAATGGATTAAAAAACAAAATCCATCAATATGCTGTCTACAAGAAACTCATTTTAGACGGGAAGATACCTTCAGATTAAAAGTAAGGGGATGGAGAAATATATATCATGCTACAGGAAATCAAAAGAAAGCCGGAGTAGCGATACTTATATCAGACAAACTGGACTTTAAATTAAAGACAATCACAAGAGATGAAGAAGGGCACTACATAATAATTACAGGGTCCATCCATCAGGAAGAACTAACAATCATAAATGTCTACGCACCGAATATGGGAGCACCTAAATATCTAAAACAATTAATCACAAACAGAAACAAGCTTATAGATAAGAATGTGCTAATAGCAGGGGACTTTAATACTCCGCTTACAGCAATGGATAGGTCAACCAGACAGAAAATCACTAAAGAAATAATGGACTTGAAAGACACATTGGACCAGATGGATCTGACGGATATATTTAGAACTTTACATCCTGAGGCCAGGGAATTTACTTTCTTCTCAAGTGCGCATGGCACATTCTCCAAGATAGATCACATACTGGGACATAAAGCAGCCCTCAATAAATATAAAAGAATAGAGATCATACCATGCACACTGTCAGATCACAATGCTTTGAAACTTGAAATCAATTACAGGAAGAAGTCTGGAAAACCGCCAAAAACATGGAGGTTAAAGAACACCCTTCTAAAGAATGAATGGGCCAATCAGGCAATTAGAGAGGAAATTAAAAAATATATGGAAACAAATGAAAATGAAAACACAACAATTCAAAATCTATGGGATGCGGCCAAGGCAGTCCTAAGAGGAAAGTACATTGCTCTCCAGGCCTATTTCAAGAGATTAGAAAAAGCACAAGTCCAAAATCTAACAGCTCACCTAAAGGAGCTAGAGGCAGAGCAACAAGAACGCCCTAAACCCAGTAGAAGAAGAGAAATAGTAAAAATTAGAGCAGAAATAAACAACATAGAGACCAAAGAAACAATTGAACAGATCAATGAAACCAAGAGTTGGTTTTTTGAAAAAGTAAACAAAATTGACAAACCTCTAGCCAGGCTTATCAAAAAGAAAAGAGAGAGCACCCAAATAGACAAAATTATGAATGAAAATGGACTTATTACAACCAACCCCTCAGAAATACAAGCAATTATCAGGGAATACTATGAAAAATTATATGCCAACAAATTGGACAACTTAGAAGAAATGGACAAATTCCTAAACACACACTCACTACCAAAATTCACACGGGAAGAAATAGAAAACCTGAACAGACCCATAACGAGTGAAGAAATCGAATCAGTGATCAAAAATCTCCCAACAAATAAGAGCCCTGGACCTGATGGTTTCCCTGGGGAATTCTACCAGACATTTAAAACAGAATTAATCCCAATTCTTCTCAAGCTATTCCAAAAAATAGAAGTCGAAGGAAAACTCCCGGACTCATTTTATGAAGCCAGCATCACTCTGATTCCCAAGCCAGACAGAGATCCAGCAAAAAAAGAGAACTATAGGCCAATATCCTTGATGAATACGGATGCAAAAATTCTCAACAAGATCCTTGCAAATCGAATCCAGCAGCATATCAAAAGAATCATCCACCAAGATCAAGTGGGATTCATTCCTGGGTTACAGGGCTGGTTCAACATTCGCAAATCAATCAATGTGATCCATCATATCAATAAAAGAAAAGATAAAAACCATATGATCCTGTCAATAGATGCAGAAAAAGCATTTGACAAAATACAGCATCCCTTCTTAATAAAGACTCTCGAGAAAGTTGGGATAGAAGGAACCTACTTAAACATCATCAAAGCCATCTATGAGAAGCCTTCAGCTAACATCATCCTCAACGGGGAAAAACTGAGAGCTTTCCCCCTGAGATCAGGAACACGACAGGGATGTCCACTCTCACCACTGTTGTTTAACATAGTGCTGGAAGTCCTAGCATCAGCCATCAGACAACAAAAGGAAATCAAAGGCATCAGAATTGGCAAAGAGGAAGTCAAACTTTCACTCTTCGCAGATGACATGATACTCTACATAGAAAACCCGACAGACTCCACCAGAAGCCTACTAGAACTGATCCAAGAATTCAGCCAAGTTGCAGGGTACAAAATCAACGTACAGAAATCGGTTGCATTTTTATACACCAATAATGAAGCAACAGAAAGAGAAATCAAGAAACTGATCCCATTCACAATTGCACAAAAAACCATAAAATACCTCGGAATAAACCTAACCAAGGATACAAGAGATCTGTATGATGAAAACTATAGAAAACTTATGAAGGAAATTGAAGAAGACACAAAGAAATGGAAAAACATTCCATGCTCATGGATAGGAAGAATAAATATAGTTAAGATGTCATTACTACCTAAAGCACTCTACACATTCAATGCAATTCCAATCAAAATTGCACCAGCATACTTCTCAAAACTAGAACAAACTATCCAAAAATTTGTATGGAACCACAAAAGACCCCGAATAGCCAAAGTAATACTGAAAAATAAAACCAAAACGGGAGGTATCACCATCCCAGACTTCAGCCTCTACTACAAAGCTGTCATCCTCAAGACAGTATGGTATTGGCACAAAAACAGACACATAGACCAATGGAACAGAATTGAGAACTCAGAAGTGGACCCAAAAGTATACAGCCAACTGATCTTTGACAAAGCAGGAAAGAATATCCAATGGAAAAAAGACAGCCTTTTTAACAGATGGTGTTGGGAGAACTGGACAGCAACATGCAGAAGAATGAAACTAGATCATTTTCTCACACCATGCACAAAAATCAACTCAAAATGGATAAAGGACCTGAACGTGAGACAGGAAACTATCAACACCCTAGAGGAGAAAGCAGGAAACAACCTCCTTGACCTCCACCGCAGCAACTTCTTACTTGACACATCCCCAAAAGCAAGGGAATCAAGAGCAAAAATAAACTGTTGGGACCTCATCAAGATTAAAAGCTTCTGCACAGCCAAGGAAACAACCCAGAAAATTAATAGGCAACCAACGGAATGGGAAAAGATAGTTGCAAATGACATATCAGATAAAGGGTTAATATCCAGAATCTATAAGGAACTCACCAAACTACACGCCCGAAAAACAAACAACCCAGTGAAGAAATGGGCAGAAGACATGAACAGACACTTCTCCAAAGAGGACATCCAGATGGCCAACAGACACATGAAACGATGCTCAGCATCCCTCCTCATCAGGGAAATACAAATCAAAACCACACTGAGATACCACCTCACGCCAGTCAGAGTGGCTAAAATGAGCAAATCAGAGAACTCTAGATGCTGGCGAGGATGTGGAGAAACGGGCACCCTCCTACACTGTTGGTGGGAATGTAAACTGGTACAGCCCCTCTGGAAAACAGTGTGGAGGTTCCTCAGGAAACTAACAATAGAACTCCCTTATGACCCAGCAATAGCACTGCTAGGAATTTACCCAAGGGATACAGAAATGCTGAGGCATAGGAGCACATGTACCCCAATGTTCATAGCAGCACTCTCCACAATAGCTAAAACATGGAAAGAGCCTAAGTGTCCATCAACAGATGAATGGATCAAGAAGATGTGGTTTATCTATACCATGGAATACTACATGGCAATGAGAAACAATGAAATCTGGCCATGTGTAGCAACGTGGATGGACCTTGAGGGTGTTATGCTGAGCGAAATAAGTCAGGCAGAGAAGGACAAATATCATATGTTTGCACGTATAGGAGGATTAGGAGGAACTTGACGGAGGAACAAGGGGGAGAAGAAGGGGGGAAATGGTGGGGGAAAGGGAGAGAGGCAAACCACGAGAGACTCTTGAATGCTGACAAAAACTGAGGACTGATGGATGTGGGGGGGAGGGGGGATGGGCATGGAGGAGGGCACTTGTGGGGATGAGCACCGAGTGTTATGTGGAAACTAATTTGACAATAAACTATTTGTAAAAAAATAAATAAATAAATAAATAAAAAAATAAAAAAAAATCGGATTTTTGGAAACCACCATACAGTGTAAACAAAGACCTGGGTGAAAAAAGTTACATGGCCAAAGATAGACGCTGGTAGTGGGAAAAGATCCTCCAGAGATGGCTGCTGGTGCTAGGCAACACACTTGTGTTCTGCGCACAGGGGAAAGTGCACTTGTGTTAGTCTCTGATGGCTGCTACCATCCAGATGACAATGATTCATTCCATTTTCTCTTTGTCTGGAGAAAAATCTCATTCTATGCAAGCCAAGCTGTTTATGGATCTTTCTATCTATTCACCCATTCATATGGGACCCAGGGCATGATAACAGCTATTCAAACTGCAGAATGTTAATTAGATGGAAAAATGTACACATCAGCTATCTCCATTTCAACTGAGAAATCTGGCTGAGGTACATAATTTGCTTCAATGTCATCTGTGTCAAGATTTTGAAAGGGTGGCAATATATCACTGTGTTAGACAAAAGGCGTGGGATAAAAGGAGAAGGAACTATTCATGGCAACATGGGTTTCAGGATATTAATAAGTACAAATATTTGCTTCTCTATGGGAGCATTAAACTTCCCTTCATATTTCTTGGTACTCGTGACCAAAGTTATTTGCTTTTTACTACTGATAACTGAAGTAGAATATTAGCTCATCTTTTGGTTCTGAAATGTAGTTTTTACAATAGGCAAATGCAACAAGCAATCTCAGGGCTGACCGGGGCCGCCTCTGTGGGCTGTGATTCAGAAAATCTATAACAAAGAGTGATGGGAAGCCAAGTGTGATATTAAACAGTCTGCAGAGGGAGAGCTCCTCATTGTCTCCATTTTGAACCCGCCTCTTTTCCTTTCTCTTTTCCTGTCTTCCTCCACGGTAAAGTAGATGGCCCTGCTGTCACAGGTGCTTGCTGGCCCTTTATTCTTAGCATGTGGAGGCATTGGTTGTGCCCTCGTGCACCCTGATCCTAAGGCAGTCTCGGTGGTGGCTTGGCATATAGCTGACACTTTTCACATGGAAGATGACATTGCCAAGAAGGTCCAAATTGTTTCCCAAGTAGAAGAGGTGATACAGGCTCTCTATGGCAGGACAGGAGAGCTGCCTCCAAATTCCTGGTGACTTAGAGTGAACAGGACATGCTCAGGGAGGGCTTATCTCATACGACCAAACTGCTATGTAGATTCTTCTCCACACTTTCGGGAGGGGCAGAACGTCAATTACATACTTCAACTACATTCTGTTTCCTTCAGGTTGCTCCCCGGCCCCTTGTACTTTTGGTCTCTGTCCTTGTCCTTCATGCTGGAAACTTCTCTGAGGAGCCTGGTGATCCCTGCATGTCTTCACGCTTATGAGTGGGGTTCTAAAGAGCCCGTCATTGGTGCTTGTCAACTGGGAACTCTCCTGCAGGGTAATCTAGTGGTACCACTTATTGGGAAAAACGCCAATGTCAATTTTAAAAATCTTTTCTCTTGAACTAGCTAGATTCTCCTTATTGACTCTTTCATGCTCCTGCCTGGAAAAAATGTCCTGCTTGCTGATGTTCTGGGAGTCCAGTGCAGGAAGCAAGATGAGAACCTGAACATTCTGTCTGTTGTGGTCACTTGATTCAATATGGTACCCTGACCTTCAACTGGCTCTGTCGTTCCTCAGTCCAGATACCATCTGTGATGTCCTTTCTAAAGAATAAACCTCTAGTCTTCTCTAGACTGGGGAGGGCAGTCCCCTGGGGGCACAGAATTGGGCGAAGGGAGCTTAGGTTCTAATTGTTTCTTAAATAATTTGCAACAAATCTAACCTGTTTTACCCCCTTCACCCTCAACTCCATTGGTATCGGTGCTGCTAATTTTTGTGCCTTTTATTTTTGTGTTAATTCTCGGCTCCCCCATGTCAGTTTTAGGATCCAGTCTCCTAGGCCTTGCCAGGTCAGTGGCTACTTTGTTCAGTTTCCCCAAGTTCTGTGTTGTGATTTCTCTTCTCTGTTTCCTATCTTTGTCATTATTGTTTCTCACAAGGCCTCTGGTCCTGCGCCACGGACCAGGCTCTCTCATGGCCGCCTTCCCTCTTTTCACTCACTTTGTTCTCTAGTGCCATTGCAGTGAGGTTGGGGCCAGGCCAGACCACATTTAACTTCTCTGCATAGGACATTTCTCTCCATCGTAGCATGGCTGTCGATAGAAGAGATTAAGGGCCATTCCAGAGGCCATCTCGAAGGAGGTAGCATTTGACTCAGGTGCTGAGCAGCTCATTCACACTTCAGCTCAACTGAATTCAAATTCCCATGTTCTGTATATGAGCTGGCATTGGGTTAGGGTAGGAGGTTAGTGTAGCAGGGAGGGAGCCAGCTGGCATCTGGATTTGAATCCTGGATCCTCAACTACTGACTGTAATCTACTTAGGCTCTATGATCTTCACCTTCCCACTTTATAAATTGGAGTTAATCATAGTATTTTTCTCCGAAGTTGTTGGGCGAATTAATTAAATGCAAATCTACATAGAAAGCAATCAGGGACACACAGGGGCAGTATGAATAGGTAGATAGTGGCTTAGTACCTGGCCTATGCCAGAAGGCCCGGATTTGAGCTTTGCCTCTGCCACTTAGTAGCTGTGTGAATTTGCGTAAGTGATGTAACCTTCCTGTGCTTCAGTTTACCCATCCATACACTGGGGATAAGGTATTGTGAGGATTAAATGACATAATATGTATGAAGAACTTAACAGAGCACCTGGGACATAGACAACAATAATATTTGGTATGAGGCATACAAAACATTCGGAGCACAGCCCCTGAACCAGACTGCTGGCTGCACATGCCATGTCTGCCCCTCAGAGCCAGGTGACCTTGTTGAAATCCCTTCACTTTCCTTTGCCTCAGTTTCCCCAAATGTAAATTAGACATAATAATAGGCCACTATGTAGGACGGTTGTGAGGATAAAAATGGTTAAGACTTGTAATACGATTAGTCCCTGTAAGTGCTGGCTCATTACCATTGTACCAGATTCAGCTGCTTTCCATTCCCTTGCTGTTTCCCTGGTGCCTTCCACCCACAGAAGGCTCTGTCTCCAGTGCGCCTCATAGAGCACACAGCTAGGATATCCTGGGGACATGAACTGAACCCAGGCATACCTGGCTTTAGAGTCTAAGGCCCTTAACTTTTTGTGTTAAGGAGGGAAAGCCAAGGGGGAGTGATTCCGGCATCCTCCTTGGAGGAGGCGGCTGTTCAGCCAGGCGTTGTCACTCATACTCTGCTCTTCCTGCGCTTGCATCAGGAGGAGGCCTTGGAGGCACCTGCTTCTGCCAGGGGTAGGGGGGTGCTGGCCCCTCCCGAGGTGCTGGGAAGGGAAGCTGGGCTCTCCCACAACTGTTGCCCTGCAGGTCCTGGCTATGACAGGTGTGTAGCTCAGAGCCCAGACTGATGACAGTGAGGACGGGAGGCTGCAGTCATCACTCAGTGGCCTGGTAATTGGATATTTCTATAATGACAAATTACAGCTGTTTCTCTTGTCATCAGCATAAAACATTTCCGAAGCAGTGATTTCCCAGGAGGCGCTGTGGTTGTTATCCAGTTAAGACTATGGAAACGCCCGATGTAGGGGACGTGGAGCGTGGCCGAGAGGAGCTGTGTTTCCACACCGCCAGCCTCTGGGTATTCAGCTCCGGTGATGTGTGTAGAGAGATCAGTCTCCTGTCATAATATTACCACTGTTAATTCCGCGCAAGTGTCATGTTGAGATGGGCTTGGAGGCTTGCAATTTGTTATTTGGCTCCAACCTGTCCTGTTTTTTTAATTTCACCGAAGGACATTGTAAAACATAAACATTAATGAAAAGTTCAGTCTTTCTTAGCTTGAAAATGCTTAGCAGTCAAAGGGAAGAATAATCTTGGAAATTTGGTCTCAGGCCACTGGCCTGGTACCTGAGCCATGAGGTTCAGAGAGGGTAAGGAGCCTCCAAAAATGACTGTTTTGGCCTCCAGAAAGTCAAACCTCTGCTGTTGCCCCAAACCTAATTTTCTGACAGAAGTTCTGGAAGATAGGCTGAAATCGTCCTTGTCCTGGGGCTTCTAGGTGCTCCACAAATGGAAGATCAGCCCACGGGGAGAAAGAGTATTGTGTCGTTTAACTTTTCTGAGTCTGACTTTTTCTGCTCATGTGTAGAGTTTATCACGAGGATTTATGAGTTAATGCATGCATAGCAGCTAGACCAGTGCTTGGCATATGGTATAAGCTACCTGTAAGTGTTAGTTACAAAGAGAGCTCTCAGACTCGGGGCCCTTTCAGGCCTGGGAAACACCAGGGAGATAAAATTGCAAACCTCCCCAAGGGGCCAAATCCTCCTCCTTGTCTTTTATTTTTTCCAGGGAAGATCTCTCTTCATGCTCTGTCCTGGCAGCCCCTGTCTTTCTTCTTTTCTCCTTCCTTCCTTCCTTCCTTCCTTCCTTCCTTCCTTCCTTCCTTCCTCCCTCCCTCCCTCCCTCCCTCCCTCCCTCCCTCCCTCCCTTCCTTCCTTCCTTCCTTCNCCTCCCTCCCTCCCTCCCTCCCTCCCTCCCTCCCTCCCTTCCTTCCTTCCTTCCTTCCTTCCTTCCTTCCTCCCTCCTTTCTTTCCTTCCTTCCCTTCTTCTTCTCCTCCCCTCTCCTTTTCCTTCTTCTTCTTTTATTTTTTTGTTAACCTTCTATAGCACCTACCGGGTGCCAGGCACTTCTCTAAGCCCTTTATATATATTAATCCAATGATCTTAACAATTGCTCCATGAGGCACAATGACTAGCCCCATTGTACAGATGAGGAGACTGAGGCACAAAAGTCAAGAGACTTGTCTGAGCTTACACGGCTAGTAAGTCAGGCCAAGTCAGGATTTGGGCCCAGAAAGTATGGCTCCCAGTCCCTGCTCCTAGCCACTGTGCTGTTTCTTGTTTGCCTGTAGTACAGGGTCCCAGTTAGAGTCCTTCTCAGAACCCCAAGGGCCCATGTAGAACTTCTCAGTCACTGATACCAGCCTGGATTGAACCTGAATACTTGGTGGCCGCAGACTGACCACTGAGCTCCAGATTCCTGTTTCCCCATTCAGGGGTCTGTGCTCTAGTCAGGTTATGGTCCCAGCTCCAGACTTGTACTTCCTCCATCACCCTCCTCAGTCCTTCCCATTGCTGAGACCCAGCACGACCTGCAGCTGGATGCTCCCTTGGGATGCCCTGTAGACCCCAAAACACCAGGACAGTTGCCCAAGGACACATGGCCAGTAACTAGTTAAGTTTGGGTGCAAACTCAAGTCTGGTTCCAAAACCACATCCATCCACCATTCTCCATAGATCTCCCCTCATCTCCAGAGGTCTACACTCTATCCTCAGAACTCCAAGATCAAGCAGAGCAGTTGCCCATTCTTCCTGGGCAATGCGAAGTCAAACCAGAACTCCCAGGCTGTGCTCCAGCCTGGGCTCCATCCTTGGGGCACCCCCTTCTCTGGGCATGAAGTGGAAGAGAAGCAGAGTGCAGACTGGCCATCCAGGTAAGCCCAGCTGTCTGAGCTGTGACTCATTAGACTTGGGCTCATTTGTTATTAATTCCTGAGGAGCACAGAACAATCCTAACAAGATGCAAAAATCAATGGTCAAGGAAAAGATAAAGCAACCTTCTGAGCAGAATGTGAGCAAGGAGAGTGGTTTTAAAAAGGCCTTGGCAAATTATTCGAGGCGCAGCCTGTAAAGTGGAGAATAAATGACTTTTTTACATCGGTTCATATTTTTTTTTTTTCCAAGTTGGAAAGAGAAGAGAGGTAATGCACTAGGGTGAGGGGCCTAGCTGGCTTTCACAATGCCAAGATAATTATTGCTCAGTACAAGCCTACGTGATTTTTTTTACTTTTCAGAAGTGCAGAGAGCAATTGGGGGCTGAAATGGGTTTCCAAGTGACAGAGTGAACAATAAAGGTCAATTAGCAGTAATGGCATTGGCTGGGAAAAGCACCAACAACCCAGAACACAGCCAGTGGCTTCCTCCTTTCTGCTTTGGGCCCAGCAAGGAGGAGATAGGCGGAGCTAGCTACAAGAAGAGAGGGAGCCCTGCTGAGGGGTGGGATGGGGCAGGAGAGGCCCTGGACACACGGTCTCTCTGTGGGAGGGCAACACTGCAAGCCTGACTCTAGACTGCCAAGTTCAATGCCAAGACACATGGAGCCATTCCTGAGATAGCGCCACAGCCCGCCTCTGGCAGAACAGCTGGGCTGGAATTGCTGCCCTGAAGTTCCCGCCGGGGCACCAAGTAAGTTAAAAGGGGCTGCCTGGGAGCCTTGGGGCCTCAGAACGAGTTTATAGAGAATTTATAGCAGCCATCCAGGCCTTTGTGACCTGCCTCGCCACCTCCTTCACCTCTGTGGCCTAATTCCTGCTGTTATTCCCTTCTGATGCAAGCACGCTGGCCTCCTTGCTATTTCTCTAACACGGTAGGCACCCTCTGCTTACAGCCTTTGCTGTATTTCCTTTGTCCCAATTGCTCCTCACCCAGATCTCTCTATGGCTTGAAATCTTACCTCCTTAAAGTCTTCACCACTCAACTACACCTCCTCACTGCAACCTATTCTAATCTCCCTGTTTAAAATGAAAGCTAACCCAGTCTACTTTTTTCCTTCCATAGCACCTAGCACTTTCTAAAAATACATAAACTACTACCTAAGCTTCATCAGGGCAGCGGTTCTCTCTCTCTCTCTTGTTTAATGTTTTTTAATTTTTGAGAGAGAGAGAGAGAGAGTGAGTGAGCAGGTAAGGGGCAGAGAGAGAGGGAGACACAGAATCTGAAGCAGACTCCAGGCTCTGAGCTGTCAGCACAGAGCCCGATGCAGGACTTGAACCCATGAACTACCAGATCATGACCTGAGCTGAAGTCGGACGCTTAATCACTGGGCCACCCAGGCACCCCAGGGGTTATCTCTTTCGCTCAGTGACATATTCTGACCTTCCAGATAAGTGCTTGACACAACAAAGGCACTTGATACATGCTGGCTGAATGAATGAATGAGGTGGACCCATCTTCAGAGGCCAAATGTTCCAACCTGTTTCCTCACAGGTAGAAGACTGAGATCCAGAGTGAGGGTGTGGCTCATTCAAAGCCAGTCAGCAAATGAGCAGCAGAGCTGGGACCAGATGCATGGCTTTGAATCCCCAGCCAGTGTTCTTTGTTGTCTCTTTAATTTGGTGGAGGGCAGAGATGACCCCGCCCAGTGTCTGCTATATGCCAAGCACATGGCGTATCTGGGCCTCATCCCATCTTTACCTGCATCCCAGCCCAGTGACCTGTCAGGCTCCCTCCTTCTTCTCACTGTTCTCTGGCTAATTGCCTTTTGGCCTTCAGGCTCAACTTTCTTATTGCTGCCTCTGGGACATTCTGCCTGACGTTCCAGGCTCAGCCCTCCTCCCTTGCTTCTCCTAAAGCTCCCAGCACATTCCCCTCCGTATACTCAGGAAACATATCTGAAATCACCTGGCTTGTCTTCTTTGCTTGGATGGCTGCTGTAGCTTGAGGACAGACTGTTGGGTTCACCGCTGTTTCCCCACAACCTAGAATCATGGAAGGCATTAAAAAATATTTGATGCATGAACAATGAAGTTATTTTAGTTCTCTGTGCCTTACTTGACACTGTCAAATGACAGCCAGTAGCATTTATTTTACAGGGCTGTTGACAGGACTCTATGTGCCATGTAACAGGTATTCAGTTATTGGTCTCACGTCAGTCCTGTGTGATGGGTTGCGCGGTCCTTTCAGGGGATGGAAGTCAGGGATGGCTACAAGTGGGGACATAGGAGAGCCGTGAGAAAACAAAATTCATTACACTCACAGATCCTGACAGGGGGTTGCTGTGTGCCACACAGGGTCACAGGGCGAGTGCCAGGTTTGGGTCAGGTGGGGAAGATGGGAATGAGGAGACAGCATTAGGCCAGAGCCTTCATTGGGGTTACCATGGCAGAGACAAGGTAGGCAGAGGAAACAGTTTAGGACTTGTTGGTTTGAATCTTTTGGACGGGCTCTAAGCTACAGGGTCCCTACTTGCCTGGCCCCCGGCCCTGGGATGGTTAAAGCAGAGGAATATTGCCTCTTGAGGTATACAGGCAGGTAAGATAGAGGAGCCAAGGCCGTCGGGATTGGTTAGTTTGCACGTCAGAACTGTGCTCCCAGCTGAGTTCTTTGTTATCGCTAAGCATTGGCTTGTCCTGAGGGGCAGCGTCTCCCTGGTCAGAAAAGTTTATGCTGTCAGATCATCATACCATATAGGAAACAAGCACAATGACAAATGCACACTGTAAAGATATTAATGTCCCTGTTCTACGGTGGGGAGCTAGGGTCCTTTCAATGTTAAATGACTTGTTCAAGGTCATATTCTTGGTGTCAGGACCTGAACTCAGGTCCATCTGATGCCCAGACTTGAGCTCCTCCTATGATGCCTCACCCCTGATGGGCAAGGGGGGGCTTGTCTACTCTTCTGGCTTTAACACTGTGCAGCAGCAATTTTCTGGCTAGTTTGGGATCAAATGCCTGCCAGTGAGAAACCGAGAGAAAGTGCATAGGCCTTGACCCGAAGATGGAGTGAGCTCTATTGCCTCCACCTGCTCTGCCCTATCCCGGAAGCTTCTCTGCCTCTCCCGTTGTGTGGGCCTGGTCGCCACCTGGTCACCACCTAAAGAATTCCCCCCAGAGCTCTTGCCTGTCTTGAGAATTCCTAGGAGAGCCTCCTATTTAATTCTGTATGTGCTTAAGTCCCAGTCCCTAGAGCGGAGCTGGCCACTTGTGTCTATCCTCCTCGAAGCCTTCAGTGGGAGAAATCAGGAGGGAGTCCATCTATGTTTGCTCCTAAAATGGTAAAGGGCATTTTATTGGTTTTTTTTCTAAATTGTGGCAAAATATACATAACATAAAACTTGCCATTTTAATGATTTTTAAGTATGCGATTCAGGGGGCCTGATGTACATTCATTGTACATGAGGGTGGGTAACCATCATCACTTTCTCTTTCTAGAAATGTCTCATCATGCCAGAGACTCTCTGCCCATTGAGCAGTAACTCCCCATATCTCCCTCCCCTTGACCCCAACACGTGTTAATCACTATTCTCCCTCCTGTGTCTATGGATTTGCCCATCTAGGAACTTCATAACAGTAGAGCCACACAATCTTTGTCCTTTTGTGACTGTCTTCTTTGACTTAGCATATTTTTAAGGTTCATTTGTACTGTACCATGGATCAGAAGTTCATTTCTTTTTAGGGCTGAATAATATTCCATTGTATGAGTATACCATTTTCTGCTTTTCCATTCATCTGTGATGGACACTTGCGCTGTTTCCACTTTTTGGCTATTGTGAATAATGCAGCTGTAAACAAGTATCTGTGCATAGGTATCTGAATCCTTGCTTTCAGTTCTTTGGGGTCTATACACCTATATATCCAGTCTGAATAGATAATTCTCTGAGGAAGACATACAGATGGCCAATAAGTACAGGAAAGATGCTCAACATCATTAGTCATTAGAGAAATGCAAATTGGAACCTCAAAGTGACACTACTTCACACCCATTAGGATGGCTATTAGCGATAAAACAACAAATGACAAGTATTGGGGAGGATGTGCAGAAGCTGGAGCCCTTATGTATTGCTGGTGGGAATATCACCGCTGGTCTCTTGGGTGCAGTGTTGGGAATAGGAGGAGGGTCCTGCTGTCTGTCTTCACCCTGCCTGGGGCAGCTGGGCCTGTGCAGACATTGGCCAAGGGGATGGGATTTGGGTTGGTGTCTTCAGGGCTGGAGATGGAAGAGGCTACTGGGTGCCCTGGGCCTTCACAGTGGCTACGTCATGGTGCACAGGACAGAAGTGAGGCCCTGGGGCCAGCATCCTTACACAGAAGCAATATCTCCAGGGCTGGAATGGAGGTGGGGGTGAGGGTGGTGACAGGGGATGAAGTCAGAGAAGAGGCAGGGTCATGAGAAGGAAGGTCAGTTATAGGCCACACAACCATTATGGGCTGGGAGGGAACTGGCATGTGCCCGGGTGGGTAGTCACTTCAGTGGGAGAGGCCCAGTGCCTGCTGTCCAGGCCTCGTACTCTCTGCACTCATGCCTCTGTATTTCCAGGGAGCTGGGCCAATCCCATGGCTCTGTCCTCACATCTTCACCCCATATTCCACATTAGGGTGCTGATGCCTAGCAGTGGGTAGGCTTGTGTGTGCACATGGGTGCAGACCTAAGACAGGAAACGGGGTCATTGGTGTTCCATTTTCACCAGACAGAAAGTTGGTGTCATTTTCCAGCCCAGGCTCTGAGTTCTGCTTCTTCATGGCTCAGCGAAAGAGCACTGGACTAGGAGTCAAGACAGATGAGATCTCATCTTGGGTGTACCTTTTACTAAGTGAAAGGGGGACATAAAGGATAAGGAGAGGCTCACACACTTGAGCAGGAAGAGGCTCTCCCTCTTCCCTCTGTCGGGGGAAGGAATGGGGATCTGCTTCCTAGGTTTGTTTCTGGTGAGCATCACGGTAGCTACTGTACACATCATAACTTAGTGCCTTAAAGGCATCAGCAAGCACCCTTTGTTTAGGACTTTATAAAGACAACAAGTAGATGAGCTAAGAAGCAAGCCCATTGTATTTCATTTACCCCAACAATTAATCTAATCATAACTGTGCTTACATCAGCCACATACGATATGAGGCTCCACTTCAGGGAGGGCTGTGTGCTAACTGCTGACCTTGACCCCCCTGGGTGACACTGACCTCTTTAGACACAAGTGACTTAAGCACCATCCAGTTCCCCTGTCTCCTGCCTTGTCATGAGTGTGCATATTCTGCTAAACCATTCTGCTTCCTATGCCGGTTCACAACGTGCTCAGCTCCGTGCTGGTCATTTCCTTGTTCAGAGCAGAGGCATCCCCAACCCAAAGCTCCCAGGCATGACTGCTTTCGGGGGGGTGGGGGGGAGGGTGATCAAAGTTGAGTCTTCACATTCTTGAGTTTTCATTACTATGTTTCTGGGTTTCTAGCTATTTCTAATCCTCTGTGCTACTGCAGATATTGATGTAACAGGGAGAGAGTGGAGGTTTGCTATTCTTCAGTGGGAAGAGATAATGGCTGCTATCAAATGCAGTATCAGTTCAGTGCTCACTTGGGCCCCCAGAGCCACGTGCAGCAGAATAGTTGCCAGCATGGGCTGTGGGGTCAACACAGATCCCACTTCATCTTACTGTTTTGCCAGGATGACCCCCATTGCCCTAAGGGCCCGGGTGGACCACGTCAACTGGCTAGGGCTGGACAGGTAGATACTCCGAGACCAAGAGTGGGTGTTGGGTGTTGTGTCCTCTGACATTAATGTAGCTTGGCCATTTTATTATTTTATTTCATATGGTGTTATTTTATTTTATGTCATTCCATTTTATTTTACAGGCTGTGTTGTTTTTTGCAAACGACCTCCCGCCTGGCTCTCTGCAGTTATTCTTGATCACAGCTGTATTCCCGGGGAAATCCCCTCTCCAGAGGTGTCTGGCAGAAAGGGGAGCATATGTCAGGGGGCTGGGGAAGCTGGCAGAAACCTCTTCTGTTTAATATTTTATTAGAGCCCATGTAGCAATGTATATAAAGTAAGTCCCATGGTGGGAAAATTTGGAATAAATTACCACCTGCAATTTCTTGCTTGGCATTGATTTTACAGATTGGAGACTTGAAATGGGAACAACCTGGTATTATTGGGCCAACCTCAGTATTTAAGGTCCCAGAAATCCCTTGCAGATCCTACACTGTCAGAGCCACCCAGAGCCCAAGAGACCAGTCAGTCAAACCTCAAATAATATGGATGAAGCTCAAAGAGCCAGGAAGGCCGGAGGCCACATGGTGAACAAGGACATAATCTGAAGGCTGATAGGAGTTCAGCTTCTGCGTCCCGAGGCACAGATTTTAATAGGTGTGAAAGATTGTTTTAAGGCAGCCAAAGTCTGTTATTACTGACTGAGAGTCCCCATCAGAGCAGTTGGCCTGCATTTTCTCTCCACTTTGCTCCTTAATACGTGTTTCCGGCCCAGGCTTGAGACACTTGGGATTCTTTGATTCCTCTGGCAGGCAAAGGCGGCTTTAACAGAAAGCTGTTCTGGGAACAGAAAGTGCCCGGGGCCTGGACCAGCCCATTCCCCAGTGGGACCCTCACTTCTGTCCTCTGTGATATGGGGCTGGAGATCCCTGACCTGCCTTTGTTGCAGGTGATAGATGGATGTCACAGGTAAATAGAAAGACCTCCTTTGCAACTACAAAGCCAGGACCTGGGGCGGGTTTAATCCCCTCGAACACAGCTGGCCGGCTCACCTCTTGAAATGGTCTCCCAAGGTCTTACAGCCCCCAGGCACCTCACCTCCTGCTCCTCGATGTCAACACTTCAGCCCAAGGGAGAAGCTGCCTTTGTCACACTTGCCAAGAGAATCTCATGGGGCTTGAGTGTGTCTGTGTGTTCTCCTGTGTCTGCCCACTTCCTTTTTACTCCACTGCCAGTGATGGCGTTAGGTTCCCTTTTCCATACCCTATAGAGTTGTGTTTGTTCTCTACTGGTAAAGTTGCCTTAAAATGTAATGGCTTAAAACAGCAATAATCGTTTTTTTTTCTCTCTCTCTCTCATGATTTCTTTGGGGCAGAAATTCTGGAGCCATGTGGCTGGATGGTTCTGGCTCAGGGTCTCTGGTGAGGCTGTGGTCAGATGCATCCAGGGCTATTCCCATCTGAAGGCTTGACTGGACCTGGAGGGTCTTCACCCGAGGTGGTCCATTCACATGGCGGGCACGGTGCTGCCGATTGGCGGTGGCATCCGTGCCCCTCCACAGGGCAGCAGGAGAGGTCTCACATCATGGCAGCTGGCTTCCCTCAGAGCAAAAGGTCTAGAAGGAAGAAGCTGTAAGGGCTTAAGGCCTGCCTGATTTTTCTTAAGGCCAACCCTGAGGCAATGTGAGGAGGGATCGCTCGTGGGCAAGCATAGGGCAAGAATACCGGTGGGATCACTGGAGGTTGGCTACTTCTGCCTGCCTGCTGGTCTCTTGATGATTCATATATTTCCCACATGATACACTCACCCCTTTCCAAGGTCCCCAAGTCTCATTACATTGCAGCACCAACTCCAAGTCCTGGGCCTTGTCATCTAATCAGGTCCAGGTTCAGATGAGTCCCCTTGGGCTAATTTCTCAAACACAGCTCTTCCTGTAGAACTCCTCTTGATCTGTGGGCTTGTGACATATAGGAACATGTTACCTTCCCTCTGCATAATATGCAGCAGCAGGACAGGGCATAGGGTAACTGTTGTAGGTCCTCTTTTTTATAAAAAAAAATGAGGGAGGAAAATGGGAGATACATTGGGAACCTTAGCAAGTCAGAAATTCTGCTGGACACATGGGCCTTTTCTGGATTAGAACTCAGCACGACTGCTTGGGGATGGTTCTCGAGGGCTCCTGGCTCTACCCTATGGGCTCAGAGGCAGAAGCCCTCTGAGTCACACTCTCTTTTCAATTTCTTATGGAATGGCCATTCCAAGAAATGGCCATTATTTGCAGCTAAGTCTTTTCTTCGGGCTGCTTTCTTACAGCAGGTTGGAGGGCATAAGATCTATTTTCATTTTGTACTGCCTCTCTACCCGTTAGTCTAAACAGGTAATGTTTCACACAAAGTAGTCATTTTACAATCATTGTGAGCTCTCTGTGAATCTTACAGGCACTCATTCCTTATATAAAAGTCACAGCCACAAATATCAATGAGACCAGCCTCTTTCTATGTTGAATTTTCTGGAAGGCTGCTGTGGGACACCACACTTAAGATTATCAGAAGCCCTATTGTTTATTGTTTATTGGTAAGGATCTGTGAGGAACTTTTTTTTTCCCTCTTTGAATCACCACCTTAAATATTTCCAAGGTCTTAATAAAGGGTTTTATATTGTCTCTCCCAGGTTCATCTTTATAACCACATTTTCCTGGTATTTTCCTAGATTTTATCTTTGCCTGGAGGCCGCTTAAAATTTTAGTATCGTTTCTGTCTGGAGAGTCTGGGAATGAGACATTTTTATTTTCAAACCCAGCAAGTCCTGGCTCCTTTGTTCTCAACAGTTCTTTCTTTAACATGTCTTCTCTCTTTTCATGTTTTATTATAAGCAACTAGAAGTCAGATGGCATGTCTGACATTCTGCCTGGAAATTTTCTTTGCCACATCATCCAGTTCACACAGTACACTTCCCATTTTCCATTTTGTCACAGCAGAGAGTGTTGCTACAATTTCCCTCCCTATATGTTATGGGCTGAATGTTATGTCCCTCAAAGTTTATATATCGAAGCTCTAACCTCCAACGTGACCGTATTTGGAGACAGAGTTTGTGAGGAGGAGATAAAGGTAAAATGAGGTCCTGAGAGCAGGGCCCTAATTTGTAGGGCGGGCTCTGTCTCTTTGCCATGTGAGGATACAGTGAGAAAGTGGCCATCTGCGAGCCAGGAGGAGGGCTCTCACCAGGAATTCAATTGGCTGGCCCCTTGATCTTGACCTTCCAGCCTCCAGAACTGTGAGAAATAAATTTCCATTGTGTAAACCACCCAGCCCGTGGTATTTTGTTCTGGCGGCCCGAGCAGAGTAATGCACGATCTCACAATGATCCCTTTCCCTCCATCTTGCAATATGATCTTCCTTACTTTCCTTTAAGCCCTCGTGGGTAGCCTTCTTGAAGAACATTGGATTCCACGGTTTCTTCCATACACTGCTAAGTTCTGCCCTCAAAGCCACTGCTCTGTTTTTAGGGTTTTTTTGTTATAGCACCATCCTCCCCCTACTTCCGGGTACCAAAATCTGTATTAGTTATCTGTTGATGCGAACATAGATCAAACACCCCAAAGCTCATTGGCTAAAGCAATAATAGTCACTTGTTATCTCTCAATTTCAGCAGCAGCTTGGCTGAGGGGTTCTGGCTCAGCCTCTCACGTGAGATTGCAGTCACGTGGTGTGTGAGCATCTTAAAGGCTTCTGGACTCCTGTGTGTAAGTCCTAGGCAAAGAAGGCTTGAACAGCTAGGGGCCGGACAGCCAAGTCTCCTTGGGCATCTTTCTCTGTGTGGTCTTTCCACATGATTTCTCCAGCATGGCACCTTCAGGGCAGCTAAACTTTTACATGGTGGCAGTAAGGGTTCCTAAGGCATGTGTTCCAAGAGAGAGCTGGATAGATAGATAGATAGATAGATAGATAGATAGATAGATAGATAGATGATAGATAGATGATAGATAGATAGATAGATAGATGATAGATAGATAGATAGATAGATAGATAGATAGACAGATGATAGATATATTTGGAAAATACAATCTAACATAATATAATCCAGCACACAGTGGGTCTTTTATGAATGTTTGCTGTTCATTTAGTTGGTTTATTGACCTTGTGGCTAAATCCTCCTCCTCCTAATGAGAATAGTAAAAGTAGTAATGGTAATAACAAATACAACCACTATTTATGAAGCACTTATTTCTCTGTGAAGCACCTCTTTCAAAATTTCCTTTTTGACTGAAGGCTAATATTTATGCAGTAAAGTTTACAAAGCTTGAGTGTATAGCCCATTATATATTTATACGTGTTTATAGACATGCACCCAAACCTGGAACCAGGACTAGAAAATTTCCAACACACCACAAGCCCCCCTTACATCCTCCACAGTCAAGGCTCCTGCTGCTCCCAGGTACACTCTTCTGATTCTTGTCACCATGGGTTACTTCAACCTGTTCTCAAACTTCACATAAATCCTAGTACATGGACTCTTTTTTTTTTTTTGCCTAGCTTCTCTACGATGTGAAGCCCTTCATACACATCATTCACTTGATTCTCAGAACCATCTTAGGAGGTAGTCAGGAATTCACGTACGGGTTATATGCTGGCCATGTGTGCTTTGCTTAGCATGTACTATCTTTTTAATAAATCTTGAGTATGACTACTTGTTAGCATTAGAAGTTTAATGCAAGCACGTGTTCATTTATACCGGGGACAAGTCATTTGTTCTCCTTTCCTGGCACCTGTACGCATTGCGTTTGCAGCCCCCAAGAGGAACGTTACTGTCTCCAGCTGCAGAGAAGCTAGTGGTTCCTGAAGGGGTTAAAAAACACATGTGTAAAATCTCACACCAAGTTGATGGCAGTAGTGGACTTGAAGTCAGGCCCGTCTTCCTCCAGCATTCCCATGTTAGCATCAGAGAGGACAAGTTTATCCCCAAATGCTATTGGTTCTGACTCTGAAATGCCCTTGTCTGCAGCCTCACCACCTCTGCCTTAGCCCGTGGGCGGAGCTGGGCCACTGCCACCAGCCTCAGCCTGATCCCTGCCCTCTCTGATGCTCACCAAAGGGATCTCCAAACTCATCCAGTCCTTTCAGTCTCAAGCACATCCGTGGTCCTTTCTTCTGCATATTTGTCACGCTGGTTCCTCCTGCCTGGAAGGCACACCCCCACTTGGTCATCCATCTGTCCAAGCTCAGCCAAAGATGCTGCTTCCTCCTGGCTGCTTGCACTTCCCCTGGCCCATCAAATGCTGCTCCCCCTTCTCAGTACACCAAGACTCAGCTTTCCAAATGGCAATGCTATTACCAAATGATGGGTCAGATTGACCCAGAGCAATTTTTAGAAATGTGACCAAAATATCAGTCCCATAAAAGGTTAAAAAAAGGAACCCAACTTCATTTATTTGATCTCTGCTAAACACATCACTAACTTTTATTGATTCTTAAGAAAGAGAGATGAGAGGAGTCTGTGCTTACCCCCACTGGGTGCCAAATGAACAAGCGGTTGGAAGTTTATTACTTCCAGATATCCCACTTGCTTTCCAGATGCCCCATTGGGTTTCAATTCCATTGCAGTGACACTTGCTGAGTAGCCCTGGGCTGGACCATAGAGGCTAGGTGTCAGGGAGGGAAGAAAATGGAGGTTGCATACCTGTGCTGGAAGGAGTCAGGGGCCTGGCTGAGGGCTGCCCGTGGAGGCGAAGGCAGGGTGAGGTGCACCTGGGTACATCATTAAAGTTCAGGGTCTCTGCTCCAGCCCTATCTCTTTACTTTGTGAGACCGTGGGCCAGTTATTAACTTCTCGGGGCTTCAGTTTCCATACCTGAAAAATGCATATTTCATGTAACTTTATGAGTTTCTGGACCTGGAGCAAATAATATTTCCATCAATGGGATTTTGCTTTTCCTCCATGTTTTGAAATTTGAGATGCAAAATTTTTTCTAGCATGACCCAGGCAATAAAATAATGGAAGCTACCTTTTACTGGACATTTACCATGTGCCAGCCAGGATGTAATGTGCTGGGTAGGCCTATCACGCGCATTATACCTTTTATTCCCACTACAACCGCAGCCATCTCCTTGGGATGGATGAGGACAGCAAAACTCAGAGGGGCAGAGTGACTTGCTTAGTATCACATGGTTGGTGAGTTACTGGAATTTGAACAGATTCTTGGTAACTTTCAGGGTTCACATCTAGTTCCTTTTCTTGCTTGGTATCTTCCCATCATGGTTTTGTCTTTTGATAGCAAATCTGGCCTATTTGGCCAAGGGCAAGGTTAGTCATGGTAACCCACGTCAATGGCCTGGGAATCAGTCAGGGAGGTTACATATGGTGTGGGCTTCCTGGGGTTTTCCAAATTGCAGCCTGAGGGATGGCTCTTTTCTTTCTTGGATCATGGCTTTGGAAGAGTGAGGACCTACTAGTAGGCAGGTTCTATCTTGCAACTTGGGGAAAAAGAGCAGAGGTGGAGAGAGAGGGAGAGAAAGCAGACAGACATACAGTGCTGATGGTAGCTGGGTCCCTGGTTCAGCACCTAGGCTGGGCCCTATCATGTGCTGTCCACATTCTCCTTCAGGAATTGTATTAGTCAGCTCTGTCTGCCATAACCCAATACCACAGACTGGGTGGCTTAAACAACAGAAATTCATTTTCTCAGCAGTCTGGAGGCTGAAAAGCCCAAGACCAAGGATCCAGCATGGCCGGGTTCTGGTGACAGCTCTCTTCTGGACCTGCAGATGGCTACTTTCTCACTGTGCCTTCATGTGGCAGATAGACAGCAGTGGTATCTTCTCCCCTCCATATTAGGGCACCAGCCCCACTGGGTTAGGGCCCCACTCTTATGACCTCATTGAGCCCGAATTACCACCTCACAGGCCCTATCTCCAAATAAAGTCACATTGGGGTTAGAGCTTTGACATACGAATTGGGGGGGGGGCGGGCACACCCTTCTAGTTCATAACAGGAATGAAGGACTGTTTACCTCAAGCTACTGGCAGAAGGCTCTGAGCATTCTGTCTCTTTCAGGGATTGCCTCAGCCCATGAGGGTTTCTTTGCCTAAGGTCATGTCCCCCTTTCTGGTGGGTTACAAAGGCCTGGCCTTTGTCTCAACTCAGGACAACCGGCAAACCATGCCGGGGTAAAGCCTCGGCCTCCTTGCCCCAGCACTGAAGGGTCATCTCAGCTTCAGAAGTTCTCCGGGGTAGTCCAGGGCTTCTGTCAAGAATGACAGGGACGTCAGTTCACCCTCACCCACTCCAGTCCCACGCTTTCCCCACCAAACTTCCTCCATGCTAATATCCATCTGAGACTCCACTTCCTAGGGATTCCAACCCATTGTGGCTCCTGAAGCTGCAATTTTTTTTTTTTTTTGCTTAAAAGTTTGTTCAAATTTAACTTTTGTTACTTCTAACCTCAAAAGCACTTCTGAAAGATTCCCAATTAGTCCAGTGAGGAAACTGCCTCCTCCCTCAACCTAGAAGGCCCCCTGCAGAGGGCTGGTGGGACCCAGACCCAGGAGTGGAGAGTCAGGGAGGTCCAGGGCCATGAGTGGAGGCCGAGTGGCATGTGAGAGGCCGGCTAGTGCAGGGGTCCCGGTGGACAGTTTCCAGGAACAGTCTATTGCACGCACCTCTGTGCAAGCCTGGAGGCCAATCTACTTCATGTTCTAATTCTCCATTCTCCTGCCTCGTGTCACCCCGTCCTGGCTTTGGGACACTGAATTTTCTTTGTGTTTCTCATTCTTCTGTTCCTTCTCAGTCACTACTCCTTTACCCTTGATTTACACGTCAACGTGCCCCAGGATTCTGCTTTCAGACCTCTTCTCTTCTTACTCTTTTTACTCTCTCTGATTGAACCTTCCAGTGACGTCACCAGCCACTTTTTCCTCATCCTTCCAATGCGGTATCTCTAGCTTAAATCATCTCTGAATTCCTGAGCAATCCATCCCACTGATTGCTGCTGGGTGCTCACCTGGACTTGGATAGTGCTGTGGGTTGGATTGGGTCCCCCTCAAAATGATATGTTGGAATCCAACCCCCAGTGCCTCAGAATGTGACTTTATTCAGGAATAGGATCTTTACAGAAGTAATCAAGTTAAAATGAGGTCATGAAGGCACCCTATCCACTATGTCTGGTGTCCATATAAAAAGGGGAAATTTGGACACAGAGATACATGCACCAGGAGACACCATGTGAAGATGAAGGCAGAGATCTGAGTAATGCAGCAGGGGCCAAAGAATCCCAAAGATGGCCAGCACACCACCGGAAGCTGGGAGGGAGGCATGGGACAGATTCTCCCTCACGGCCCTCAGAGGGACCTAGCCCTACCCACACCTTCATCTCAGACTTCTGGCCTCAAGAACTGTAAGACAACACATATCTATTGCTTGAACTTGTCAGTTTGTGACACTTTGTTTTGACAGCCCTGGATACAGACAGCACAAGCAAACAAACAAATCTGATAACACTACAGAAAAGTGTTCCTTTTAATTTATGGTTTGTGGAAATGTGTTTAACCTGACAGGGGAAACATGATGTTTATGTGTGTAATACTCAAATTTGTATTCATCTGGAAAATGACTTAAGGTATTACATGCAGGTAGAAATGGATCCACAAAACTTGAAGCTTAAAAAATATTTGAAAGGGTGGGAAGAGCAAAGCTTGAGAAAACTGCCGACGGTCGTAGAAAATCAGGCAGTTATAAAGATTACAAAAACTCCCACCACTGATGATCTCTGCTGCCTGAAGCAGATGTGGGTAACTCACAGGGGGGTGTAGGGCAGATATTGCAAAGCCTCCTGCCTGCACCTGCCAAAGCTTGTCTGCCTGCTAATTGTCTGAGGATCAGTAATGGCTCCCGTTTCTCTTCTACCTTCCGAATCTCACGGGAATGCCTCTTATTGGTGGAATCAATAGAACTCTGTTGGCATGGGGATCTGGGAAATGTAGTCTTTTGGTTTCAGGCTTCTGGTGCTACCGAAAGAGCTGAGAAGGGCTGGGGTAGTGCTGCGTACTAATGGTCAGCATCCAGCACAAAGGGCATTTGGAATGACAAGAAAACATGCAAACAGAAAAGCCCTGTAGGGTGTTAAGGAGGTAACATTTGTGACTTTCCTTTGCTGGGTAAAACGTGCCACACCAATACAAGATGTTCTATAGCCAGAGAATGTTCAGCACATTCAATGAACCAATTCATTTTTTTATTTAAAAAAATCCAGACAATTGGGGCACCTAGGTGGCTCAGTTTGTTAAGCATCCAACTTCAGCTCAGGTCGTGATCTCACAGTTTGTGAGTTTAAGTCCTTCTTTGGGTGAGCTCGAGCCCCCCTTCGCTCCGTACTGACAGCGGGAGCCTGTGTGGGATTCTCTCTCTCTCTCTGTCTCTCTCTG
This sequence comes from Hyaena hyaena, assembly GCF_003009895.1. Taxonomy (NCBI): domain Eukaryota; kingdom Metazoa; phylum Chordata; class Mammalia; order Carnivora; family Hyaenidae; genus Hyaena; species Hyaena hyaena. Next base: position 2,376,930 of record NW_024080815.1, on the reverse strand, counting down.
CCCCTCGCTCGCTCACACTCTCTCTTTCCCAAAAATAAATAAACTTATTTTAAAACTCCAGATAATTAACACGAAATTATTTTCGCTTTAGTTTTCTGAGTAATTAATTCAAAACTCTGTTTTCAGTGAGTGGATGAATTTCAGAGAGTACCTGTTTCTTGTGTGATGTTTGTGTGGGCAAGTTTGTTTTCTCTGTATTTGTATGTGATTTTGTGAGTGAGAAAACCCTATGTTGTGTGCGCGTGCATGCGTCTTGCAAGTTGGAGGAGTGTCTCTGTATTTATTGCACGTATATGTGAGTTTCTGTTCATGTCTGTAGGGGTCCACTCCAAATTTTAATAAGGATGTGAGAATTGGCCTTTCCTAGCACCCTGGGTAAGCCCCGTGACTGAGCTTTTCTTCCCTTTTTGCTGGCCACATTATCTGCTTTCCAGCCTCAGGAAAGGTTTTTTGGCACCAGGGAGCAGAGTGCCACAGTTTGTTATTATAGGGAGAAACTGAAGAAGCTGGGGCTACAGAAAGGGTCTTTGACTTAGCTCTGCTGAGCTTTCCAAAAGACGGTCTCTTACAGCACAGTCTTGTCAGTAAAGGGAGGTGGAGCTGGGTCCAATGTCAGCGAGTGTGCATATGGGCGTGTGTGCATGCGTATGCATGTGTGTGCATGCACGTGCAGGCGAACCTGGGCTCAGGCTGCACAGCGTGCTAATAAAGGCTATCAGAAAGTCTGTTCCAGCTATCCTTGTAGCACCTGCAGAATCCAGACTAGATGCCCCGAGCCTCTCTCCTGATCTCTCTTGGTCTCTCTCCCTCACCCAGGCCTATATTCCAAACATCTCTCTGTCCATCTGGGATGACCTTCCCATCCCCACCGCTTGCCCCAGCTTATTTTCTCTCTGGATGATGGCAAGGGCCTCTTCAGATCACTCCCCTTCTACTTTCAAACCTATTCCTTTACTTTGGAAAAAAAAGCCATGTTTTCTGCCTGTAAACTGAGCTCCTAGTTTACTCCTCCATTGCTTTCTGGGTGTAGAAACTAGTTTGGAAGTCAAGTGGCTTCTGCGAGGAACCCCATTATTGCATTACTGCAGTGAGCGGAAACTTGCAATTCATGTCTTATAATTAGATAAGCTGCTAATTGAGGAGGGGCATGCCAACCTGATTTGAGTCCTGACACAGTGATTAGAGCCTTAATTATAAGGAGGAAGAGGCATCAAGTCTCCTCATCTGGGCTTATCCCTCTTCATACTCCTGGCTGCAGCTGCCACGGGGGAGGCACTGAACATTCCAGACTGCAAGATGGCCCTTCAATGGCTGGGACTGAACCAGGCCCCGTGGGAGGACAGATATCCCCACAGGAGACTTTTTTCCTGCTTGGGGCTGGTCTTGATTTTTTTCAACTTCCCAGATGAATCTGGCGAGGACAGGGATTCATCCTCCCAGAGCCATAAGAAGTCACCCTATTTTCAAGGCAGCTTCTAAAATCATTCAGAAAAGCATTTGCCTCTCCCCATTTTGGCAAAGGCCTTGCTTCTTCCTTCCCTCCTACCCTGCTTTTGCAGCATTCACCTAATTATGAATTAGCTCCATGAGATTGGCCTGTCTGACATGACCTTCACTGTACCTCCAGTGCCAAGAGCCTGGCAGAGAAGTGACACTTAGTATTCTGTCATTGTATGAATGTGCCAGGTACGGTCCTGATGCTGTGATAGGGAGATGGATCAGACACCCCTCCTGCCTGTGAGGAGGACAGAGAGAACAAAAGGAACAGTGAGAACACAGCGAGGCAAGGACAACGTGGGAGGTGAGCACAATGCGACAAGGGGGACTGGAGGAGAGGAATCTCATGCTCCCGCAGTCAGCAAATACTTCTTGGAAGAGGAGAAGCCAAGCTGGGTCTTAAAGGTTGTAGGAGTTATCCAGGTGGAAGAGCAGGGGAAAGGCATTCCAGGTAGAGGGAAGGGCTTGGCGAAGGCGTGAAGGAAGCATGAGGTACCATGATGTGTTCAGGGAACTGTAAAACGTGCGGAGTGGCTGGAGCATAGGGTTGGCAAGGCTGGAGGGTCTGGGTTGGGGGCAGGGCCACCAGGTATGGCTGTGCAAGATGCCGGCTTTACAAGCGTGCCCTACCGAAGGGGTGAGGGGCCGAAATACAGCTCTGGATCCACTTGGCAAGCACACACACGTAGTTACAACCTCCCAGAGGAGGCTCTACTTCTAATTTACACAACGGCTCCTGCGGGCCAGCAGTGACTGCAGAGGTCCTTGCAGATCTTGCTAAGGGTGTATGTCTATCTAGGGCAGTGGTTCTCAAACTCTGTGCATCACAATTAGCAGCAGGGCTTGCTATAGCAGAGATTGCTGGGCTCTGCCCGTAGGGTTTCTGATTCAAGAGGCCTGGGTAAGGCCTGCAAATTTGCGTTTCTTATATGTTCCAAGCGATGCTGACGCTACCGGCCCAGGAACTGCACTCAAAGATGTACTGATCTGGGAAACAGGAAGCCACTGGAAAGCGTTAGGTTGGAGAGGCAGAGACAGAGCCCCAGGTGAGAAGGATCTGTTTTCTGGGGTTAGGGTTTCTGATATTCCTTGTGAATCAGGGAGGACAGCTGAGGGTCTCAAGGACAGTGGATGCACGCCACCCCCTCTTGTCCTGTTAAGTGTGTCCAATGGTTCTGTTCACTCAAATAGGAGTTCGACCCAAGAGTCCTTCTGTTTAGGGAGGTTTTGCCCACAGATGACATAAGGAGTGGCCACGTCATTACAAGACGCTCACCCCAAGAGCTTTTAAATAGTGAGCTCCTGAATGATTTAAATATCTGTTTACATTTTTAAATGATTCCCTGGAGAAGCTGGGGACCAGAGAAACCTACAGGCACCAAATAAAAGAGAAGTCAAACTGGTGAAAAAGCTTCTTTGAAAACTCTTTTGTGTAAACTGTAAAACTCTGTGTGTGTGTGTGTTTGGGGGGGGGGGGAAAGGAGGGGAGGGGAGGGGAAAGATGGACGTGGAACTATAGAATGTCAAGACCTCACACACGTTCGTGAACGTTTGCTGAATGAAGATGTGATAAGCGGACTGAGCATGGTGATGGAGGATCCAGGGCCAGTCTGAGGGAGGGAATTTGGCTGACAGGAAGCTGTCAGGTGGCATCTGGCTCTGGGCCAAGTTTGGAATCTTGGCTCGGGAAGCTGGACCTTCCTGGAGCCTGGTTCTCTTTTGTGGTCCCTGAGCACAGTAAAAAGATGTCCTTGTGCAGAGAAAGAATGGCTACACTCTTCCTCCCTTGGAGGCTCAGGCCCAGCCTGCCCTCTGGTTGGGGACTGGAGCTGACAGGTGGTAGGGGGTAGAGGGAGTCCATCTCTATTCTCTGGTTGAAATACAGTCTCCAGGACAAACTGGATTTAGGATCTGAGTGGGTGCTGGGAAGAACAACCAACCTGATTATCTCTCTTCTGCCTATTTTCAACCTAGAGCAGAACAGGGCGGCGAGATAATTTTTATTCACTGATTTAGGTTTCCCATTAGGGAGCCTCACACTGACTGAAGGCCACCATCCCCAACTAGCTCAGCTGTTTCCCAACCTAGCCTATCAGCGGCCATGTTGGGAGAAGGAAAGCCCTGTTGAAGGCAGCCAGATTCTTCCCCCAGGCATCAAGGAGAAAAGAAGAGGGGAGGAGAAGGAGGAGATTCCACTCAGAGGCTGCAATCAATATCAGGTTGTTCTTAATTAAGACAGCTCCAGGCAGCACATTTCCATAATTTCCCATTAAAGAGATCCTGATGTATGAGCCATTGCAGGCTGTGATTCCCCGAGTCAGCACTGTTCAGTGTCTGAGGCCTCTCAAATCAGAAAGCCAATCCATTTCAATCACCCCAACTTTCTGAGCACCTGAGAGGAGCCAGACACTGTGCCCAGAGAATGACACAGCAGTGTGGCTATAGTCCCTACTGTCCAGGGCAAAGCCTCACTAGACCCTCACCTGGGAGGAGGAGTGTGGACACAGGAGCACTTGGGTGCGGAGCTGGTCCAGGTGGGCTCTGGTCCTTCCTGGGATGACAAGGAGCAAGCATGGGACTGAGGGAAGCTTGCTGGATTTGGAGACAGAAGGTCTGAGTTTCATTCACTTAGCTCAACTCTGTTGTCCCGTGGCAGCCTGTCACAACATAGGGAGTGTTCTGTGACATAGAGGTGGATGGTAGGTAGGCTTGTGACAGCACCCCACAAAGGTGCCTATCTCCCCGTGTTCTTGGGAAGCCAACAGGGTGTTCTGTGAAGATATGGGTCAGACTGTGAAGATGGGTGCAAGGTCATCTTGCTGCCATGGCAGACCTGCTAGTCCCCATCATGCATTTGCAAACTTGGATGAAATAGATAGTTACCTAGGAAATGTATCATGCTAAAGATGACTCAGCAAGAATCAGGAAACTTGACTAGACCGAAAACTATTAACTAAACTAAAACAATAATTAATAATGCAACTCAAAAGCTACCAGGCATAGGTTCCCCTGCTCCTTCCCCCCCCCCCCCCACAGGAGAGTTGTAGAAAATCTTCAAAATTTAGAGAATCCTTTTAAAGCTAAGTCAGATAACAAAAAGAGAGAAGGCTATCACTTGTGAGCTATTTCACACATACACACACAAAAAGACAAGGTGAACATAGGACATAGATCATACAGTTATCTCTCTTAATAACATAGATGCAAAAATCCTAGCTAAGCCAGTTGTATTGAGAAAAATCATACAACTAAGTTAAGACTCATCTATGAAATTCAAAGACAGTTCAATATTAGAAAATACGCTGGTGTATTATACCTTACTAAGAAATTAAAAGAGAAGTCATGATTTTCTTAATGCAAAAAATTATTCTATAAATATTTATCTATCCTTTATTATATATATTTTAAACACATTATTTTAATTTATTATTAAAATTATTAGAAAATCAGAGCCAGGAGGAAATTGTCATGATCTGGTATAGAGTAACAGAACCCCAAAACGCACATGGAAAGTGGACCTGAGATAAATTTGAAGAAGCAGGGGTGCCTGGGTGACTCAGGGGGTTAGGCATCTGACTTTTGACTTTAGCTTAGGTTATGATCTCATGGTTTATGGGATCAAGCCCTGCATTGGGCTCTGCACGGACAGCATGGAGACTGCTTGGGATGCTCTGACTCTCTCTCTGCCCTTTCCTTGCTCACACTCACCTGCTCTCTTTCTCTCTCTCTCTCTCAAAATAAATAAATACATCTTAAAAAATAAATAACAAAATACATCTTTAAAAAAATTTGAAGGGGTGCCTGAGTGGCTTAATTGGTTAGGCATCCAACTTCAGTTCAGGTCATGATCTCATGGTTCATGGGTTTGAGCCCTATGTCAGGCTCTGTGCTGATGGCTCAGAGCCTGGAGCCTCCTTTGGATTCTGTCTCCCTCTCTGTACACCTCCCCCGTTTGCTCATGCTCTTTCTCTCTCAAAAATGAGTAAACATTAAAAAAACTTTTTTAAATTAAAAAAATTTTGAAGAAACAGCAAATTTGGGAGACGTGGTAGGCTACTTCTCCACCAGACAGCCGGTGGTATATAAAACCTGTGTGGCACCAGGAGAGGGACAGACGAAGAAACCAATGAAACAGAACAAGGGAACAGCTCCATGTACACATGGAATCTTGAAATACTGTGGATGTGGCATCATGAATTGGTGAAGATAAGAGGGATGATCCAAGAAACTAACTAGTTATCTACATGGACAGATAAAATTATATTCCCATCTTTCACCAAATGCAAAAATATATCCCAGATAGATGAAGGATCTAAATAGAAAAACAAAACTAGAAACTAGCTTTTGGAAGAAAATATAAGAGAGTATCGTTACAGCAGCGGGTTAGGAAAGAATTTAAGTTAGAAAAAACAAAGCCAGAAAAGGATTGACCATGTTGATCACCTGAGAACTGAAAGCCACACCATAAATCAAACAAAACGTAGATTGGGAGAAGGTCGTTGTTTTCTTTCTTTTTTTTTTTTTTTTCAATCCAACAAGAAATAGCATTCAGTATGTATATAAGGGACTCTTTTCAATCATTAAGTAAAAGGAGGAAGGCAGAACATCAGGAAAGGAACATGAGTAGGCAACTTACAGATGAAGAAACCCAAATGGCCAATAAACAGAGAAAGGTGCTCATGCTCAGTCTCACTGGCAAAAGCTGTAAAGCAAATCACAAGTTTTGGGGAGAATGTAGGGAAGTAGGAACTCATACACAAATCTGTGGGAGTGCAGGTTATGACAGCTACTCTGGGGAGCATTACAGACTTTGTAAAGTTGAAGACGTGTATCATACCAGCCAGTGTTCTGGCAGAAAACAGGTGGCACACTCCAATTGATAATTTGAGGAGCATTTAATAATGGGGGTATAGTTAAACTTTGATTTGCAAACATAATTCATTTCAGAAACAAGCTTGTAATCCAAGACACTTGTATATCAAAGTGAACTTCAAGAACCATTGGCTCAGTTGTGATCACGTGACATTCGGCATCACCTACGGTTTGTATGGCAAGACATCGCTCGTTCATCAAGTTAAAATTTATTAAAAATGTTTGCTCGTCTTGCGGAACACTCACGGAACAACTTACTCGCAATCCAAGGTTTTACACTATTTAGAAAATTATGGACAAGGTACAGGAGAGGCACAAGGATTAGGGCAGCCCCTAGGAACTAGTGTTAGTGGACTTAATCACCCTCAGGTCTGATGAAAGCTGAGGGACCAGTCATTAGAACCTGGAGACAGAGATGACTCTGAGAAGGCAGCCTGTGACTTTAACTGCAGGAACCCAGCCAGCCTGCTGAAATCCCACAGAGAGGGATGGGGGGTGGGGATTAATACCCTGATCCTACTTTCTTCCTCCCTGCAATTACTTGCTGGTTGCCTTCCTTGGCCACACACAGTGGGAAGCAGGAGGCAAGGGAGCCTGGCTGATCAGTCCACATCATTCAGCTCCTGGGATCTAGAGCAGGAATGGAAGTGGTGAAGAGTGGTATCTGGAAAAGTGAGCAGAAGATAATTAAACACACTTATGGCCTTTGACCAGCTCCTTAACTCCTAGGAACATACCCTAGAGAAATTCATATGCTTGTAGGCAAAAAGATGTATATAAAGTTGTTTGTTACAGCATTGTTAAAAATAAGAAAAAGTGGAAACAACCAAATTGTCCCTCATTAGGTTGTTACATAACTAGGTTATATACACCATGATTTATTCATAAAATGAAATGCCATAACACAATTAAAGCAGATGAACTAGATAAACATGTATCAGTATCTATAAATCTCAGGAAGATAATGCTGAGTGGAAAAACGTTATCAAAAGATACAATATGATAGTACTTACGTAAAAATTATTCAAGCCCGTAGCAAATTGTGGAAGTTTATAGTAACTACAAAAATATGAATAGGAAGGAAGCACACCAACTTCAAGATGGTGGTAGCCTCTGGGGCTGGGGGTGAAAGAAGGGAAAGAGAAGGGGTACTTTAGTTGTATTTGTATTTTTTTTTTTCATTTTTAAGTCAAGATGAAACAAATATGGCAAAATGTTAACATCTACTTAATCTCAGTGGTAAGGATGTGAGTGAGTTATTTACTATTTGGTCTAATTTTATGTATGTTTAAAATATCTCATAATTAAAAATTCAAAGGCAATAATGAAGGAAAGTGTGAATTATTTGAGAGACATTTAGAACATAAAAAAAGGAGCTAAATGTCACTTATCGAGAGCAGAATTAGGCAAACATTTTCTGTAAAGGGCAAGATAGTAGATATTTTAGGCTTTATGATTTGTACAGTCTCTTACAACTACTCAGTTCTGCTGTTTTAGCTTAGAAGTAGCCATAGGGAATATACAAATGAATGGTTGGCTGTGTTCTAATAAAGCTTTATTTACAAAAGCAGGTGGCCAGTGGGATTTGACTTATAGGCCCTAGCTTGCTGACCCCTGATATAGATAATCTACTTATCAGGCATGCTTCTTTTCCCAAGAACGTGTTTTGTTTTTTTTTAATGTTTATTTATTTTTGAGAAAGAGAGTGAGTGAGAGAGAGAGAGAGAGAGCAGCGGAGGGGCAGAGAGAGAAGGAGACACAGAATCTGAAGCAGGCTCTAGGCTCTGAATTGTTTGCACATAAGGCTCAAACCCACAAACTGTGAGATCATGACCTGAGCTGAAGTCAGATGCTTAATTGATTGAGCCACCCAGGCACCCCAAGAATGTGTTTTAAATAAGGTTCTGTGGTATAGCTGTATTCCCAACCTGCAATACTACAGATTGATTGATAGGACTTTGATTGACAGCCTGTTGTTCAGACTTTCCTCACCACCAATCAAAGTACAGTGGCTGAAGAATGCATCCTCATCCATCTTCATCTTTGCTTTGCTGTGAACATTAGAAGTCTTTCAAGGCTTCGCTTTAGTCTGTTTGTATGTATACTTTGAAAATGCTGAAAGTGTGGCAACCCTAGAGTTACCTCTTGCCCAGGCTAAGCAGAATGAACAAAACAGTGAAGTATTAGCAGACATTTTGAAACATGCTGGCATCATTAGTAGACTGTTTTGACTTGGAAATCCAGCATATCATCAGAATTATCTAATTAGTTTCATTTTATGGGATTAAATGGAGAGGCAGCTTGTGCAGTGGTTAGGGATACATATGTACTCTGGGGTTAATTATAGCACCTATCTCACGGGGACCCCACACTGGTTTCAATTATCTATTGCAGCATAGTAACCATTAAGAACAGTGGCTTAAAGGCAGTAACAATCGGGAGTGACATCAACAGGATCTCAGCAGGTGGAATAGGTGGTCTCAGCCCTTGTCTTCCTTTAGAAACATCAATTTAACAAACATCCATGGACAAAAATATCTTTATGAAAGTTCCAAAGTGCAGGTGAGATGTTACAGCACCCCAGTGGCACAGAGAAATGAGAAAAGACGCACTGAAAAAGGTAAGACAAAAGGTTCATTTTACTCTCCTAACTTGGCACAGTGCAGCTCTGAGAGAGATCCCCTGAGTCATGGATTTTCTTATGAGAGAAAGAGAGAACACGCTCACTTACAGATCCCATCAGCTTGTGGACGTATATAAAAATCCCATAGCTAACATCTTACTCAATGGTGAAAAACTAAAGCATTTCTTCTAAGATCTGGAACAAGGGAAGTGTGTCTACTCTCATCACTTCTATTCAGCATAGTACCAGAAGCCTTAGCAAGAGGAATTAAGCAATAAAAAGGAATAAAAGGCATTAAAATCAGAAAGAAAGAAGTAAAATTATCTCTGCAGATGACATGCTTTTATATATATAGAAAACTCTAAAGGCTATACACATGTGTGTATGCAGACACACTCACACACGTTAGAACTAATAAATGAATTCAATAAAGATGCAGGATATAAAATTAACACACAAAAATCAGTTGTGTTTTCATACACTGACAGGAATTATCTGAAAAGGAAATTAAGAAAACAATCCCACTTACAATAGCATCAAAAAGAATAAAATACTTTGAATAAACTTAACCAAGGAGTTGAGAGACTTGCATACTATAAGCTGTAAAACATTGATGAATGAAATTAGAGAAAATTAAATGAAAAGGCATCCATGTTCATGGATTGGGAACATTAATATTGTTACAATGCCCATAATACCCAAAGTGATCTACATATTCAATGTAATCCCATCAAAATCCCAAGGACATTTTTTACAGAAATAGAAAAAAAAAAAAAAACCCTAAAATTCATGTGGAACCACAAAAGACCCTGAATAGCCAAAGCAGTTTTGAACAAGAACAAAGTTGGAGACATCATACTTCCTGATTTCAAAATACATTACAGAACTACAGTGATTAAAACAGTATGGTACTGTCATAAAAACACACATATATTTCAGTGGAACAGAATAGAGAGCAGAGAAGTAAATCCATGTATATATATGGTCAACTGATCTTTGATAAAAGTGGCAAGATCCACAAAGAGGAAAGGACAGTCTTCAATAAATGGTATTAGGAAAACTACAAGAGAATAAAGACCTTGTCACACACCAAACATAAAAATTAACTCAAAGTGGTTAAAGACTTAAACATAAGAACTGAAACCATAAAACCCCTAGAAAAATACATAGGGGAAATCTTCTTTATGTTGGTCTTGGCAAGGATTTTTTGGATATGACCTTTAAAGCACAGGCAACAAAAGCCAAAATAGACAAGTGGGACTGCATCAAACTAAAAAGCTCATGCACAGAAAAGGAAATGATCAACAAAATGAACAGGTAACCTATGGAATGGGAGAAAATATTTGCAAACTATATACCTGGTAAAAGGTTAATATCCAAAATATATAGGGAACTCCTACAATTCAGCAGCACAAAACTAAATAACCCAATTAACAAATGGGCAAAGGAACTGAAGAGACATTTCTCCAGAGAAGACATACAAATGGCCAGCAGCTACATGAAAAGGTGCCCAACATCACTAATCATCAGGAAAATGAAAATGAAATTCATAATAATATATCACCTCACACTGATCAGGGTGGTTATTACAAAAAAAGAATAAGTGTTGGCAAGGATGTGGAGAAAAGAAAATCCTTGCATACTGTTGGTGGAAATTGGTGTAGCTACTATGGAGAACAGACGAAGGTTCCTAAAAAAATTAAAAATAGAACTACCATGTGATCCAGCAATGGCACCTCTGAGTATACATCCAAAGGGTTTGAAATCAGGATCTTGAAGAGAAATCTGCACTTCCATGTTGATTGAGGCATTGGTCTCAATAGCTAAGACAAGGAAGTAAACTAAATGTCTATTCACAGATGAATGAAAAAAAATGTGGCATATAACAATATTATTCTACCTTAAAAAAAGAAGGAAATCCTGCCATATGTAACAACATGGATGAACCTTGAGGATATTATGCTAAGAGAAATAAGTCAGATGCAGAAGGATAAATACTACATGACACCACTTATATAAGGTATCTAAAATAGTCCAGCTCAGAAGCAAAAAGTAGAATGGTGATTACTAGGTGCTAGGGATGGGGGAACATGTGAAGTATTAGGCAAAGAGTACAAAGTGTCAGTAATGTAAGATGAATAAGTCTTAGAGATCTACTATGCAGTAACAGAACCTACAGTTAATAACAGTGTATTGTACACTTAAAAATTTGATAAGAAGGTAGATCTTATGTTCAAAATTCTTATCACACACACACACACACACATACACACACACCACATCATCATCATCATCATCATCATCATCATGGCAGGAGGAAACTTTTGGAGGTGAGGGATAGGTTTATGGCATAGATTGTAGTGATGGTTTCACAGAGGTAGACTTATCTCCAAACTCATCAAATTGTATATGTGAGATATGTACAGCTTTTTATATGTAAGTTATATCTCAATAAAGTGGTTTAAAAAGACAATTACAATCATTTATTTTGTTCTGGAATCTGGGAGTAGACAGGGTTCATTCAGCTAGAAAGCCATTTCTGGGGCTCTCTCATGGTGGTGACCCTAGGAACACTCAGGTGGCTGAATCTGAAACACTAGAGGGCTCTTCAGGCATCACTCTCTCTCTGTCTTTCCACATGGTGGCCTCAGGGAACCTTGAACTTCTTACCGGCTAAAGGTTTCCAAAGTGACTCACTGGCTAAAGTTTTCCAAGGGAAACTTGCCAACCTGCCTGATGTTTTCTCATGTAACCTCTGATCTCATAGAGTGTCATTCCTATGCATCCACCTCAATTCCCTGTGTCAGTCACAAAGGATCTGAAAATGAACAGTTGATACACATGAAGTTCTTCAAGCCAGTTGTTGGCACAGAGAAAGTGCTACACGTGTTTGTAAAAAAAATATACAAGAATTCTCTAGCCGGGGACTTACAAAGTATTTACAAATAGACACATGGCCCACTAACTGGCCCATGGATAGGAAGCTTCCTGTCTCTTCTGACTCTATCTACTGCTGTTGCTCCTGTCCTCATCACTGCCCCTTCCTTCTTCATTTCCTCACAGATACGCCAATCATCTGTATCCCTAGTTACCTACCATCAAAGATCTGGGCCTTGAACCTTCCTATGGACTCATTCTCTCAGTTAGTCAGCAATCATTGATAAGCAGGTCACCGTTAAAGTTGCTGGAGGTAGGCAGTGAAGACAGTGTCTGTCTTCCCCTGGGATCCGTGTAGCTGTGGCAGGCCCAAGCCGTTATCTTGCAGGTAGTGGAGATCGCGTACTCATCACAGTTCTTAATACCATGCAGGGGTATATGTATTATTCTATAGGGAGCCACAAGGTGAATGTGTGTGTGTAGGGGGGCAGTGTGGGCGTAGTGGGACTCAGAGGAAGGACAATGGATATGTCACTAGGATGTATGAATATATTTAACAAGGAGGCTGTCAGAGGAGTGACCATAGAAGGAATGACATTTGAGCTGCATCTCGAAAGGTGAGGAGGAGATTTCCTAGCAGGCTCTGTAGGGAAGGGCATTGCTGGCACAGGAACAGAATGTCCAAAGGGCCAGAGGATGTTGGGGGAACATGGAGAGTTCTAGAAGAGCAAATAAAGTGGCAGCTCCGGGAATCCTGCCCAGAATCCCCAAGTGATCCCCCCTTAGGTGGCCTCTGGCAACCTCACATGGCACCCCAGGGCTTTAAAGTCAGGTGCAACTGAGTTCGAATCTCAGCCCTGGCACTTGGGTCCTCTGTGACATAAGATAAGCCATTTAACCTCTCTGAACCATAATTTCTTTATCTGTAAAATGGGGATATTATCTTCCTCGCAGAAGGAGATAGAGATGAAACGATGTTTGAGAAAGCAGTTCGCATTGTGCCTGGCCTGCTTCTGGGTACTTGAAAATAGTAGTTATTACCCTTTTTATGGAGAGGCTCTGAGGTGTGTGTGCACCTAACAGGCACAGTGTAGGGACTTATACCTGGCAGTTTCCGTTCCTTCTTACTGCCTAATACCCTTTCCTTGGCACCGAAATGGCTTATGTCATAGGGAGTAATGGGAGGCAAATTAATGTAAAGACAAACCTGGGTCCCAGCTATAGCCCTGCCACTTACCATCTGTGGTTTTGGCAAATGGCATGTCTTCTCCGAACCTCCATTTCATTATCTGTAAAATGGGAGGTATTAAGACCTAACTCACGGGGTTGGTATGAGGGTAAAAGGGGCTAATAAATCTAAAGAGGCTGGCATATTTTGTAGGAGCTCAAAACTGTTATTGTGATGTGAAATTGCTTTGTACAGCACAAAGCACTGTACAGCATGAGCGGTTATTATTTTATTAAGGCAAAATTCATGGATCCAAAGGCTAATGGCTATTTCAAGCCAAGGTTTCGTTTTTTTGCTGACTCTTGTTTTGTGGATGGAGCTGGGGAGAAAGAACGCCTTTGTTTCCTGCACTATCTGGGGACCGACATTGTTCCTCACACTCTGCAGCAACCAAGACAAGCTGCAAAGCAGCACCCCCAATGTCAAAACAAAATGCCATAGGGTTGTCTTGATGTCCCATGGGAAAGAACGTGTTTGTAATTGTGTGAAATGTGATGGAACACAAAACATGGACAGCATGGTAAATAAGTTCAATTCACTGTGAAACATACATAACAATGTTTAAGACAGCTTAAAATTTGAAATTTGCAAATTTTCTATAGAAACCATAAATAAAGAAAATTATGAGCGCCACCTTGTGGTGAGATCTCTATTAAAACATCATATTGGAGAATATTCCTTTCCCTACACAGAGCCTCTAAATTAAAGGCAGATAGCATCTGTCCATCCGTCCATCCACCCATCCACCCATCCACCCATCCATCCATCCATCCATCCATCCATCCATCCATCCATCCACCCACTCTCCCATACATCTATCCATTCATTCATGTAGAAATTCACTTAATAATTTGTTTATTTGTTTGAATGCTTTCTATGGTTTGGTCTGGAAGATGCCAGGACCTTGCTTGGAAGGAACCTACAGAGAGTGACGATAGATATGACAAGCCAACAGTTCTGGGGAAACTTGTGGAGGGCACTTAATTCAGTTCCTGTTATTGTTGAGGTGGAAGATACAAGCAGGGGAGGCTTCCAGATGGAAGCAGCACCTACACTGATATCTGAATGATGGGATTCTAGGTAAAAGGAGAGCCCTGGTGCCCTGGTTGAGGCTACTTTTTCTGTGCTGTCACATGCATTGTTGGCTCTATAGTCCCCACCTTAGTAGAATGACAAACTGGACACAGTGGTCAGTGTGGTGAAGGGACACTTGAAGGAACTAGGGAAGAGCTATGAAATGAAGTGCCTGCTAAGTGGTCAGGTTCTATTGTACAAGATTAATGCTACCTATTAATATTAGAAGATATTAATAGCTACCATTATGTTGGGTTCTTCACTTAATAGAATTCGTTATACCCACATCAGCAGAGTCGTGTTAGCGTGGGCTGTTGGCCAAGATGTGGGAATGGCCTCATTATATACGGCTAGACACATAATTGTGTTCTGTACCCAGAATCTACTTCTATTACCTGTTACAGGTTGTTAATTGATAAATGTACTACAGAAAAAAGGCCCAGCAGCAAACTGGTTAAATTGGCCAGTGCCTGGTCCACATCTGAAGGATGGATGGTCCTTTAGCAATCATCCTCTGTTCCCTTTGCAGACTCCCACAGAACCGATATCTGCCTAGCAGAGCATACCGTAGCTGCAGTGGGCTTGAGCAGGGCTTGCTATCTTCAGGGAGCGAGTTCCCTCCAGTTCAGCACAGTCCCCACCTGGCCCCATCCTCTCCTGATTTTCAAGTGTGTGTCATTATCTTTTGCATGACTTTGCACTGTTGTTCTTTTTATGATAGAGAAGCATGTCTCTGTATTCCTGTCTAGTAACAGCAATGAAATACAGACCAGAAAGGGGTAGTGTATTTCATGAAAAATGGTGCAAAGCATGTCTCTTTGTGGGATTAAAAAAATTCAGATGCATTTAATGTATAAGCCAAGTATGTCTGTGTCTTAGACCTTGTCTGTCTCCTTCATTCATATTATTTCCTTGGATTCTGTGAGCATTTGCTTCAGGATGGACGGGAGCAGCCCTGGTCAGTGTCCCAGAACAGGTGTTGTTGACCTTGATTGTCACCTCCCTTCAAAACAGCGCCTCCTCCCGGGATCCCAGCACTGTCTACGAGCAGGCCGGCCATATTTAGAATATCCTGGATGGGACGTAAGGGCAAAACTTCAACATTTCAACAATTTCTTCTGATGGATCCTCACTTCTCTTCTTTAGTGTAACTCAAATCAGAAGGAATATGACGTTTTGTTGGAACAGCCTTAGTGTTTCATTGTCTACAATTATGTCTAAAGCGATTAGTTTTCTCTGTGCCAGCAATTGATCTGTGAATTCACGAGTCTGGCTCCGCTTCCCAGCCCTCACCGCTCACAGCCGTGGAAATGGATTTGCAGCTTCAGGCTCTGCCGTCTTCATCCTCCTTCTCCTTCTGGAGCTCATTCTGTCTCCAGTCATGGGGGGTGGGGGGAGCAGACGAAGAAACCATGGGGATGAGCTTTCAGGCTGTCCTGCTGCCTGGATAAATCAAACTTTTACCCAGATCTGGTGTGGGGCTTCTGCTCCGTCCCTCTGACCAAATGCTAGTTCTCGAGGACCTTCCAGAACTTCCCGTTTCTGTTTAGAACAGTCAGTGCGGTCAGACGGTCAGTTTCCCCACTCGAGCTGATGGCCCTAGCCATGAACAAGGAGGTCACAAAGAAAGTAAAGAAGTGGTGCAGCCGCTCTGGAAAGGAGTATGGAGGTTCCTCAAAAAATTAAAAATAAAACTCCCTATGACCCAGCAATTGCACTACCAGGTATTTATCCAAGGGATACAGGTGTGCTGTTTCGAAGGGGCCCATGCACCCCAATATTTATAGCAGCACTATCAACAATAGCAAAGTGTAGAAAGAGCCCAAATGTCCATCAACAGATGAATGGATAAAGAAGAGGTGGTATATATACACAATGGAGTATTACTCAGCAATCAAAAAGAATGAAATCTTGACATTTGCAACTACGTGGATGAAACTAGAGGGTACTATGTTAAGCGAAATTAGTCAGAGAAAGACAAATATATGACTTCACTCATATGAGGACTTTAAGACACAGAACAGATGAACATAAGGGAAGGGAAGCAAAAATAACATAAAAACAGGGAGGGGGACAAAACATAAGAGACTCTTAAATATAGAGAACAAACAGAGGGTTGCTGGAGGGGTTGTGGGAGGGGGGATGGGCTAAATGGGTAAGGGACATTAAGGAACCTACTCCTGAAATCACTGTTGTACTATATGCTAACTAACTTAGATATAAATTTAAAAAATAAATTAAATTTAAAAAATGCATTCAACCTAACAGAAAGTAAAGAAGTTAGTCTGACCAATTGAAAGTATCAGCCACACCCATTGGCTAAGTGTGGGACAAACCCCACCGTATTAGAGAAATTGATTACGTAACGTTAGAAAGTAATAGGGCTTTGAGCTTAAGCAATGTATAGACCCCTTTTAGTGGGGAAAAAAGCTGACAAATTATTACCTTAACTTCAAATGTGCAGATACTAACCTAAGTACAATCTTCTTAAAACAAATGTATAAATTTAAATATAAACAACAAAAACATTCAGATAGACTTCCACAAATTTATGTAATGCAAACAGGTCCACAACACCGATTAAATGCCTCTATTCTAAGTGTCCTTTGTTTTAAATATCATGCTACCTTTGTTTCTACAGGATGCAGTGAGGTTGTTTATTCTTCCCTTCGATCAGATCATTTGTGTTGAAGTTCATCCTGTTCATTTTTCATCAGCCTGAGACAGTTAAAGCAGTTCTCTGTGGCCCCTGTGCCGTCATAAGCACAAACCTACATGTGGATACAGAAAGTCCGTGGCCTGAGCTGGCCAGCCAGTTGATCCACAAGATGCTTATATTGATTCTTTTTAGATTTTCATCAAGACAAACCCACAAAACTAAAAAAACAATATCAAAAAATTAGGAACCCAGATGAAAATATTCAGAGGCTCCCATTTGAGAAACACCACTGTTAAAGGCCCGATGACCTGGCTATTCTGTGGTATGGGAGAGCAAATGGAGGGAAGGATCAGGGCTTAAACTGTCTAGAGGCACCCAGATCAGCTTCTGTCTGCGTTAGGCTACATCTCGTCAAAGCTGGTCCGTTCTCAGATTTGCTGGGGAAACCGAGACAGTTTTGCTGCTCACTTGAATTCTGGTCCTCAACTATCATTCTGCATCTGGCTTTGTGCTGCCATACCTCCCTGACAATGAGGACTCACAATCCCACCTAGTGCTGGGGACAGGACTGGGGCATTTGTGTAGCAGACTCTGGTCACCCAGTGTTCAGAAACACAGATTGGAAACTTTAGTCTGAAAAATTTTTTATGCTATTTATTATGTTTGAATGTGGATGTTTTTCACCAGGAGAATTTTAGATAATGGCCATTGGGAGGACCCAAGAGAACTGCATAGATTCCAATTGAATAGAATTATTCAGAGTGAGGAAGAAACCCTGACTGAGGATATATTCAAACAACTACCAGGAATCTATGAGTTCAGTTGCCTTTTCCATGATGGGCAGACAAAAAGAGTATGTGTTACTCTGTGACTGGCAGTGGTTAACCTCTAAGTCTGAGTTGTTACTGAAACATGCTGTCTTCAGTCTCCAAGTACTGATTCACTTGGGGAAAACTGAGGCAGTGGAATGCTTGGTCCTCGATGCCTGTCCCCAAAGTCCAACCGATAGGCTTGGTTCACCTGCAACCACCCTCCAAGGTCGCTGGCCAGTCTATCAGTGGTCATCGAAGCCCAGGAAGGACTTTCTCTTGTTTCTTTCCATGGATCCAGTTGTCCACAGCTCTGCCTGCCCCAAGAATTCAAGTAGTTCAAGTACCAAACCTCAAGGAGGGATTCAAATCCCTCTCCTCCAAGTTTTGCCAACCTCATCCGAACTGATGATGTGCCTTTCAGTTGGACCCTCCCACCCTGTTTTCCCTAAAACTCAATGGTCTGAACTGAGTCGTATCAGTTCCACATTTGTGAAGTCATCTCAAATATATTTTAGAATGAAGTGGGGTGTGAATGGATGAATTATGTACACACATATGGTGGGATGTGTGCGGTGGTTAGAGATGGGTTCTGGACTCAGGCCTGAGTTTTAACTGTCTTGCCAATTGAAAGCTATATTACCTTAGACAAATTGCTTGCTCTTTCTAGGACTCAGTTTCCTTATTTGTAAAACAGGAATCAAAATAATATTTATTGCGGCACTCAAGTGGCTCAGTCTCTTAAGCGATCGACTCTTGATGTTGGCTCAGGTCATGGTCTTGTGGTCATGAAATTGAACCCCATGTTGGGCTCCATGCTGAGTGCGGAGCTTGCTTAAGATTCTCTCTCTCTCTCTCTTTCTCTCTCTCTCTTTCTCTCTCTCTCTCTCCCCCTGCCACTCCCCCACTTGCATGTGCTCTGTCTCTCTCAAAATAATTACACATTAAAAAATAAGATCTATTTCATAATGTTGAGAGGACTAAATGAGATATTAGTGTCTGAGATACCCAATGAGTACTCAATCAGCTGTAGTTTATTATTATTATTATTGCTATTATTGCTATTGTTATCAGTTGTGCATATGGGCCTTTGCATTAGGCACAAGGGCTACCAAATTTTCCATTCTCAAATAGCTTCTAAAAGTTCTGAGGTCTTCTCTGGAGCCACCCAGAGTTGGATCAACAATCAAACTGATTTGATGCCAAACAACCTGAATGTGGGGGCAGGACACACAAAATCCACCGCCATCACCCAATCCTGATTAGGGTAGGACTTATTCTAGAGCCTGTGATCCAGAATTGGATTGCACACTGAGGCTGCGAGGGGGAAAGATGGGAGGATGGTAAGCTCAGTTTTCACTGTTTCATAGCCAAGGCTTCACTGAATTTGGAAAGTCTCCCTCTGCCCTCATTGGAAGACGACCCTGACGACAGCGCAGGAGTGGTGTCCTGCCAATGGCGACCGCACAATGAAGCTGGAAAGAACCCCAGGCCATCTTTCCTTCCTAATGGCTGGAAACATATGTCTCAAGCAGAATTTATAAAGATATCATTTCATTCTTTGTCTCCTCATTTCTGAGTCAGTACACAAATAGCTTGTTTTCTGGAGCTTCAGGGAAGCCTGGATTGACATGTTAGCCAGGAAGTAATGTGCCTTCTTTCTTCTTCTGTCCATAACACATTCAAATCTAGATAAAAATATGTCCAAATTTGTTCAAAATCTATCAGTTGGGCCATTTTCTCAATGACAAACAGATGGCTCCTTTGAGTTATTCAGAGGGAAAACATTTTTCCCTTTTGTTCATCTCAGTTTTTATGGCTTAAAAGAATTAGTGTTTAATCCCAATTCCAAAATTGTTAATTAGTTTGTATTTGCTTTGCTAAATCTGTTAATTAGATTTTTATCACTTCAGCTATATCTCCCTGATAGCATCTGGTGTCAAGTTTGCAGAAATAATGTTGGTTTTATAGCCAAAAATCAGAGGTTAAACCCCCAGGACTACAGACGTGACAGCATTAAAGGGAAATTCATCACCCCAAAGACTTTCATTCCCATATATTTTAGAATCAGCCCAAACACGAACCCATGTTCTTTTTCCCCTTCCCTTCTTTTGGAGCACTGTGGCTCAGTTCCTTTTTTATTTATTTGTGCGGCTGTTGCTGATGAGAGTTTCAGGGGGAGACCTCAGCCCACCCCTACCATAGCTTTGGAAAATGAGTAGACGCTCTTCTGCTCAATCCCTTTCTGTTGCTTATAGAAGCTTCCATCCTGGACTAGGGCTATACAAGACTAACATAATTCATCACTTAATCTGATAAAAAGGACTGTGTAGGAAGGCTGTGCAGACACAGCTCTGTAATTTTACCTGTAGGTAGGGCCATAATAGAGCCGAGCAGCAAGAGTAAGGCAGTGTCTGTTGCAAATGAGCTGTTTTGAACTTGAATCAGCGCACTTCAGGGAACAATTAAGTGAAGTAAATCAACTAATCTGGGGATATTTGGGTAATAGGGGAAGGCTGCTGGAGAATAATCTGTCTGGGTATCTGTAGTAGGCTGAATAATGGTCCCCAAAGATGTCCACAGCCTAATCCTTAGAACCTGGGAAAATTACTGTATGTGGCAAAGAGGACTTTGTAGTTGTGATTAAGGTCAGGCTCTTGCAAAGGGGAGAGTATCCTGGATTCTTTGGGTGAGCCCTAAATGTAATTGCAGATGGTCTTAGAGGAGAGAGGCAGAGGGAGATTAGATAGAAGAGGAGAAGGGGAGGTGATGACAGAAACACAGATGGGAATGACCCCTTGAAAATGGAGTGAGGAGCCATAAGCCAAGGAATTCAGGCAGGCAGTAGCAGCTGAAAAAGCAAGAAAATGGATTCTCTTCTCAGAGCCTCCGAAAGGAACCAGCATAGCCAACACCGTGACTTTAGTCTAGTGAAGCTAATCCTAGACTTCTGACTACTAGAACCATAAAAGAAGAAATTTGTATTGTTGGTATTGTTTTTTAAAAAAAATTTAAACGTTTATTTATTTTGAAAGAGAGAGACAGAGCATGAGCAGGGGAGGGGCAGAGAGAGAGGAAGACACAGAATCTGAGGTAGGCTCAGGCTCTGAGCTGTCAGCACAGAGCCGGACGCGGGGCTTGAGCTCACAAACTGTGAGATCATGGCCCAAGGTGGAGTCTGACGCTTAACTGACTGAGCCACCCAGGCGTCCCAAAATCTGTATTGTTTTAAGCCACCACTTTTGTGGTATTGTTACAGTAACCATAGGAAACTAATACAGTTATCTTTTCCTTGCCCGATGCTGAAGAGTTCCACACCACCAGACAGAGGTAACCTACACAGGCAAGGAGAGCCAGAGGGGACCGGCACAGTGCCTTCATGCTCTCAGAGACTTCCTCCTGCAGCTGGATGTAGACATGGAAACAATAGCTAGGACGCTCTGGGAGGTTTGGGAAGAACATTTCTGAGAATCATGGACAGTAGGCAATAGCATACAGAGAGAGAGTAGGCAAGAGCATACAATAGCATACTGAGAGCGCTTGGTAGTTGGATATTTACATACCTATTAGGAAAAGGCCAGTAAGCACGGAGAGCAGAGTTCAGAGGAGGGTGCAGAGCAGAGGTGAGCAAGGAAGAGGATCTGGACAGGAAAGAGCTCAGAGGCTTCACCTTAGCCACTTGAGAGCTCTGGTGGAGAGCGACTGGCAGTGAACAGTCAAGACTCTCTGGTCTCACCCTTCGCGTGTTCCTATAGAGGGTGGAAGGAGATCTGAGTGCGTGAATCTATGGATCTACCATCCCCATTCAGGATAACTCTGAATTGGACAGCTTGAGCTTCCAGGTGGGATTTCATTTAAGTAAATATTCTATTGGTGGAAACGATTTTTTGGTAACTTAATTTACAAACTTTTTAAAAAATATTTATTTTTGAGAGAGAGAGAGAGAGAGAGAGAGAGAGAACGCAAGAGTGTGAGCGAGTAGGAGAGGGTCAGAGAGTGGGAGACACAGAATCCAAAGCGGTCTCTAGGCTCTGAGCCATAAGCATAGAGCCCAATGGCGGGGCTTGAACCCACAAACTGTGAGATCATGACCAGGGCCGATGTCGGGTGCTTAACTGACTGAGCCACCCAGGTGCCCCTTTGGTAACTTAATTTTGATATCATTTTAAAGTACAGAAACTTGCAATAATAGAAGGACTCCCATATACCCTTTAAACAGATTCACCAAGACTCAGTATCTATCCACATTTGTATGATCATTTGTTCTCTCTTTCTATATATAGACATATCTGAACCGTTTGAGAATAAGTAGGCATTATATCCATCTCTTTACCCCTAAATATGTCAGTGTTTATAAGAACAAGTACATTTTGTGATTTGTTCTAGAGTACGATTATCAAAATTGGGAAATTTAACATCAACAAAATGCTGTCATGCAATCCACAGTCCAAATTCAAATTTTGCCACATGTCTTTATAGCTATTTTTTCCTGGTCCAGGATTGGATCCAGGTTCACACTTTGCGTTTGGTTGTCCTCTCTTCTTTAATTTGGAATTTTCCCTCAGCTTTTGTCTTTCATGGCTTTGACATTTTTGAAGAGTACAGGCCAGTTATTTGGTGAATTACCCCCTCTGTTGCAGCTTATACGGTATTTCCTCACGTTGGGATTCAGATCATGCAGTTTTAGCTTTAGCATGTGACAGAAGTGATGCTGTGTTCCTTTCAGAACGTTGTATTTGGAAAGGATATGATGTTGCCTTGTCCCATTGTTGGCGATGGTGACCTTGATCCCTTGGTCAAGAGAATGGTAGCACCTTGCAGGTCTCTCTGCTGTAAGTTTTCATTTTCTCCTTTGTCATTAAGTAATTTGTAGAAAGATACCTTAATACTAGGTAAATCTCCTGTTACTCCTCAGAATGCCACCCACTTATTTTAACACCCATTGATAATTCTTACTTGAATCTATTATTACTACGATGATTGCCAAGTGGTGATTTTCTTAACTTCATCATTCCTTCTGTATGCATTAATTGGCATAATTGCATAAGAAAACTCTTTTATTTCCCATTTATTCATTCGTGTATTTAGTTGTGTCAGGTACACTCACAGATCTTATTTTATTCATGGGTAATCGGTAATCGTTATCACTGTTCATTTTGATGCTCACATTAACCCAGATTTGGCCAATGGGAGCTGCATAAAGATGGCTCCTAATGTTTTGTGATATGTTGCTATAATTTTTTTGAGCACTTCTTTACCTTCTGTGACAAGACATTCATTCTAGGCCCTTCTTGCTTCAGCCTTGGAATCAGCCATTTCTCCAAGGAAACCTGGTTCCTTACTTATACTATTATAAGGAATGATAGTAAGAAGACCTGGGTGGTAGGTCTGTTCATTGCTACTAGTATAACATTGCTTTGAGGCCTTTTTAGCTTTCAGATCTAGAAAACACACACACACACACACACACACACACACACACACACACGTCTATTCTGTATCTCTAATTCCAATCCTACACCACAAAATTCATCCCTAGCGTTTCCCATTCCACATTGGTAACAGCTGTCTGTCACAGAGAGACACTTGGCTCCCACCATTTCAATCTATTTATTCACGTGCTCAATCCTAGTTTTCACAGAAAGCAGTTTCGGAATTGCTGACCCATCCCACCGCAAGAACCAAGTAGAATTATTTATTAACAGTTCTTTTATGTTTAGATTGCAGTACATCGTCTAAGTACTGTGCTCAAAAGTTACCTGGGTTTGTTCTCTTGTTTTTTCCCCTTCACGATGATTATGTTATTCTTTTAAATTCTAATTGGGCTTCTTCTTCTTCTTCTTTTTTTTTTTCTGTTTATATTCCATTTCAGAGTTGTAAAACTGGTATCCAAATTGATTTGGCTTAATTTTGAAAAAGTATTTAGGGACACTTGGGTGGTTCCATCAGTTAAGGGTCTGACTTTGGCTCAGGTCATGATCTTGTAGTCCAGTATGTGAGTTTGAGCCCCACATTGGGCTCTGTGCTGACAGCTCAGAGCCTGGAGCCTGCTTCAGATTCTGTGTCTCCTTCTCTCTCTGCCTCTCCCCCACTCACACCCTGTCTCTCTGTCTCTCAAAAATAAATAAACATTTAACAAAAAATTTAAAAAAGTATTTAAAACATTAATATGATCCCAAAGTGCAAACAGTTATTCTCACTGAAGTATCACTCCCTTATCTACCTGGTTCCCATCCACCCCCGTGGGTAACCATTCTCATTAGTTTCTGGTTTATTTTTTCTTGATTTCCTTTTGCTTTTAAGAAAGGAAACACATGGGGGCGCCTGGGTGGCTGTTAGGCGTCCGACTTTCGCTTAGGTCATGATCTCGCGGTTGGTGGGTTCCGGCCCCGCGTCGGGCTCTGTGCTGACTGCCAGCTCAGAGCCTGGAGCCTGTTTCAGTCTGTGACTCCCTCTCTCTCTGACCGTCCCCTGCTCACGCTGTCTCTCTCTCTCTCTCTCCTAGNCAGCTCAGAGCCTGGAGCCTGTTTCAGTCTGTGACTCCCTCTCTCTCTGACCGTCCCCTGCTCACGCTGTCTCTCTCTCTCTCTCTCCTAGAAATAAATAAAACATTAAAAAAAAAAAAGGAAACACATGTACCTTTCTCATTTCCTCTTTTCACACAAAAGGTACAATACTATATATATACCCTTTGGCAGCCTGCATTTTCACACACAAAATATGCCCTGGAAGTCATTCCCTATTACTGCATAGAGACCATCCCTATTCCTTTTTAGCACCGTACAGCACTACATTGTCTGGATATCATTTAGTTTAAAAACATCTCCTTCCATATGAATGTGGAGGTTGTTCTCTGTATTTTGAAATTATAAATAATGCTGCAATGAATGCACTGGTGCATTTATCATTTTGTATTGTTGCAGGTGTATCTTCAGAGCAAATTCCTAGAAGTGGCTTCCTAGAACAAAAGGTAAATGCATGTATAGTTTTGTTAACTACTGCCAAATTCTGCTCCAGAAGGCTGTACCATTTTGCATTCCTATCAGCAATGTAGGAGAGTGCCTATTTCTCCCCAGCCTTGCCAACACAGTGTGGTGCCAAGTTTTTACATTTTTGCTAATTTGCTAGGTGATAAATGGTATTTCAGTGTGGGTTTAATTTGCATTTCTCTTTTTATGAGTTGAACAACTTCTCATAAGTTTAAGTAAAATTTTATGTCTTTTTTTGGGTAAATTGTTCACAAATTTTGCTCATTTTTCTATCAGGTATTTGGCCCTGTTTCCTCACTTTTTTTTTTCATTGCTCTTCATAAAAAATATGGAACGCTTCACGAATTTGCATGTCATCCTTGCACAGGGCCATGCTAATGTTCTCTGTATCGTTCCAATTTTAGTATACGTGCTGCTGAAGTGAGCACTCCTCACTTTTTTTTTTTTAAAAAGAGTTCTTTATATATTATAGCTATTAGACCTCAACTGTGATATATGTTGCAAATACTTTGTTTTGAAAAAAATATTTAATACTATTATTTTATATGGTTAGAAACTAGCTATAAGTATGGATGCTTGTGGGGCACCTGGGTAGCTCAGTCACTTCTGATTCTTGGTTTTGGTCCAGGTCATCATCTCAAGGTTTGTGGGATTGAGTCCTGTGTTGGGCTCTGTGCTGACAGCCCAGAGACTGCTTGGGATTTTCTCTCTCCCTGTCTCTGCCCCTCCCTCACTTGTGCTCTCTCTCTCCTTCTCTCAAAATAAACATTTAAAAAAATACATGTGCTTCTGTTGACCATTAACAAACTCTATGTTGTTTACCCTTGTGTGTGTGTGTGTGTGTGTGTGTGTGTGCGTGCGTGTTTGAAATGATTATAAACCTTAAATATCCTTGATTCAGTCTAGATTAAAATTAAAGTTAAATAGCCTTGGGATCCTGGGGGCTCATTTGAGTGAGCAGGGTCAGACTCTTGACTCAGTTCAGGTCATTCATGATCCCAGGTTCATGGGATAGAGCCCTGCTTCAGGCTCCATGCTGAATGTGGAGCCTGCTTAGGGGTCTCTCTCTCTCTCTCTCTCTCTCCCTCTCTCTCAGCCTCTCTCCTCTGTGCTCTCTCTCTAAAACAAACAAAAAAGTTAAATAGCCTTTTTGAAGGAGGACTTTACCTACCTTTTGACCTCAAGCTTTCTAATTGATTAAGTTCTTCTTTCCAGCTTACCTCTTAACTCAAGCAGAAGACCCTGCAGGCAAAGCATCCCCTGATGGGAACCAAACTGCCCCCTCAAGCATCCGGGACTGCCCTGAGCCATAAAGACCCTGCATGTTTGATCCCCAGATAATGATCAACCTGACCTTCACTGCCCACCTGCTTATACTCATTGACCTTTGCTCCACATTTTCCTTATATAAACCTGGAAGTATTTTCAGCACTTTGGAGACACTCTTTGGGACTCTAGTTCACTATCTTCCTGGTACAGGCCTCACTGAAATAAATTCCTGTCTTGGTTCGCCACCACGACAAAGTGGTGTTTTTTGGTTTTTTTTTCTCTGCCTTTGGGTTTTGTCAGCGATGAGTGGCCAAACCTGGTCTGTTTGGGACCCATGATTCCAGGTGCTTTTGAACCCCTGTACCGCAGCTACTTTCTCAACAAGCAGTATTGGAGCAACTGGATAGTCCGAGGCAAAACCAAAATGAACACGGACCTAAGTCTTGCACTTTATACAAATAGACAGAAATGAACAAACCTAACACTTTCAACTTATGGAAAAACACATAGGAGAAAATTTTCGGGATCTAAAGCTAGACAAAGAGTTCTCAGACTTGAAAACAAAAGCACAATATGAAAATGGATAAATTAGACCTTACCAAAATCAGCAACTTTTTGTCCATGAAAACCCATGTAAGGAGGAAGAATAAACAAATAATAAACTGGGGGGAGGGAATGCAAACCATATATCTGATAAAAGAGTAGTATGTATAGTAAATAAATAACTCTTAAAACTCAACAGTAGAAAACCCCAAACAATCTAATTGGAAGATAGAAGATAGATAACGCCAAAATAATGGTATAACTACTCTTAGAAACAGTTTGACAATTTCTTAAAAATAAAATGCAACTACCAAACAACCCAGCGATTCCGTTCTTGAAAAATGAAGACTTATGTTCACACCAAAGCCAGTGGACAAATAATTCATGGCAGCTTTATTTCTAACAGCCCCAAACTGGAATCAGCCCAGATGTCCTTCAACAGATGAACAGTTAAACAAACTGTGGTGCATACATATCATGGATACTAGTTTGCTGTAAAAGGAATAGACTATTGATACATGCAACACCTTGAATGAATCTGCAAGGAATTTTGCTGAGCATAAAAGGCCAATTCCCAGAGGTTACATACCATATGATCCCATTTATATAACATTTCTGAAATGAGAACATTTTAGAAATGTGGGGACAGACTAATGGTGTCCAGGGGTTAGGGAAGGAGGGCAGGGTAGAGATGTGGGAGGCACATGGGTGTGGTTATAAAAGTGCTAAGGAGGGACCCTTGTGTTGCTGGAACTGTTCAATGCCTTGCTTGTGGTGGTAGATACATGATCCCATGCAGGTGATAAAGTTGTATGGAACTTAATACACACACACACACACACACACACACAATACACAAATGAATACAGATAAAACTGGTGAAATCAGAATAAATGGGTGGATTGCATCAATGTCAATACACTGGTTGCAATATTCAGCTACAGTTGTGCAAAACAAACCAAAAAACTTTGTCATCCCTGAAGGAAACTGGGTACAGTGCACAAAGGATCTCTCTGTTTTCTTTTCTTTTCTTTTTAAGTTTATTTATTTTGAGAAGTGAGGGCAGAAAGAGAGAGAGGGAGAGAATCAATTCCAGGCAGGCCCTGGGCTGACAAGAGAGAGTCAATGCAAGGCTGGAAATCACAAACCATGAGATCATGACCCGAGTGGAAGTTGAACGCTTAACTGACTGAGCCACCGGGGCTCCCCTAACTTGACTTCTTCAATTGAACTTTTTATTGAGATAATTGTAGAATCACACACAACTGTAGAAAACACAGGAGGTCGCCTGGGTGGCTCAGGTGGCTAAGAGTTTGACTTTGGCTCAGGTCATGGTCTCACGGTTTGTGAGTTTGAGCCCTGAGTCGGGCTCTGTGCTGTCAGTGCGAAGACCAATTTGATCCTCTGTCTCTCTCTCTTTTTGCACCTCTCTGGCTTGTGCTTTCTCCCTCCCCCTCTCTCCCTCCCTCTCTCAAAAATAAATAAACAT
Organism: Hyaena hyaena; assembly: GCF_003009895.1. NCBI lineage: Eukaryota > Metazoa > Chordata > Mammalia > Carnivora > Hyaenidae > Hyaena > Hyaena hyaena. The sequence goes on along the minus strand of NW_024080815.1, from coordinate 2,349,001 downwards.
TAAAAAAAAGTAAAGTTAAAGCCAAAGTGACAGTTTTCTAGCAAAAACATTGAGAGAAACTTTAAGGAGCCATCAATTCTTCTGCTTTGGGAATAGAGTCCTGGGTAATCATTTAGCCTTTGTTTAGACCAGTTGTTTCCAATATCACTTCTAAGGGGGTGAAAATTGGTTGTGGCAGAGGGACAAAAACTCTAGATACTACAAGGGTGGTTCACCAAAGGATATAGTGTGTCAACATACAGCAGTACATACATATATATATACATACATATATATATATACATATATATACATACATATATATATATATGCTATACCTGTGGTATTAACATTTCATCAAGTTGGGGCTACTAGGGAAAAAGGACAGCTCAGGGGTAAATGAGTAAAAATATTTGGAATCATTGGTTTAGACCAGTGATTCTCAGTTGGAGTCACTAACACTTTTTTGGGGGTGTATTTGTAAATGTGTGGGAGTGTTTTTGGTGTCACACAGACCATGGGGTATCCTTGACAGTTAATATACAGGCCCAAGAATGTTGACATACTACAATGCAGGGAGCATCCTCCACAACGAGAATGTTCTTACCCCCAATGCCAGTGATACTCTGATGAGAATACTTGCTTAGCAACTCTTTATATGCTCTAAAATTTACATGAAATCTATTCTTACTCTGTATCTTGTCTTCATAATGTTGATTTTGCAAACCTGTTTATTAAGACGGGCAAAGAATTTTCTCTCAGTATTAAAAATTCTTGTTAACATCTAAGAATTTTAAGCTTGGGACTCTGAAATTTTATTAAAGGAAACACTTATTACAATGTCCTTATTCTAGTAAAGCATATTTGTTATGTGTTTTCCTTTTGTGGAAAAATTGTGTTTCTATCTTCTCCCCCCACCCCCCGCTTACAATCATAAACTACATTTGCCATAGAAGGTTGATCTTATTCACTTCACCTAACGTCAACCTTTGTGTGATGTTAACTATAATTTCACTGATATAGTGCTAATTAATTAGTGAAAAGGACTATAGATTATTTATAAAGAGAAACATAGCTATAAATGTCTTATTTTAACATTTATTTTACAAGTCAAATAGAATGACTATGATTACCTTGAAAATAGAAAATCTCTGTCTTATGCCATTTTTCAGTAATGTTTCAGCTCCTTTCTTTGTTCCTTTCTCCCTCTCTCTCTTCCTTCTTCCTTCTTTCCTTCCTTCTTTCCTTCCTTCCCTCTTTATAAAGTCTTGAGATAAACATTTCAGCTTTTTTCCTTCTTTCTTCCTTCCTCCTTCCTTCTCTCTCTCTCTCTTTCTCTCTCTCTCTCTCTCTCATCTTTATAATGTCTTGAGATAAAGAAACTATTTCCAGAGGGAATAATTCAGATGGCTTTTGCAATTGCCGTCTTGGCACCTGAATCAAGCAGGAAGGTGTGCCTTTTCCAGTGGGTCACAAACAAAACTTCTGTTTGGTTACCCATTCTTTACCCAGACATGTTGTGTGCAGAAACTCATGGTGACAGCACAGCCTGCTGTGTAGACGTGGGCCACCCAGGATGAGATCAGGGACAGGGAAGGCAAGAAGACATGGGATATACAGACCCACCGTAGCGATAAAAGTTGAGGAGACAATGATGGCACAGAAATGGGATTGTAGAGACACAGAGTTTACTGACAGGAGTTTCAGAAGCACAGAATGCAGTCTGGATTATTTACTATTATCTATTATTTATAGATGCAGTTTGTAGTATAGACACTGGCTCTGAGGCCTCAGTCATGCAGACACAGCCTGTGACAAACTCTTCAGTCTCGGGCAGGTTGTATGGCACCAGCCCAGCCACAGCTACCCACTCATGTGCCAGGAGAGACTTTGATGTCTGCAAGGCAGGAAAGTGGCCCTGAGTCACTCTGCTCTGGTAATGGCTTGGAGTTTTCCTTACGACCCCACTCCCACCCCCAAAGGGACTTGGGAAGCCACTTCTTCCTGTCTTTTCACTGATGCTCGGAACAGAGAAAACTCTCCTAAGCATCAGTGTCAACAGAATCCACTCACTGACTCATTCACCAAGCATTTAGCAATGTGAGCATGTCCTGCCAGATGTGACGCAGAGAGAGCCCGTGTCCCAGGGACCTCAGAGGCTGGCGGTGGAGACAGGTGTGCACACACATTCTCTGATACCAGGTGGGAAGACCTGAGAGTTGTAGTAAAAGCCCAGGCAGGACCCCAGAGGAAGTTACAATTCATCTTTTGGGCGCCAGGGATGGCTGTAGGAAGGAGAAGCATTTGAGGTTGGCCTTGAAGGAAAAACAGGATTGGAAGAAGCAAGATAGGGAAACGTATTCAATGAAGAAAGGGCAGGATAAACCAGGGCATAGAGCCTGGAAATCCTCTGGCCAGCTGGGGAACAGAGATGAGTACATCAGCAACAACACAACATACAGAGTGTGGGCGTGTAATGGAAATGAACCTGGGAAGGTTAGTGAGGACAACCTCATTTTGAACCTGACTAAGGTGTTCTAAACATTACAGAATAAATTTGGGGGATTCTATCCTTAGTAAATTTGCATATTTGGGGAGGCTTATTTTATACTCATTTTGATGTCTCCCTATTCGTGCTCTCACATGTTGGTACTGCAGTTGCAACTAAGGCAAGAAGAGCCTCATTGTGATTTCCTATTACCCTCATATTTCTAAGGAATTGGGAGTTTCATGGGAAAGAAGAAAGGGAGACACAGGGAGAAAGACGTATATACACAGAGGTACACAGAAAGAAAGACCAAAACTGAGGGCGGGGACAGAGGGAGGAAGAAAGAGAAAGAGAGACAGAGAGAGAGGAAGAGAGAGAAGGAAGGAGGGAGGGAGGAGGAGAAAGAGAGAGAGAGACAGAGACAGACAGACAGACAGACAGACAGACATGGAGAAAGAGGAGCCAGATTCAGACAGGGAGGACCCGAGAGCAGACGCTGGCAAGGCTGGCTTCAGCTGGTCCTCGAGACCACCAGAGGTCAGTCTTGGGTCCTTCAAGAGGAAACCAAGAGGCCCTTGCTAAGTGCTGCGGCTCACCTGAGGACCATTCAGACGAATTTATTCCACTTTAATATACTATGGAGTTAGCAGCTTTGAAATTCTTTACTGCCAAGGGGCCCTTAAAACCAACGAAGCAGGAGTCTCAGGAATGACCCATATGTCAGGCCTGCTTGTTTATAGCCCTCAGGACCACAATAAAAGGTGAGTTTAATCACCTAGTGGTTCCGGGCTTGTGGGGTCCAGATGTACAAACCCACTCCTCAGGTCCAGGAGTCTGCCCAAGCTTGGGAGTGAGTGAGTCTGGTGTCGGGCCCAGCTGAGAAAACCTCAGGCCTGGGCGAGTCCAGGGCTGGCTTGGTCTGGGGCTGGGCCTGAACTTGGCTGCCAGGTTATTGGTTTTCCCGTCACTGAAATCCATGTCAAAAAAACATGGCAGGAAGACAGGCCAGTCCAGCTGTTTCTATAGGCAGCACCCTGACACCCCCATCCGTCAAGCTCAGTGAGAAGACTGGTCTGGTTGTAAGCCAACCCGGCATGGGACCCTAGAGCTTCTCAGCAGGGAGCAGGTTTTAGGCCTAGACTATTACTGCACCTTTACAGAAAAGGTACTTGTGATCTCTAGACAGAGGCTAAGTAAGTAATGTGTACAAAGTTGCACAGCTGGGAAATGTCAGAGCCACGCAGTCTACACCCTGAGCCACAGCATGGATTAAGAAGACCGTTTCAGCCTGTGAGGACCTTACACTTCAGTGGAGCACAAGCCACTAATGTGGACGAGAGTCACAAAGGCAGGCCTGGCAACTGAGTGCGGAGGGCTGGGTAGGAACTGGCAAAGTAGGCAGGTGGGTGGCTTGGGGAACACTTGTTCCCCACTTTTGATGTTTCCTTTCACGCGGAGGGCAAGTTAGTACAACCTGCCTGGCTTCTTCCTTGACTGGTACGTTGGGGATGAGGAAATGGGCATGTGCCCTTTTCTCTTAAGGCAGGAATGAGGCGGGGCATTTCCCAAGGCAGGCCTCTGTGTGAGGGGTGTGCAGCCTGTCCGTGTCCACTCGGTTCTGGGCCTCAGAATGAGGAAGTCCTTTGTCTATACCTAAGCCGCACGCTCCTTCCTGTATCAGCTTTTTCAGGAATAGGGCTCAGGTTTTGGTCTCAGCAGTCAGGAAGTCAAGATTTCAGGGAGAAAATGGGGAAGAGCACTGCCCTTTATGGGCCTCCCTCAGGCTATTTTAGACACAAAGTAAATTAGCAACCGCAAAGAATTGGTGCCCTCAGGCCATCTAAGCCTTGTCCTGGAACCGCCCCCAACAGGCAGTGCTGAACCTCATGAAAGTACCAGGAATTTCAGTTTCTTCCCTTAGTTTTCCAAATCCAGTTAGCCAGAAGCCTTGCCGCTCTTCACCAGCTCCCACCACCATCTCAAACGGGCCTTTTCCGGGGGAAAGGGGCCTTTCCCTGAGACAACTCACCTTCCTGCAGGGACCCTTGGTGGGGCAGGAAGCAAGGAGGACCCTCACACCCAGAAGCAGTCCCCTCGGCACACACTGGGGACCCGGGAAGGAATCCCTGTAAAACCTCAGAGCCTCCCGGCCTCTTTCCTCACTCCTGTTTCATCACTAAGTGGAGACTGAGAATGGAGAGCTTCCAGAAAGAGAGCTCTCCTGTGCGCTACCTACTGAACAGTCTCAGGTAACCAAGCAAGCTACTGGGACCGAAGAGCCGCACTCTGAACTGAGGTCCCCTGTCCCTTCTGGGGCTTCTTGGAGACCACGGATACTCCCCCATTCTTGCTCTGAGGGGCCTCAAATAGCAGCTAACCTCCATCAGGGGAACATTCAGAGGCACAGAGCCTCCACACCACTGACTGTCACAGAGCAGCTTATTTTAATATTGATAATGAAGCTGGGTTCAGGTTGGTAAATAGTAATAAAGACAAGCATGGTACCACCAACTACTGGGAATTTACTGCGTGCTAGCTGTTCCAAGCGCTGTTCCATGCACTTTATGTGCTCATTTCATCTTCATAAGAATCCTGTGAGACAAAAACAGTATTATTCCCATTTTACAGAAGAGGAAACGGGTTTAAAGAACTCAAACAACTTGGTTAAGTTCAAACAGCTAGTGAATGGCAGAGCTGGGGTATAATCCTGGGCCGTCTGGCTCCATAGCCATGCTTACACTGTATGAGCCATGCTCGTAATATGACACTGTGTGATACCACAGTCTGAAGCACCACTGGAAGGCCTGTATGCTGACTGTCTTACTGTGGTAGATGAGGAAACTGAAGCCCAGAGAGTGAAAACAACTTGCCTAAGGTCGCATGGTCGGTTAGTGGCCAAGTTTGCACACAGACTCAGGCCTTCTGGCTCCCAGCTTAGAGCTCCTTGTGACAGTACCATGTGGCCACCATTTATACCAAACCAAGTCTCAAGTCATTTTAGCTAAAACTCAAGTCTTGTGTTGACTAATTGGAATGGACTAGAATTATACTCCTCGCCTTCTGGGGTAAGGGTATACCGTAACTTAGCTCAGGCACTATCAGCTTGACAGAGAATATGCTTCACATGAAATAGCACCTCCAGCTACAGAGATAACCTCTGACTGGAGCAGGGTCTAGGTCTGGCTCAGCTAAGGCTCCCTGTACTTCCGTGTCCATTTCTAGGCCAGGAAACATATCCTGGACAAGTGGGAAAACATGGTATTATTTCCTATGTGGAAAAAAATGTACGCAGTTTTTTCCTTCAGGCAAGCGAGCTCCCCCTCAGATCACAAATCATGACAGGTTTTTCATGGGAGGCACAGGCTCTGACGGGAACAGAGAGCTCTGGCGTAAACAACCCTCGGAGAAGGAGTAAATCATCTCTTGAAATGTTCTTGGCAGCTCTTCACTCACTAACAAAAATACCCTGCTTGGCACAGCTATGGTCAAGTGAAACAGCACTCGAGAGGCCTGGCAGTTTTCGAGGCGTGGCTCTGCTTTTGAGGAAGGCCTCGGTGGCTGACAGGAGATGAGTACCCTCCGGACCGGCAGGTGACATGGGGGGGGTGGGGGGGGGAGTGTCCAGAGGACCTCGGAGCTGAGCTGTGGCTGGAAAAGACCAGCGTGGAGAGCCACCGTACCTTGTTAACTCGGCTCCGTGGGTGTTTGCTGAATGAGACCGAAATCAATAAGGGGAAAGTCCTGAACGGAAGTTGCAAACAACGAACTGCTCAAGTGTAGGAAGAGGAGAACTGGCCCAGCAGAGGCCAGGGCACAAAGCCGCTGGGGAGCTTTCGCTGAGCGAGCACTCATTATGCACCAGCTCTGGGCCTTGGCTGTCAGCGGGGCTAATGAATCCATCTAAAGCTGTGCTATCATCAACCTCGATTCCACATCAAAGCGAGAGATAATCCCTACAGGCTTTGCTTTGGTCAGCCATCAGGCCAGATCTGAACATCGGTGTCCACTTCTGGGGCTCACATGTGTACAGGGATTGGGGGCAAATTGGAACATAATTCAGGGAAGGAAGATGCAAAGATCTGAAACCAGGTCAGGTTTTGTCTGATGAGCCTGGGGCTGCCAGGCGGCAGCGTGTTGGTCTGGGAGCAAGGCAGAGAGAGTGGAAGAGGAAGCCAAAGGTTGTTTTTGAAAATGCGAAGGGCTCTTGTAAGAAGAGAAGATCAGGTATTCTGACTTGGGTCGAAGGCAGCTAAGAGTTGAAAAAAGAGCACGAGCTTTGGAGCTAGACTTGGGTTTACACGGCTGGTTCCTTCCCGTTCTGCTGGGTGGCAGTAGGGGAACCATGGGACCTCCTTGAGATTCAGTGGTTGATCAGTAAAACGGGGACAAAATGCTTCTTCAGCACTGTCGGGATGAGACAGCACCGAGAAGACAGAAGCTTTGCAAAGGAGCATAATTGCAGAGGAAGAGTGTGAGCCCAAGGCAAGGGCAAACTCTCTACCAACCACAGCTGGTTTAGAAAGCTGACTTGCTTTTTCTGTTGCTTTGTTTATGTTTATGTTTTCCTCCCAGAAGAATGCTTTCACTTTTACTCCCTTTCTTTGTGGCCTGCCTGCTCGCATTTCCTCATATAAATTATTCAGCTACTTTTCATCTTTCTTTATTATTTTTGTTAACGTTTATTTATTTTTGAGAGAGAGAGAGAGCAGGGGAGGGGAAGAGAGAGAAGGAGACACAGAATCTGAAATAGGCTCCAGGCTCTCAGCACAGAGCCCGATGCAGGGCTCAAACTCATGGACCACAAGATCATGACCTGAGCCGAAGTTGGACGCTTAACCGACCGAGCCACCCAGGCGCCCCTTCATCTTTCTTTAAAAGTGAGAAACAGAACACACATGTGCAAGGTATCTAGTTCTAGTGACTGTTTATTTTCAGGGGCTGGCTGTCCCTTTGCTTAGCTCTGAAGAGGCCTCTGTTTTGTTTTTTTTTTAATGTTATTTATTTTTGAGAGAGAGACAGACAGAGCACCAGCAGAGAGAGAGACACACACACAGAATCCGAAGCAGGCTCCAGGCTCTGAGCTGTCAGCACAGAGCCCGACATGGGGCTCGAACTCACGAACCATGAGTTCAACACCCTAGCCGAGTCGGACACTCAACAGACTGAGCCACCCAGGTGCCTCTGAAGAGGCCCATTCAACTCTTATGATGGACTTCCCATTCTTTTTTTTTTTTTT
>NW_024080815.1:2067717-2341287 GCF_003009895.1 Hyaena hyaena | reverse complement strand
TTATTTCTAGGAGAGAGAGAGAGAGACAGCGGGAGCAGGGGAGGGTCAGCGAGAGAGTCACAGACTCCGAAACAGGCTCCAGGCTCCGAGCTGGCAGTCAGCACAGAGCCCGACGCGGGGCTCGAACCCACGAACCGCGAGATCATGACCTGAGCGAAAGTCGGACGCTTAACCGACTAAGCCACCCGGGCACCCCTGGACTTCCCATTCTTATGGTGGATCACCCAGCCCATCCTTGAAGCCTCTGTCCGGAGTCCTGCAAAGAGTTAGAGGTCAATAGCGCTGCCCTGACCTCCACCGAGAGAGTTAACCTGGATTGAGAGCTATCTCGAGAGCTGTTGGAGCTGTCTAGTCCTCTGAAAATGTGTGAGTGGCAGCCCATCGTCCACCCCATTCTTGGCTTCTAATGAACCAGACCTCCGTTAGTCTATCCTGACAGACAGGGTGTGGAGCCTTTATGGTAGACTCCTCAGAATCTATGATTAAATCTACCCTTGGAAGCCCATGACCAATACCCATCAGCGAAAGCAGGAGAGCTCACGCTCAGACATTCTCCAAGTCCCTGAAAGATGGCTGGGCTGCAGTGGGCGGGTGTAGTCAGAAGAGCATGTGGACTGCTTGGGTGGTACGGTTGTGCCCAGTGAGCTGGGCAATGATCTATGAAGTTTGGAGGCTGAGGGGCCAGTGGAATGCCATTTACTCAAGGCAGTGTGTGGCAGCTTATTGGTGGGAGGGGGTGATGGGGTGGGGAGCACAGGCACCTTAGAAGCAGGTAGTATTGGGTGTCGCCTCTGGAGAGATGTATGAAATAAGAAACAGGAGAAAGAACAATGAGGTTTAGAAGCAGGGGATTGAAGGACAGGATGGAATAAAGGCTAAAGAGCAAGACACAGTTCAGTATGATGCCAGGAAAGTGGGGGAAGGCTGGAGGGTGTGAGAGGGGAGTGGGATGGTGTGTTAAAGGGCCAGGGAACATGAATACTGGCGATAGTATACTCTCATTTCAGGATGTCCCTCCAAAAAGTCTCCATTGATCCGCCAGGACAGGAGAGTCTGGGACCATGGCCAAAGCATAGTCCTGCCTTTCATGTCAAACCTAACTGGGACCCACATAAAGTCCATACATTGCAATTGCTTGATACATCTCTTAAGTCTTTTAATCTTTAAGGTCCCTTTTTTTCTCCTTAGAGTTGACTTGTTGAATGAGCTGAGCATTTTGTCGTGTAGAGTTTCTCACATGAATTTTGCTGCTTGTTTCCCTGTGGTGTCGTTTAACACATACTTCTGTGTCTTTACTGTAACTTGGTAGATAGTTCTAGAGATGTGGTTAGATTAGGGTTTGAATTTTTGCAGGATTTTTCAAAGGCCAACCATCAGGAGGTAGGTAATATCTAGTGGTCTCTTACTCTGCGATGTTACAACTGTTGATAATTATTGACTGGGATCCATTCATTCAGTAATGGTTGCACAATGGTGATATTCTACTTCTGTTATTTTTTCTTTCTTTCTTTTTGGTTAAAATTTTTAAAAATGTTTATTCATTTTTGAGAGAGAGTGAGCAGGAGAGGTGTGGAGAGAGAGGGAGACACAGAACTCAAAGCAGACTTCAAACAGGGCCTGAACCCACGAACTGTGACATCATGACCTGAGCCAAAGTCAAATGCTTAACTGATGGAGCCACTCAGGTGCCCCTATTAGTTTTGTGGGTTGTTTCCTTTGCTGTGCAGAAGCTTTTGATCTTGATGAGGTCCCAATTGCTTATTTTTGCTCTTGATTCCCTTGCTTTTGGCGACGTGTCAAGTAAGAAGTTGCTGCGGTGGAGGTCAAGGAGGTTGTTTCCTGCTTTCTCCTCTAGGGTGTTGATAGTTTCCTGTCTCACGTTCAGGTCCTTTATCCATTTTGAGTTTATTTTTTTGTATGGTGTGAGAAATTGATCTAGTTTCATTCTTCTGCATGTTGCTGTCCAGTTCTCCCATCACCATCTGTTAAATAGTCTGTCTTTTTTCCATTGGATATTCTTTCCTGCTTTGTCAAAGATCAGTTGGCTGTATACTTTTGGGTCCACTTCTGAGTTCTCGATTCTGTTCCATTGGTCTATGCGTCTGTTTTTGTGCCAATACCATACTGTTTTGATGACGACAGCTTTGTAGTAGAGGCTAAAGTCTGGGATGGTGATACCTCCCGTTTTGGTTTTATTTTTCAGTATTACTTTGGCTATTCGGGGTCTTTTGTGGTTCCATACAAATTTTAGGCTAGTTTGTTCTAGTTTGAGAAGTATGCTGGTGCAATTTTGATTGGAATTGCATTGAATGTGTAGATAGCTTTGGGTAGTAATGACATCTTAACTATATTTATTCTTCCTACCCATGAGCATGGAATGTTTTTCCATTTATTTGTGTCTTCTTCAATTTCCTTCATAAGTTTTCTATAGTTTTCATCATACAGATCTCTTGTATCCTTTGTTAGGTTTATTTCTAGGTATTTTATGGGTTTTTGTGCAATTGTGAATGGGTTCAGTTTCTTGGCTTTTTTTTTTTTTAAGTGGGAAATGGTTTTAATTGGCTACAATTTCAGTGCTTACGGTTATCATTAACACTGTTTCTAATCATTGTTTCTAGGTCTTATAGTGTGAAGGAGCTGGAAAATATGTATTTATTTTTAAACATTAAATATACAATGAAGTGTTTTTTTCTAAATGGATACTTCCAATTCAAATGAAACATTATGGCTTTAAAAATCTCATCAATCTTATATCTGTATCTCTTTTCATTACTGTAAAAAATATAAGATCTTAAGGACAACAATATAATTTGTATTGTTTTATCCCATACCACACACAAACAGTCTCAAAGTAACAATTTAAGATTATTAACACAATTTAAGATTGTTAACAACAATCAGTTTAAGATTATTTTTCTATTCCTTTTTTTTTTTAAGGGCTGATTTCATGAGGCAAGTGCAGTTAAATTGTGTGTTTATGTGCTTTAAAGTCACTTGGAATAGTTCTCTGTGTGGTTATGTCTCTAACGTTATACACATTCACATTTGTTTGTTTTGTTTTACTTTCAGTTTTAAGGGTGACTTTTTGAATCTTAATTTTGCTTTATAATTATGAAAAATATTTGAATATATCAAAAGTCAAGTTTAAAAGGTAAGACATTCACAAAATCTAGTTTCTACTATTCTTTCCCACTTATTTTCTCCTGTTCCTGTAAGTAATAATTTTTAAAAAATTATAGTTTATTATTTGCCTTAGTTTTTTTTTCTTCCCCACGAAACAGCTCTGAGACAATGAGTGTGTGCAGGTAATTAAGTTTTGGAGGTGACCCCAGGGGACAGTAATGAGAGAGAGAGAGAGAGAGAGAGACAGGAAGAAGAAAACAGAGGGAAGAAGGTCAATCTAAAATGTGTTATTAAGCCGATAACTACAACGGGCAACTGGGGCTCAAACCACAGAGGACCTTCTGAGGAACCACATAGAATGTTTCTCAGAATTGTCTACTTAAGACACAGAAGATGGGAGGATCCACGGCTCTTGTTCCCTTGCCCCTTATTGGTCAAGGATGGTCTCAGGGGGTGTTAACTTCCTGGAGCTTCCACATGTGCTTGTGAACCAAAGTGTTTGTCAGCAGTGACCAACACAGCTCAAAGGACAATGCAAGAGATGCGAAGTATACAGCTTGGGCAAGGGCGGAGGCCGCCTACAGCTGCGCACAGCTGGTGTCTGGGCCACCTGGAGTTAAACGTGGGCTGCAAAGATGAAGGCAGGCTGTGGAGAGTCTAACATATCCTTGCAGTGTGTGTGTGTGTGTGTGTGTGTGTGTGTGTGTGTGTGTGTGCTTAAACAAGAAGCAAATGTGTAGTACACACACACTCTCTCTCCCATAGACAAATAGTAAAATAATCCTCTAACACCTTATTCCACCTTGCTTTCTTCACTTAATCTGCCATCTTAGAGATCATGCCACAGTAGTAGATAGAGATCTTCATTCCTTTTCATAGGTGCCTAGTCCTCCTTTGTATAGATGGATGTACCATCATTTATTTGATCAGTCCCCTCTTGATGTTTGAGCGCGTTCTAATCTTTTGCTTTTACAGATCTGCTGCAATGAAGAGTCTTCTTCATCCATTGTTTTCCTTTCATATTTTACCAGTGTTCCTTTAGAATAGATTCCAAGAGATGGGATTATGGCTTAAAAGGCGAATAAGTATTGGGGTGCATGGGTGGCTCTGTCAGTTGGGCATCCAACTTTGACTCAGGTCCTGATTTTGTAGTCTGTGGGTTCGAGCCCCGCATCAGGCTCCATGCTGAGAGCCCAGAGCCTGAAGCCTGCTTCAGATTCTGTGTCTGCCTCTCTCTGCCCCTCTCCCACTCACTCTCTGTCTCTCTTTGTCTCTCAAAAATAAAGATTAAAAAATTTTTTTGAGGTGAACAGTATGTACTTGCGCTAGATAGTGGCAAGTGTAATCTCTTGCGTTTCCACCAGTGAGAATGTCTGTTTCCCCACAGACTCATCAACAGACGTTGTTGTCAAACTTTTGGATTCTGGCCAATTGGATAATGAGAAATATCTCAATATAATTTTATTGTTCATTTCTCTTATAATAAGTGAGTTTGCACTGTTTTTCATCTTGTTACTAGTGCCACATTTTTTTTTTTTTCTGGAGGCTACTACTGCTCACTCCTCTAGCCCAGTGGTTTAAAACTTTAGCATGCCCCAGGGTGCCCTGGAGGGCCAGTTACAACAGATGCTGGGGGTACTGGGAACGTTGGGTTCAATTTGTTTCAGTCTGCCACCTTGACTGCAGTAACACAACCACAATACAACAGCAACAATAACAACTGCCCCTGTTGCAAACACATAGGATGCTTACTTAACACCAGGAGCCATTTTAAGTCTTCAGTTATATTAACTAATTTAATCCTTCTAAGAATATATTATTCATTCTCACTTCCACTTTGGAGATGAGATAGCTGAAGCACACAGGAAGAGCAACTAACTCAGGCTGGTAAGTTGAGCCAACGATCTAAACCTGGACAACCTGGACAAGCTGGGCTTTTAACCATGACTGCTTCTTGCCCAAATGGCAACTTTTCAGAAGAAGGCCATTCAGACAGACATGAAACTTTTTACTTAGCTCTCTCTGATGGCGCTGCTTCTAGTTCTATGGATGAACTGTCTTCCATCTCCACGTTGGTAGTAGAGATGTGTAGATCAGTCAGAAAGCAACAGGTAGACTTAGAAACAGGGGGTTTCACAGGGGGAATAAGTTCTGGTCTCAGCATGGGGAATCTGTCAGGGTAGGATAAGGGAAGGTGGTGTTAGGAGCATGAAGAGCCTGTCCCCGTTCTGCCGTGTTTTCCGATTCAACTACCAGGTACCTCGCAACAACTTTCCTCAAGAACCAGCCATGGTCCTGGTAGGATTCAGAGGCAAGGAACCCATTAACCACCAAATAATTCTTCCATCTGTTCATTTTGCCTGAAGTCCTGTAACAGAAGGTCTCTATCTCTTCTCTCTGCATAGAGAAAACTTTGAGTGCATATTCCTCTGGGAGGGAAACACACTGTTGTGGTTGATTTTCAGTCTCCATGCTTCTGACTTGATCCACTCCTGCCTTGGAAAGGTGGGTGGGGAGTTTAGAGAACAGGGGTCCCTGGGCCTGACTGGGGGAGGTGTCAAAGAGGAAGGGATGAAGTAAATGTTTAGGTAACACTTTATGGTTAACAAAGCATTTTTGTATCCATTCAGTCTTCATAGAAGCCTGACACGAGGGGTATTATCATCCCCATTTTTTTTGAGAGAGAGAGGGAATCCCACAAGAGGCAGAGAGAGAGAGAGAGAGAGAGAGAGAGAGAGAGAGAGAGAGAGAAGCAGGGCTCACCTGAAGCAGGGCTCATATTTTTACCTGAAGTAGGGCTCAAACTCATGAACTGTGAGATCATGACCTGAGCCCAAGTCAGATGCCTATTGGCTGAGTCAGGCACCCAGGCACCCATCCCAGTTTTAAAAAAAGTTTGTTTATTTATTTTGAGAGAGAGCATGAGTGGGGAAGGGGTAGAGAGAATCCCAAGCAGGCTCCGTGCTGTCAGCACAGAGCACGACATGAGGCTTCAACTCACGAATCGCAAGATCATGACCTGAGCTGAATCAAGAGTCTGGTGCTTAACTGACTGAGCCACCCAGGCATCCTTCATCCCCATTTTACAAGAGGAGTCTAAAGCCCTGAGAGGTGAGCAGGGGTGGAGCCAGAACTTGACACTATGATTCTGACACCAAAGCTTGTGTCCGCCCTGGTCACTATGGCATGAGGAGAGGGAGTAGAAAAGGGGATGGGCCCACAATGACACGTGCTGTGGAGTTTCCAGCTCTTCTCTGTTGTGTATGAACAGAAGAAAAAGAAGCCGGTGTTTCATGTGGCTTCCCTGTGCCTCTTCCCTTGCGGGAAACCACAGCCTGAAAATTCTAAGATGGCACCAAGGCTCCAGGCTGGTCTAAAGAGGGGTAACAAACATGCTTCTGAGCATGCCACCCTATATCTTTATTTCTGCAGCTGAAATGAGCCCCCGTTTCTTGACTTTCCCTCCGAGCCTCCACTACATCCGGGCCTTTGCCTGCAGGGTACACTGTGACTTCTTTTGCCAGTGGAGTGAGGGGGAACATTGAGGGACACCTCTTAAGCCTGTGCCTTCAATTTTGCCTCTCTGCGGCTTAGAAGCTGGAAGTCAGCCTCAATCTGCCCAGGAACGAGTGAGAAACAATAATAATGAAAATAGGCTTTACATTTGTGGAACAGTTTAATAAAAACCTCAGATGAACTGTGTTCTTTTGTCTTCTCAATAGCCCCATGAAGGGGATTCTTTTAACCTGGTTTACAAATGGGGAGACTGAGGCTGAGAGAGACCAAATGACCCACCCAAGGTCAAGCAGCTGGAGGGTGGCAGAGCTGGGCTTCCACTCCAGGCTGTTTAAGTCCAAATGCCTGGCTCTCACACCCCACTGGGGAGCATCAGAGTTTGACGGATGATTTGCCATTCAGACTGCCAAGTGGAAACTCTGCAAGATGGATAGTGAGGAAATCATTTTTCAGGGGATCAATGTGGATGAAAGATTAATTGATGAAACCCTGCCAAAAGGGGGATGGTGCAGAGTCTGGATTATGTTCCAGGGTTCTGGGAAACAGAGAGCACTGGAAGGAGGGAGAACATTGTTCTAGAGGAGAAAGTTCATTGGAGAGGGAGGGAGTGCCTCTAGGCAGGCAGGGGCCCCAAACACTTGGCCTCTGGTACTGCTGTTGGGAGATGATGCTTACTGGATACGTTGTGCAGAGACTGGCTGCCTACTAGCCTCCTGAGCCCAAGATATATTGGAGATTTGGTGTCTTTTGTGGGAGGCCTGCCTGCATCACACTGCTCAGGTATTTGCTTACCTAATTCCCACCAGTGCTGCCTCCTGTTTTCCCTGCCTTCCACTTGGAGGTGTTTCCCAGGAAGGTCATGTCACACTTTGGGAAGAGGGGAGAGCAGTGTTGAATCCAGAGCTCATTACTTTCTGTGTTACCTTAGGCCACTGACCCTCTCTGAACCTCCCTCCTCTCAAATGTGTAATAAGGACAATGGACCCACCATATAAAGTTGGGAAGAGAGGGAGGATCAGGTCTGGAAACCTCCCAGCCCAAGGCCAATCCCTGGGAAACTGCTCAGTGAGAGGGGGCCATTTGAATCTGGTGACTCCTTGGTCCCATCCCTATCTTGTATTCCTCTCCAACTTGACTCTCAGAGCAGGGTGGCTCTGATCTTGAACTCTTGGGCCCTGCTCACTCCTTTCCCTTCCTGGGGAATTATTGCTTGTGAGCTAACTGCCCTGTGCTGAGAAGAGGGACCGGGTCTGAGGGAGGTGAGAAGGACCGCTTCCTACACAAGTCCACCCTGGGTCTTGGTTTCTGCTCACTCTCTTTCCTCGGATGCCTTCCCTCTTTGTTTCCAGGCCCAGGGAAGTGGATGCAGCTCAGTGCTGGTGCCTTGCAGATGTAGACTTCCGCCTGGCCTCAGCCCTTCGTAGAGCCGAGAATGGTCAAGTTTCTCTGCTGGCTTGATCAGGAGAGGCCTTGGGCCCTGGAACCAGGTGGGGTGGGCTGCTGGGTTGTAGTCTCAGAGCTCGAAGATCTGACATTTTCCCCAGAGTTCCAGTCCCTAAAACATCCCTTTAAGAGGGCTGTTCTCTCCTTGCCTCTCCTCTAGCAGAGTAGCTGGCTGGCATGATTGACAGGTCAGTGGGAGGGCTCTGGAGGCACAGCAGGACCAGGCCTGTGGGCAGGAGACGTATCAAGGGCTGATTAGGCCTAGAGCTTGGCAGGGCTGCTGGGCTGCTCCTGTGGTGACTTCCAGGTACCAAATTAAATGTTTGTGGGGTGTAGGGTACTTAAGCCTGGCATGGGCTGGTATCACCATCCGGGGACCTAGAAGGATGGGCAACAGGCATGTCATGGAAGTGGTGGGACTCAGAGAGGGGCAGAATGGACATGTAATGAGCCCTTCTTGTGTGTTGGTATAGCATCTAGTGTCAAGCAGGTGGTGATGGCAGAGTGCAGGAGGAGGATCCTGGCCCCCAGAGAATATGCAGTCAAAAGTTAAGTCAGGAGCTATACTATAGTCCTGGAGGTTAGGGCTCTGGGTGCAGGCAGTTACAACAGAGAAGTGGCATGCTGGGAGGGAATGGAGGTAGAAGCCCAGTCTTGTGGCCTGGGTCTACATAATAGGAGCTTGGGGATGTCAATGAGTCTATGAGACTATGGAGGTCCAGAGCTCTATTGGGCCCCACCTGTTAATGGAGCTGAGCCTCCCTGCTTCAGGGAAACCTTAAGGACTGGCCAGGGATGAATGCATGGAAATTTGGCTTGAGGGTTGACAGGCAGGAGGAACTGGAGAAAGTAATGTCATGAACTTTCCTGCTGGCCATAACTCACCATTTGTGTCTCTCTCACCCCAAGCACTGTGCTTCTCTGGCTGGGATCTGGGCTTGGTTTTTCCTCCTTCTTACATTGCCAACCTCTTGACACTCACAGACTCCTCTAGTTAATGGCCAACAGAGCATCTTCTAATGGTGATGATGCTCTTCAGTTTTAAAAGTTCTTATTTATTCCCACGTACGAAATGCCTCAAGCCCCTAATCATGCCTGCTATAGAGAAATGCTCAATTCCAAGAAGGGGCTGAGGTGGCAGAGGGGTGCGGGAATCTCCTGAAGTCCAGAGAAGAGGGAAGAAGCAGGCAGGCTTTATCCTCCAGGAAAAGAATTGAGTGTGAAAACATTAGACATGCAGATGGGATGGGGATGGAAATGGGAGACAGATATGGGAAAATGGCTGCACAGAACTCCAGGGCAATATGCAAAGAGATGAGGAAATGTGTATACAGAGCGTGGTAACTCCCTGAAAAAGGCTACGCATAGTGATTCATTCATCCAGCTGATTGTTCTCTCAGCCAAAACTGGGTACCTACTCTGAGTCAGGGCTGGGTCCTAGGGACACATAAATGAGTAAGACTCTATTCTTGCCCTCTAGGAATCCACAACCTAATCAGAGAGTCAGACCAATAAACAGGCAATTTTCAAACAATGCAGAAATCATGGAGTGTTATGGGAATGGAGAGGAGGGGCTTCTTCCTCAGTCCAGAGTGCAGAGTGATGGAGGATGGTGCAGAGGAAGGCTTCTAGAATATCAGATGGCTGAGGTGCTTCTGAGAGGTTAAAGAAGCATCTGGTGAAGAGGAGTGGGGCAGGTTGTCCAGACAGAGGGGACAGCATGAGTAAAGAACTTCAGACAACCATGAGACATTTGCTGTCCTAGAGAACACAGCAAGAGGCAGGGAGTGGCATGGTAGGGATGAGGATACTGGAGATATCCAAGGATAGGTTCTCTGGCCTTGGCCAGCCCTTTGGGAGGTAGGAGCCAAAAGTCCTAGAAGAGGTTGGGAGAGTGGCCAGGCAGAGGGAAGAAGGGATTTTTAGATGACGTAACTCAGAATCGGGACGAATCTGGCCTGCCAGGTCATGAGTTCATATCAGGGATTGGCAAACCATGATCCATGGGCCAAATTTGGCCCATCATCTGCTTTTGTACATAAAGTTTTATTGGAACATGGTCATGTTCATTCATTTGCATGTTGTTTCTGGCTGCTTTAATGCTAAGTCAGAGTTGAATATTTGCGATAACAGAGACTATTTGGCCAACAACATCTAAAATATATACTGTCAGTCCCATTACAGAAAATGTTCTCTGATTTTAGGTTTAAAGTAAAGATCAGCTGGACAGTAAGAGTAGGAGGCTGGACAGTCAGGTCAGCACATGTGTCCTGAAGGTATGTTTACAAGGTGGTTTCTGCTCAAGCCAGCATGGTTCAGGCTGGGCTTAGATGAGCTGGCTTTAGCTCGTCTGTTGAGGCTGACTGGAGCTCCAGAAAGCCTTGCCTTAATGGCACTTGGAAAATAGAAGGCTTTTAGCTGAGACATTATATTTCTATCCAGGTAGCTGTGTCCTTAGAGGGGAGAAACTGGGCTCTTCTCAGGTGAGGTTTCCTCCTCTTTTGGGAGTTTTCAACATGTTACTTGGGTCTGAAGAATGCAGGGATCTGACCTCAGGAGTTCTCCAGGATGGGCCACTCAGGGTTGTTGTGGTCCCAGGGTGAAGACCACCACCTGCAGCATGGGTCCCAACAGGCCTGTTTTCCAAACAGATTTCTTTGCCATCAGAATTAGTGCCACAAGTATTCATAGTTGTTTATTCTGGTTCAACTCCTTCTCTGAAAACTTTCAAATAATCGAAGATTCTTGCCCTCTAACATTCCTTTCAAAAGACCATCGTCCCTAAATCTCCATTGGCTTCACAAGCTTATTCTGGTCCTAGGCAAGTCATTCCACCATGATGAAACTCTAGGAATAAAAACATGTTTCTCTCACGCTATTTCAGCCATGACTCAGGGAGTAACAGAACATCTCTCCCTGCTCTCTGACAGCACTCAGATTTCTGAAGGCAGCAGCCAGCTCCAAAGTCTTCTCTCCAGGTTAGGTAGCTGCAACTCTTTCAGACTTCTCTGCTTTTCACCTTTTTGCACACACAGCTGCCTGCCAACCTTCCACGCAAGGTATCCTAGCCCAAAGTTCCCAAAGCAATCCAGGGGTGGTCTGATTTGGGTCCTGATATCGCCAAAGGCCAATAGACTTTCTTTGAGGAGCCACTTCTAGGATTCATGACCTGCAGAAACTGACTCCTTTGGCCATCAGGTTAAGATCCAGTTCAGGATCATGTCTGATGAAATATACCACAGGGAAGAATGGCTGGGGAAAGTGTTAGGTGCTTCAGAGACTCTGGTGATGAAAGAATGTCAGAGAATCTCAGGGGATTGAAAAAGAGAATTAGACCATATTTGCAATATGACCAGATCACCCCCACAATATTCACTCCTTGGAGAGGGGCTTTGCAAGGCATGTAGTCTCCGCTAGCTGGTAAAGAAATTGATAGTCCACAGGTGTTCTGTCACCCTGTACACCCTAAACAAAACTGACCCAAGGAACCAGGGCCTCGCTTTATATTTGGCTATTGGGACAAGAACAGTTAGCCAGGGGATGCATTGTCTTATGCCACCAAAGACCTAGTGACCTTCTGGTGGGCACTGGAAACTGACTGAAATGAGGACATCTGCTGCCCCAAACTCCCTGCTTGCTTCTTTCCCTGCATTCTGTCTTTGAAGAGTTCGACTTTCCTGATAGGCTGGTGCCATTAGACTGCCCTTGACTCCACTGTTAGCAGAGAGGAAATGCTGAGAGGGCTGGTCTGGCTCTGGCTCCCAGCAGTCTGGCTTTGAGCTTGGTGTAAAATGCTGAGCAATGACTAAATTAAGGCAGTACTGGAGGTGGGGAGAGCACTTTTAAACTTTGATTGTGGGATAATTATAGATTCATATGCAGAGAAATAATACAGAGATACCCTCTGCTCTAGCCATTGCCCTCCACTGATAACATCTTCAAAACTCTAGTGCAACATCACAATCAGGATATTGATAGTCAATATATAGAACATTTCCATCCAGAACCACATGTTGCCTTTTTATAGCCCCAAGTCCATTCTTCCTTCCTTCTGTTCTTCCTTCCTTCCTTCTTTCCTCCCTCTCTCCCTCCTTCCTTATCCCCTCCTGAACCATGGCCAACATTCACCTGCTCTCAATTTCTATAATTTTATTATTTTAAGGATGTTATACCAATGGAATCATACAGGAGGTAAGCTTTTGGGATTTTTTTTCCACTCAGCATAATTCTATGAAGATCCATCTAGTTGTTGGGTATATCCGTGGTTTATTCCTTTTCATCACTGAGTAGTATTCCACAGTACAGATGTACCGCAGATTACTTAATCATTCACACACTGAAGGACAACCAAAGTGTGTTCAGGTTTTGGCTGTTGGAAATAAAGCTGCTATAAATATTCATGCACAGGTTTTTGTGTGAATAAAAGTCATCATTTCTCCAGGGTAAGAGCAGAGGACTGCAACTGCTGGATTGTATGGTAGTTGAATGGTGACTTTTTAAACAAACTACTGAACCATTTTCCAGAGTCGCTGTACCATTTTACATTCCCACCAGTAATGCCTGAGTGATTTAGTTCCTCTGCATCCTTGTCACCATTTGGTATTGTCACTATTGTTTATTTTAGCCACTGTGATAGGTGTACAGTGATATCTTATTATGGTTTTCATTTGCATTTCCCTAGTGAGCAATGATGTTGATTAAACATGTTTCCATGTGCTTATTTACCATCTGTGTATTCTCTTTGGTAACATGTCTCTTCATTTCCTTTGCCCATTTTCTAATTGGGTTGTTTGTTTTTCTCCTGTTGAGGTTTGAGAGTTCTTTATATATTCTGAATATAGTCCTTTGTTGAATAAGTGGTTGGAAAACATTCTCTCCCAATCTGTAGCTTATTTTTCCATCTGGGATTTTCACAGAGCAAAAGTTTTTCATGTTGATGAAGTCCAATTTATCAAGTTTTCCTTCTGTGTACTGTGCTTTTGGCATTAAGAACTCACTCTCTATCCCTAGTTTCCCAAGATTACGCCCTCTTTTCTTCCCAAAAGTTTTATAGTTTTGTTTTACATTCATGTGCATGACCCATTTTGAGTTAATTTTTGCAAAATGTGAGATTTCAGTCAAGATTCATTCTTTTTTTTTTTTTTTGGCCTGTGGATTTCCAATTCTCCTGCTCCATTTGTTGAGAAAGTAATTTTTCCTCCAGTGAATTGATTTTGCACCTTGGTAAAAAATCAACTGGGCATCTTCATGTGGATCTATTTCTGGGTTCTCTATTCTACTTCATTGACCACTGTGCCTATCCTTCTGCTAATACTGTAGGGTCTTGATTAGCGTGGCTAGATAATAAGTCTTGAAATGAGATACACTGATTTCTTTTGCTTTTTTTTCTTTTCAAAATTGTTTTAACTATTCTAGTTTTTTTTACCTTTCTATGTAAATTTCAGAATAATCTTGTCTGTACATATTAAAAGAAACCTCTCTGGGATCTTGGTAATCATTGCATTAGACCTGTATATCTGTTTGGAGAGAAATGACATCTTTACTATGTTGAGTTTTTCAATCCATGAATATGAAATGTTTCTCCATTTATTTAATTCCTCTTTGGTTTCTCTCATCAGCATTAAGTAGCTTTCAGCACTGAAGTCCTGTACTTGTTCTGTTAGATTTACACCTAAATATTTCATGTTTTTCTTATTTTTTTAAACTTATTTATTTATTTTGAGAGAGAGTGAGCAAGAGAGCAGGGGAGGGCCAGAAAGAGGGAGAGAGAGAATCCCAAGCAGGCTCTTCACTGTCATCATAGAGCCTGACTCAGGGCTCAATCTCATGATCTGTGAGTGGCAAAATCAAGAGTCAGATGCTCAGCCAACTGAGCCATCCAGGAGCCTCCTAAACATTTTGTTTTCTGGATGATGTTAAATGGCGTTGTATTTTAAATTTCTGTGTTCATGTGTTCACTGCTAGTACATAGAAATACAATGAGTTTTGAATGTTCATTTTGTATCCTATGACCTTGCTGAACTCACTTATTAGTTCTAGAAGGGATTTTGTAGATGTTTTGGGATTTTCCATGTAGGTAATCATGCCATCTGTAAATGGGGGGCAGTTTTATTTCTTTCTTTCTGATGTATGCCTTATCTTTTCTTTTCTTGCCTTATTGCCCTGATGAGAGCTTCCAGTACTGCCTTTTATGTTCCTATGTTAAGTAAGATCAATGAGAATAGAGGTGTCTGGGTAGCTCAGTTGGCTAAACAACCGACTGTCGCTCAGGTCATGATCTCACAGTTCATGAGTTCAAGCCCACCTTGGGCTCTGTGCTGACAGCTCAGAGCCTGGAGCCTGCTTTGGATTCTGTGTCTCCCTATCTCTCTGCTGCTCCCTTGCTTGTACTTTCTCTCTCTCTCAAAAATAAATAAACATTAAAGACAAATTAACAACAAAAAAAAGAGCTGTAAGAATACACCTCCTTGACTTGTTTCCAATCTTAGGGGGAAAGCATTTAGCTTTTCACTATTATAATGTTAATTGTAGATTTGTTGTAGATGTCCTTTACAAACTGAGGATGTTCCTCTCTGTTTCTATTTTCCTAAGAGTTTTTTTTTAATTATTAAAATAAATTCTGTGTAGTGAATTTTGTCTAATGCTTTATCGGCATTAATAGGACCATATGACTTTTCTACTTTTGCCTGTTAATATGGTAGATTATATTGATTGATTATTGAATACTGAACAAGTCTTACACCTCTAGAATAAACTCCCCTTAGTCACAATGTGTGGTTCTTTTTATATATTGTTGAATTCTATTCACTAATATTTTGTTAGGGATTTTTGTGTCTATATTCTTGAGCAATGTTGGTCTGCAGTTTTCTTTTTTTTATACTGCTTTTTTTTGTCTGATTTTGGTATGAGAGTAATTTTAACTTCATAAAATGAACTGGGATGTATTCCTTCCTCTCTTATTTCTTGGAAGAGACTGTGTAGAATTGGTTGTTATTCTTTAAATCTGTGGTAGAATTCTCCAGTGGTCACTCACAGTTTGAATGAGAAATTGACTGTCATTTACTTTTTTTTCATACCAGTGAGGTATTTCTCTCTACTTTTCAAAAAATTGTGTTGTCTTTAGTTTTTAGAATTTTGATAGGGTATGTTTGGAATTTCTTTGAGTTTATCTTGCTTGGCTTTCAAGCTCCTAGAATCTGTAGGCTTATGTCTTTTGCCAAATTTAGGAAGTTTTCAGCCATTATTTCTTTGAATTCTTTTTCATACCTGCTTCCTTTTCTTCTCCTGCTGGGACTCCAATGACATGAGTATTAGATGTTTTGTCACAGTCTCACAAGCCCCTGAGGCTTTGGTCCATTTTCCCCAATCTATCTTCTTTCTGTTTTTCAGACTGAGTAATTTCTATTATTCTATCTTCCAGTTTGCTGATTTTTCCGCCTCTGTCCTCCATTCTGTTGTTGAACCCACCCACTGAAATTTTTCTTTCGGTTATTATATTTTCTCAGTTATAAAATTTCTATTTGGTCCTCCTTTCTAAATATCTTCTATATCTTTGTTGAAGCTTTTCAATTTTTTCATTTGTTTCAAGTACATTTGTAATTGCACATTAAACTTTATTTTTTCTTAAATTATGGCTGCTTTAAGATCTTTGTCGATTAATTCTAACATTCCTTTCAACCTGGGGTTGGCATCTTCTGATTGTATATTTTTCATCCAGTTTGAGAGTTTTCCGGTTCATGATATGACAAGAGATGTTTGCCTGGAACATGGACATGTTTGCATTAGACCCTGGATGTTATTGAAACCTTCTATTTTAATTGGTTTTCTCTGACAGGGAAGAGGGTTGATGCCTCATTATAACCAGGTGGAAGTAGAAGTGCAGATTCCTCACTCAGCTTCTGTTGACACCCTAGGGGGTGGCCTTGTTATTGCTGGGAAGGGGTGAAGTCCTGGTTCTCCACTAGAACTCCTCCCATTCCACTTTCAGTGATGAGTGGAAGGATGCCTCATTACTGCCAGGTGGGGATGAAAGTCAGGAGTCCCATGTGGCCTCCATCGCTGTCAGAGGGATAGTGGTTGGCCTTGTTACTGTCTGGTGGAGGTAGGAGTCTCAGTTCTTTCTTTGTCCTTCTTTGACACTATTCTGACTGGGTTGTTAGGGTACCTTGTTACAACCTCACAAAAGTGGAAGTCTAGGCTCTCCGCTTGACCTTCTTTGGCATGGATGGGGATGGGGCCACAGATTTTTTTTTGTGCTGTGTGACTGAAGTGGAGGAGTTATTGGCTAAAAGTTTTCTGTCTTCCTAGGCTCCTTTCCTGATTCTTTGGCTAGAGAGAGCGAGATTCTTTCCCCCTCTGTATCTCCTGGCATTTTCAGTTTGCTGGCTCCTTTAGCTCCATGTGTCTCGGATAAATGAGGCAAAAATAAAAGTCAGGCAACTCATCACCATCTCATCCTTGTTTCCATGGTCTCTAGTTGATCTGCCTACTTCTGTCCATCTTTCAGATGCTTCTTACATTTGTTTTTGAATATAATATCAAGGGATTTTTGGTTCTACTAAGCAGGAGGAATTGGGGAAAAGTACCTTTGTCCCATCTTCCCAGAAGTGGAAGTCTGTCTCTTTGCAGAGAGAATTTTTGATTCCTAAGATATCAATGGAAGGTCCCAACTCAGGTGAATAGGTAAATGGTCATTTCTGCCATGAAGCCCTCACTGACTACTGTCCCTCTGGCTGCCAGTCATGGGACACTCCAATGACCCCTTGTATCTGTGGTTCAGATATTGGCTTCTTTGTTCACTTTGGGGTTTAGCAACATATACTCTTTTATGCATGGAAGGAAATTTTAGGAGCAGCACAGAAGAATTTTCTAATGCTCAGCTCTTCTCTCCGGGGAGACCCATTCCTAGAGAATGTATACTCCCCATCCCTTGAAACATCCCATTAGAGGCTGAAAGTCCTGGATTGGGAAGGAGGAGGCATATTTCCAAGGCCTTCATAGGATTGTGAAACTGTGAGTTCACTTGCTTTTATTTGGATGAGCTCCCAGGGACAGAGGCCATGTGTAATTTCTCATTTGTTTGGCCTGGGTCCTTGTGCTGGGCTTTGCCCACAGAATGCAGTTTGTGTCACTAATGGCGTGATGACTGAATGGCTGAATTTCTGAGTAGTACAGGGTCTAGTGGGCATCTGTTCAAACGAGCCAGACTCAAATACATGGTGGATGGGTGAGCAGAGTTGGCTGATACTCAGATTATGCTGTGGACTTGGGGGAAGGATTTTGATGTCAGACTCACCCCTTCCCCACCAGCCCTGTATACTACATAGCACTTTAGCTCAGCCAGTCCAGCAAAGATGGGCTGACTTAAAATTCACAGCACAGCAAATGTCCTTAGAGAATGTGTAAGCATTTACCTCGCCTTGCTGTTTCATTCTTGGCTCAGGACAGTTGGTCTCTCCTGGATCAATTAAAGCATAAGGACTAGAGACCCAGGGCTCAGATTTTCAGATTTAAAGATTGAGAAGTCCATTAGGTAGGGAAGAGAACCAGGTGGTAGAAAGGGCTGGCTCTGCATTTTTATTCTCCTGAACTATGCAGAGACATCAGCTAATGAAATAAACCCATTAGGAAAGGAACATGGGGGAATTCCTTTCAAGAGCATGGAGGTTCTCTGGAGGAAAGAGAGCTGCATGACCAGGAGAGCGATTCAAGAATCTGTGGGTGAGGGGCACCTGGGTGGCTTAGTCGGTTAAGCGTCCGACTTTCGCTTGGGTCATGATCTCGCGGTTTGTGGGTTCGAGCCCCGCGTCGGGCTCTGTGCTGACTGCCAGCTCAGAGCCTGGAGCCTATTTCAGAGTCTGTATCTCCCTCTCACTCTGACCCTCCCCCGCTCACGCTGTCTCTCTCTCTCTCTCCTACAAATAAATAAAAATATTTAAAAAAAAAAAAA
The DNA here is from genome assembly GCF_003009895.1 of Hyaena hyaena. Taxonomy (NCBI): domain Eukaryota; kingdom Metazoa; phylum Chordata; class Mammalia; order Carnivora; family Hyaenidae; genus Hyaena; species Hyaena hyaena. The sequence goes on along the minus strand of NW_024080815.1, from coordinate 2,323,256 downwards.
AGAATCTGTGGGTGAAAGTGTCTTTTCACAATGGTTTCTTCAAAAGAAACAGAGGACCTACTATATTCCAGGCACTTTCATATAGGACATAGGTGATCTCAGCTAAGTCTCACAGGCAAATGGACAATTTAGCCATTGCCATGACAGCTTTCAGATGAGGAAAAAAGCTTCAAGAAGTTGAGAAATTTTTCTGAGGTCACAAAGCTGGCAAGTGGCAGAGCTGTGACCTACACCCTGGTCTGACTCCAAAGCTGAAGCTCGCATCAGACCACTATTTGGGTTCTGCTAGGAGGGGAGGGCCAAAGGGAGAATTTCTTGGAGATTTGCTTTGCAGGTACCTAGCTTAGGAAGATGAAAGGAGGAAATTAAATGTTTTTTAGATTTATCCCTATTTACCACTTTCTTTAGTTATCATTCCTTATTGTAGCTCAGACCTTCTATCTGTGATCACTCTTCTCAATAGGTATGTCCTTTAGTGAATATGTCAGTTAGTGTCAGTGTTCTAATTTGAACAGAGAAAGTTTAATATAAAGAATTATTAACTATAATGGGGACTGGAGCAACAAGAGATTGGTTAATGAGTAGCAATAAAATACAGCTTTAAAGAATATAGGAATGGCAGGGGTTCCTGGGTGGCTCAGCTGGTTGGGCATCTGACTCTTGATCTTGGCTCAGGTCACCATCTCATGGTTGGTGAGATCAAGCCTCACATTGGGCTCTGCACTGTTAGTGCAGATCCTGCTTGGAATTCTCTCTCCCTCTCTCTCTCTCTCCTCCGCCCCCCCTTTCTCTTTGTCTCTCAAAAATAAATAAAATTAAAAACAAAAAAAGAATAGGGGAATAACAGATACACAGGGCTTCCAGCCCTCCCAGGGCTGAGATAGAACACCTAGAATAAGCCCCTCAGAGTTGAGGTCCAGACCTTGCTGGAGAGTGTGGCTGTGGCTCACTTAATGGTGGAGAAGTTGCTGTGGGACTACACTGATGGAACTTGCTGGAAATCTACCTCTTACGTTGTCAGGGAAAGCTGTTTACCAGGAGTTATTTCCAGAATCCCTCCATGATGACCCCAGCTGAGGGAGTTTTTGGGAGGAGCTGCTCGTGCTGTTGGTCGCCAGGCCACGGAGGAGCCAAGTGCCGGAGAAGCCGGACTGAGAGGTCATGAACCAAAACGAGGAGGGAAAACTGTTCTGCAACATCCCTCCAGTGCCCTCCTTTGACAAAGCCTAACATGATGCCAGCTGGCACAGGACAAGTATTCATACAGCCCAACTCTACTTTTGCAGAGCAGAGGGCAAATTTGAAGGTGGGAGACAATAAATTGACAACTGGCAAAGTGAAGGTCTTCTGATGATAGTTGTCTCAATTTTCATCTGAAAACTTCACCCCTATTCTTTATAGTCCTTTTTGCTGGGTGTACAATTAACTTTTTCTCAGCACCTGAAGGTATCATTCCGCCATCTTTTGGCTTTCACCAAGGAGTTACCTGTGGGTTTGATTGGTGTTTGTTTGTCTTTGTCTTTTTCTTTTTTTTCCTGCCCATTTTAAAGGATCTGTCTTTGCCTTTGAGATATGTCTAAGAGTGGATTTTATTTTAATTATTCTGCTTGGAATTTGCTGAATCCTAAGATTAATGTCTTTTAGTTTTGAAAAAGTTTCAGCCATCAGTTCTTCAAATAATGCTTCTCCCCTCACTGTTTCCTCTCCTCTGGCAACACTGGTTGGATGTAAGTTACACCTTCTTGCTTTATCCTCCTCATCTCTTAACCTCTCATGTATTATATATTTAACTTCTGTATATTACATATAACCTGTATACTTTGTGTGTGTGTATATATATATATATATATATAACTTCTCTGCTGCACTTGAGGTTTGCCTTAAAGTTGACAAAAACTCTGTAGGTGTATCTAGGAATGTTATACCCATAAACTGATTTTTTAAATTTCAGTTTATACTTTTTGCTTATAGATAGTGTATTTGTTTCTTTTTCAGATCTGTTTGCTGATGCGTATAGCTCTCTATACTGTTATTTTCATCTCTTTATTTATAAACATATCAAGCATATTTTATATTTAGTGTCTGTTAATTCTGATATCTGAAGCTTGTATAAATATGAAGCGGCTGATGTTGTTTCTGTTGGTTTTTACTCACGGTGTCATATTTCCTGTGTGTGTGTGTGTGTGTGTGTGTGTGTGTGTTTGTGTGTGTGTGTGCTGAGTATAACTGCATATTCCTTGGAACTTTATTAATAGGAATTATTTGAGGACAGGGCTGAAGATGAGTTTTTCCAGAAAGAATTTGTTTCTCATGGGCTCCTGGAGACAATATTAAGCAAGGGCTCCAATACTTTTCATTCTCAACTTGAGGTTTTGTGGACAATCCAAGCAATAAAAATTTGAGCTTCAAATCCTGATTGTGATCTTATTTGTAGATGCAATTCTTTTTTTTTTTTTAATTTTTTAAATGTTTTACTTATATCAGAGAAAGAGAGAGAGAGAGAGAGAGAGAGACACAGCGTGATCAGGGGAGGGTCAGAGACAGAGGGAGACACAGAATCTGAAACAGGCTCCAGGCTCTGAACTAGCTGTCAGCACAGAGCCCAATGCAGGGCTCAAACCCACAAACCACGAGATCATGACCTGAGCCGAAGTTGGACGCTTAACCAACTGAGCCACCCAGGCGTTCCTGTAGATGCAATTCTTAGAAAATGTTGTCCTCTTCACCTAGGAGCCAAGGTCTGAGGGAGTCAATTTTCTATCCTATCCGTGCTGGTGAGGGGTGGACTGTTATTTGTACTTCACCCTTTGAGGACACAGCTCCTTGGGTTCCTACTTTATGCAGGGGGTGATGTTTCTTCTACTGGACTCCCAACTTTGGATGGGCTATAGCCTTTGTCTCGCATTTCCTATAAGCTGCAAGGCTACAAATGTTGAAGCTCAAGGTCTCCTGGGTTTGCCAAATGCCCTTGAAGGAACATTGGTTTCAGTATTCTCTTGGGTTTCCACCTTTACTTATTTTGGCCTCTGAGAATTTCTACCTTTCTTCTTAACTCATTTATTTCTATACTTTATTTAACATAGTTAACGGGTATGGAAGAACCTCTAATCTGCTATGGTAAGAAATGGTAGTGTGAGCTAGACTCGATATATAATGCTATCTTTAGTCCTCACAATAATGTTGGGACTGGTAACTCAATTTTTTGTTGGCCCTAGAAACTGAGGCTTAAGGAGTTTACACAGACATCAAGTGACAGAGCTGGGCTGGGACCTAAAGCTACACTTCATCCTTTGTTCTTCCCATCACATTACTCTGGTTTTCTGGGTACCTCTCTTCATTTGACGCAAATCCTAGAACTGCAGGATTTGGGTTACTCCTTTAGCCCAGAAATGCATGGAGAATTCTACAGCCATCTTATTTTAATTCTTCTTTCCTTTGTTCAAACACAGTCCAGCTTCTTTGGAGGGGACCTTCTTTTATTATGGTAGGAGACCCAGAAAGAACTGTCCACGCTGATAGAGTGAGGTATCGTGGTTGCATCCCGTGTGTCCCTGAAGATCTCTGGAGAGTGAGGGAGAGCAATCTCCTTTGCAGAGTATTTCCTACTCCATTTTGTTTATAGAGTGTATGCCTTCCCTTTGTCCGACAAGGCCTTTCCTCTCCTCCTTGCTTCCTTTCCTCTTTGTCTGCCTCTTCCACTCAGTCCTCTCTGTCTTTTACCAGGGAATTCAGAATAAACTCCAGGGATTGAGTACTTGTGTCAAACTGACGTTAACACTGGAAACATCATAAGTATGCATTCTGCCTTCTTCCAGACTTGGAAAGAACTGAGGCCAATTAAAAGTGAACTTTTAAGAGAAATGAACATCTTGCATGCCAGGTTTCAGCTGAATGTCACTGCAATTGCCTAAATTATAACTATCAGAAAAAAATGCATTCTAATTATGGAAATGCCATTAGAAGGAGTTCCTTCTGCCTGGAACCAGCTTAAAGAATGACTACCACCCACCCTCTACTTCTACCCTATTGCTCAAGAAAATTTCTATAGTTTAGAGGGAGAAAAGGCAGTGTGCTATGGTGAAAATAGAATTTGTACCATATAGAATCTAGGTCTGGCTCCTCATTACCCCCCAGATTCAACATTGAGGCCCTTAACTCCCAATCCCACCATATCTGCAGACAGAATGGTAATTAAGATTGCATGAGGTCATGGAGGCGGTGGCTAATCCAATAGGACTGTGGCTTTACAGGAAGAGAGCGTGTGAGGACACAGCAAGAAGGTGACCATCTGTAAGGAAAGAAGAGAGTTGTCACTAGGATCTGACCCTGCTGGACCTTGACCTTGGCTTCCCAGTCTCCAGGACTGGAAGAATAAATTCCCGTTGGTTATGCTACCTAGTCTATGGTATTTTCTTATTTTGTTATGGGAGCCTGAGATGTCAAACCTTTCCTTTTGCTTTCTGTCTCCCCACAATTAGAAAATTCTGTCAATCCCAGTGTCTAAACAGTTCTCTTGTTTACAGTTTTTATTTTTATAAAGTTAAATGTGATCATAGTTTAAAAAGTCAAGTATTTCTACAAGTCCTTTACAAAAATACTGCAGTCCCCACCCTGAGTCAGTCCACCTCATCCAGTCCCCTCTCCTTTGGTGGTTATGTTCATATTTACCTCCAGCTCTGAACTGTATACTCACACTGCTACTTTGGTCCTTCACTGTTAGTCTCATCAGTTGACTCCCATGTGGTGGAGGAGATTAGTTTTGTCAACCCTTATCTCCTTGTGTACACACACCACACACTTCTACAATTCCCCCATTCTCCCTTTACATTTGTGTGATCACTTCAGTTTGATCAAGATTCTGCATCTATGATTATGACTGAGGACATTTTATTTGCAGCTGTTTCTTCTTGTCCTTCTTGCACAACTTTTTGTTCTCCGTGGAATTTATATTTATTTTGCATTAAATTTCTCCCATAGTTTTCTTTGTACTCATCAGTAATTCAGGCCCTAAGCCCTTTCCCAAATGTCTAAATCTCCTCTCAATATATTCACCATATAGGTGGTTTATCAACATCCTAAAGAAGTTGTTGTGAAGCTTCTGACCAACTCTAAGTGGGGTTGGTTGACCTCTATGCCTGCTACACAGAGACCATATCTTATCATTCTTTTTTTTAATACAGTTTATTGTCAAGCTGGTTTACATATAACACCCAGTGCTCATCCCAACAAGTGCCCTCCTCCATGCCCATCATCCCCCTTCCCTTCTCCCCCACCCCCCTCAGCCCTCAGTTTGTTTTCAGTATTCAAGAGTCTCTCATGGTTTGCCTCCCTCCGGCTCCCCAACTATTTTTCCCCTTCTTCTCCCACTTCGTCCTCCATTAACTTCCTCCTAATCCACTTATATGTGCAAACATATGGTATCTGTCCTTCTCTGCCTGACTTATTTCACTCAGCATAACACCCTCAAGGTCCATCCATGTTCCTACACATGGCCAGATTTCATTCTTTCTCATTGCCATGTAGTATTCCATCGTATAGATAGACCACATCTTGATCCACTCATCAGTTGATGGACACTTAGGCTCTTTCCATGATTTGGCTATTGTCGAGAGAGCTGCTATGAACATTGGGATACATGTGCCCCTATGCATCAGCACTCCTGTATCCCTTGGGTAAATGCCTAGCAGTGCTATTGCTGGGTCATAGGGGAGTTCTATTGTTAATTTTTTGAGGAACCTTCATACTGTTTTCTAGAGGGCATACCCCATCATTCTTCACCAGCAGTTTAGGAGTCCTTTTGTCCCTCACTGTATCAGGTCCCCTGTTTCCTAACCTCATCATCTTTTTTTTTTAATGTTTTATTCATTTCTAGGAGAGAGAGAGAGAGACAGCGTGAGCAGGGGAGGGTCAGAGAGAGAGGGAGTCACAGGCTGAAACAGGCTCCAGGCTCTGAGCTGGCAGTCAGCACAGAGCCCGACGCGGGGCTCGAACCCACGAACCGTGAGATCATGACCTAAGCGAAAGTCGGATGCTCAACCGACTAAGCCACCCAGGCGCCCCCCTCATCATCTTTCTTAATTTACCTCCTTATTTCAGCATAGTGTACCGTCCAGTATCTTTCTTTTCTTTTCTTTTAATTTTTAATGTTTATTTTTTTGAGAGAGAGTGTGTGACCAGGGGAGGGGTGGAGAGAGAGGGAGACACAGAATCTGAAGCAGGCTCCAGGCTCTGAGCTGTCAGCACTGAGCCAGACATGGGGCTCAAACTCATGGACCACAAGATCTGAGCCTAAGTCAGATGCTTAACTGACTGAGCCATTCGCACCTCCCCCATCAAGTTTTTTTAAAAAATGTTTCCCTTCCCAGTATTTTGTCTTCTTTAAATCTACAATTCCTACTTGTTAGCTACCAGATCTTCTGAGATGATCTGCTAATTTTTTCACCTTTTCTCTCTCATTTTCCATCTCCTTATCTTTTTGCTGTACTTTCTGGGTGATTTACTCAATTGTTACCTTCCAGCCCTTGTGTCAAATCTTTCATTTCTCCTCACAGGTTTCTGCAAATTTCCAAGAGCTCGTACTTGTTATTTGTTTTCTGAATAGTGCTTTATAACAGCATCCTGTTCTAATTTAGTGGATTCAAAAGCTTCACATACCTCTCTAGGGCTATTATCAATCGGCATCTGGATATTTTCTTTTCCTATGTAGTCTCTGTCCCTCACATTACTTTTTCCCATTTGTTTTAGTCTGCCTCGAGGGTGTGGACATTTCTCACACATTTGGGGAATCTTATCTGTCTGTCCTTATTCATGGCTGGGAATTACCAACTCTGGGCATCAATATAGGGTCATTGTGCTAGCCTGTTTAGGTGGATATATAGATATCATAGGTTTGAGTCTTCCTTTTGGACTGGTTAGATTTCCTAGAGAATAATCTTCCAGTTTCCTACCTAGAGGGTATGAGCCTAACTTAATAGCAATCACTAGGGTCCATTTGGAGAAAAATGCTAAAAGTCTCAACATCCAGTATGTAGATAAACACTTTTTAAATTTGTCTGTTTTTAGTATGGTGCCCTTGGTATTAAATTGACTCGGTGTCCCTAGCTATGTGGGGCTATCAGCTCTTAAAATGTGGCTGGTGTAATGGGGAAACTTAATTAAATTAAATGTTTAATTTTAACTTATTCTTAAAACTGCATATTCTATTTGGCATTGGGAAACTTTTGCATATTTTAGAACAGCTTAGGTACGTGGATCTACTTTTTAAATTGTAGATTTTATGAAATCTAAATGTAGATCAAGATTTTCAATGAAAACAAAGTGTTCAAAGTAATGTGTGCCGGAGCAGTGGGGAAGAGGGCGGCATAGGAGGACCCTAGGCTCACCTTGTCGCATGGGTACAATGAGACAACACTCACATCAGTGTAAATAGCCCAGAAAATGACCCAAAGACTCGTAGAATGAACCCCACAACTAAAGGTAGAGAAAAAGCCACGTGGAAGATGGTGGGCAGGGCAGAGATGTAGTGGGGCTAAAGTGATCAGAGTAGCCCCTGAGAGGGAGCTGCGGGCATGGAGAGGGACTGGCCAGGGATCCTGCCCAGAGATGAATCTCCATAGAATTTGGTTTTGAAATCCAAAGGGACCAAATTTTAACCAGCAGGACTTAAAGCCTGGGACTTTAGAGTCATCAGGGTTGGCTCTGGGAGAGCCTGGAGGGTGAGAGGAAGCTGAGTTCCCACCCTTACAGACATAGCACAACAAGCAACCCATAGAGTCATAGCCTAGAAGCAGTAGTTGGAAAATCTAGAAGCATAGGGACGGGAAAGATATTTATTTATCTCAGAGTGTGTCCTGCGGGGGGAGAGGGGACAGGGTTTGCAGGGAGACTCCTCCAGAAGCATAGGAGTTGGTATGTGCCATTTTCCTCCCCTGCCCTCAGCATAAACACACGGCCACTTGCAGGAACAAGCTCAGTGCTGACACTCACTACCTAACTTGCTCACACCAAGATCTGCCCCCCTTCCCCCGACTCCCAACCAGACGTTGGTGGATCCATCCTTCCCAGTCACGCTTACCTCAGTCCTCAGTGCTGCAGATCCCCTCCCTGAGAAGACCACCCACATGCTTTGTGGGGCCTCAGTCTGGAGGCACTGGCAGGTCACCTCCCCATGAAGGCTGGCATGCGCCTTGTTGCAGTTGGTCCACTAACACAACAGGGATCAAACACTCACCGCAACAGACAAAGAGAGCCTCTGCAGACCAACAGACTGAAAGAAAAAATGGCCAAGACACAACACCAGGGCACATACAACACACATGGGAGACGTGCCTGAAGCACCAGGGTCTGGAAAACAGGGTACTATAGGATCTCTTCTTCCCAAAGCCATTAATTTCAAGAGCAGGAGACATAGCTGGCCTTCCTAACACACCTAAACACAGAGACAAAATGAAGAAACAGAAGAATAGGTCCCAAATGAAGGACTAGGACAAAACCACAGCAAGAGAACTAAGTACAGATATAAGTAATATGCCTGATAGAGAATTTAAAGCAATGGTAATAAAGATACTCACTGGATGTGAGAAAAGAGTGGAAGATGTCAGTGAGACCCTTAACAAAGAGATAGGAGAGAACCAATCAGAGATGCAGAACACAATAAATGAAATTAAAAATACACTTGATGGAATACACAGCAGGCTAGAGAATGCAGAAGAATGAATTAGCAACCAGGAGGAGAGTATATTGGAAAGTAATCCAGTGGGAACGGGTGAGAGAAAAAGAAATTATGCAAAAATGATAATAGACTTAGGGAACTCAGCAACTCCACCAGCTATAATAACATTCACATAGGAGTCCCAGAAAAAGAGAAAAGGGGGCAGACATTTATTTGAAGAAACGCCAGTTCAAAACTTCCTGACTCTGGAGAAGGAAACAGATATCCAGGTTCAGGAGGCACAGAGATCCCCCAACAAAATCAACCCTAGGAGGTCCACACCAAGACACAAAGTAATTAAATGGTAAAAAAATTGTGAAAAAGAGAGAATTTTAAAAGCAGCAAGAGAAAAGAAGATCATTACATATAAGGGAAGCCCCATAAGTCTATCAGTGGATTTATCAGCAGAAACTTTGCAGGCCACAAGGGAGTGGCATGATATAGTCAAGGTGCTGAAAAGGAAAAATCTGCAGTTAAGGATACACTATCCAGGGACACCTGGGTGGCTCAATCAGTTGTGTATCTGACTCTTGATTTCAGCTCAGGTCCTGATCCTAGGGTTGTGAGACTGAGCCCTGCATCAGGCTGTGCACTGAGCATGGAGCCTGCTTGAGATTCTCTCCCCCTACCCCGCCCCTCTCCCCAACTCATGTTCCCCCCCAAATAAAAAAAAAATTTAAAGAATAAAAAAGAATACCTTATCCAGCAAGGCTATCATTCAGAATAGAGGGAGAGATAAAGAGTTTCCCAGACAAACAAAAGCTAAAGGAGTTCATGACCACTAAGCCAGCCCTACAAAAAATGTTAAAGGGGACTCTGAGTGGAAAGCAAAGACTATAAGTAAGAGGAAGAAAAGTAGGAAGCACAAAAGCAGTAAAAATAAGTATATCTGTAAAAATCAGTTGAGGTACTCACAAAATAAAAGGATGTAAAGATGACACTGTATGCCTAAAATGTGGGGTTGGGGAAAAGGAGTAAAGAATGGGTTCAACTTAAGTGACTATCAACTTAATATAGATTGCTATATGCAGAAGACGTTATATACAAACCTAATGGTAACCACAAATAAAAAAATTAGTAATAGATATACAAAGACTAAAGAAAAAGGAATCCAAGTATGTCACTAAAGAAAGCCAACAAACCATGAGAGAAGAGAACAGAGAAAAACAATCCAAGAGGAGCTGCAAAACAACCACCAAACAAATAACAAAATGGCAATAGATACATACATATCAATAATTACTTTGAATGCAAATGGACTAAACACTCTAATCAAAAGGCATAGGGTGACAAAATGGATAAAAAACCAAGACCTATCTATACGGTACCTACAAGAGACTCATTTCAGACCTAAAGAGACATGCAAACAGAAAATGAGGGGATGGAGAAACATTAATCATGCAAACAATTGTCAAAAGAAAGCTGAGGTAGCAATACTTATTTAAAAAAAAAAAACTTTAAAACAAAGGCAAGCAACAAAGAAGGACATCATATAATAATAAAAGAAACAATCCAACAAGAAGATATAACAGTTGTAAAAATTTATGCACCCAACATGAAACACCCAAATACACAGAATACTTAAAAACAAACATAAAGGAACTAACTGATGGTAAACAATAATATTGGGAACTTTAACATTCCACTTAAGTCAACAGACAGATCATCCAAACACAAAATCAGCAAGGAAACAGTGGCTTTGAATAACACATTTGACCACCTGGATTTAATAGATGTTTTCAGAACATTCCATCCCAAAACAGCAGAATACACATTCTTTTCAAATGCAGATGGAACATTCTCCAGTATAGATCACATATTAGGCCACAAAACTAAGCCTCAATAAATTAAAAAAGATCAAAGTCACACCATGCATCTGTTCTGAACACAACACTATGAAACTAGAAATCAACCATAAGGAAAAAATCTAGAAAAAACACAAATGCTACTAAATAATGAATGGGTTAACCAAGAAAGAAAAGGAGAAATCAAAACTTTCATGGAGACAGATGAAAATAAAAACACAACAGTCTATGATCTTTGGGATGCAGCAGAAGCAATTCTAAGAGGGAGGTTTATAGCAATACAGGACTACCTCAAGAAACAAGAAAAATCTCAAATAAACAACCTAACCTTATACCTAAAGAAGATAGAAAAAGAACAACAAACAGCTAAAGGAAGGAAATAATAAAGATTAAGCAGAAGTAAATGATATAGAAACTAAAGAAGAACAGATCAGTGAAACCAGGAGTTGGTTCTTTGAAAAGATCAACAAAATCAATGAACTTTTAGCTAGCCTAATAAAAAAAAAAAGAGAAATGACACAAATAAATAAAATCACAAGTGAATGAGGAGAAATAACAACTGATACCATGGAAATACGAAAGATTGTAAGAGAATCTATATGTCAACGAACTGCACAGACTAGAAGAAATGTATAAACTCCTAGAAACATATAACCTACCAAAACTGAAGCAGGAAGAAATAGACAAGTTGAGCAGACCAATCAACAGCAATGAAATTGAATTAGTAATCAAAACTGCTCCAATAAACAAAAGTCCAGGACCAGAAATCTTCATGGGTAAATTCTACCAAATATTTAAATATATATATATATATATTTTTAATGTTTTATCTATTTCTGAGAGAGAGAGACAGCGTGAGCAGGGGAGGGTCAGAGACAGAGGAAGACCAGAATCCGAAACAGGCTCCAGGCTCTGAACTGGCTGTCAGCACAGAGCCCAACGCGGGGCTCGAACCCACAAACTGTGTGATCATGACCTGAGCTGAAGTCAGACGCTCAACCGACTGAGCCACCCAGGCACCCCTACCAGATATTTAAAGAAGAGTTCATACCTACTCTCAAACTTTTCCAAAAAATACAGGAGGAAGGAAAACTTTCAAATTTATACTATGAGGCCAGCATTCCCCTGATACCAAACCAGATAAAGAAAACACCACAAAAAAAGAGAACTATAGCCCCAAATCTCTGATAAACATAGATGCAAAAATCTTCAACAAAATATTAGCAAACCGACTCCACCAATGCATTAAAAATCTCATTCACCAAGATCCAGTGGGATTTATTTCTGGTATGCAAAGGAAGTTAAATATTCATACATCAATCAATGTGATACCTCACATCAATAAGAGAAAGGATAAAAATCATATGATCAATTCAACAGAAGCTGAAAAAGTATTGAACAAAGTACATTGTCCATTTATGATAAAAACTCTCAACAAAGTAGATTTAGAGGGAACATACCTCAGTGTAATAAAGGCCTTATATGAAAAACTCACTGCAAACATCATACTAAATGAGGAAAAACTGAGAGTTTTCCCCCTAAGATTAGGAACAAGAGCAGGATGTTCACTCTCACCACTTTTATTCAACATAGTACTAGAAGTCCTAGACACAGTAATCAGACAACAAAAATAAATAAAATACATCCAAATTGGTAAGGAAGAAGTAAAAGTTTCACTATTTGCAGATGACCTGATACTATACACAGAAGACCTTAAAGACTCCACCAAAAACTACTAGCACTGATAAATGAATTTAGTAAAGTTGCAGGATATGAAGTCCATATACAGAAATCCATTGCATTTCTGTACACTAATGATGAAACAGCAGAAAGAAAAATCAAGAAAACAATCCCATTTACAACTGCACCAAAAATAAGATACCCAGGAATAAATTTAACCAAAGAGGTGAAAGACCTGTACTCTGAAAACTGTAAAACATTGATGAAAGACACTGAAGATAACACAATGAGATGGAAAGACATTCCATGCTCATGGAATATAATTCAGCCATAAAAAGAATGAAATCTTGCCATTTGCATCAATGTGAATGCATATAGAGGGTATAATGTTAAGAGAAATGGGAAATAACAAATACCATATGATTTCACCCACATGTGGAATGTAAGAAACAAAACAGAAAAGGGGAAAAAAAGAGACAAATCAAAAAACAGACTCTAACTATGAGAACAAACAGAGGCTTACGAGAGGGGAGGTGGGGGGGGGTGTGGGGGAAGTAGTTGATGTGGATTAAGAGTACACTTATCACTATGAGCACAGAGTAATATATGGAAGTGTTAAATCACTACAGTGTGCATCTGAAACTGTATGTTAACTACAGTGGAATTAAAATCAAAAAGCAAATTGATGTGTGTTGTTTAAATGTCAAGTACACACTGTACTTTGAAAATTAAGATTGTAAAAGATCTCATCAATAATTTTCTTATAATGATATTTTGGAAATATTGGGTTAAATAAAATACATTATTAAAGTTAATCTGAGAGGCTCCTGGGAGTCTCAGTCGGTTAAGAGTCTGACTTTGGCTCAGGTCACGATCTCATGGCTCATGAGTTGGAGCCCCACATCAGGCTCTGTGCTGACAGCTCAGAACCTGGAGCCTGCTTCAGATTCTGTGTCTCCCTCTCTCCCTGCCCCTCTCCCATGCATGCTCTTTCTCTCTCTCTCTCTCTCTCTTTCAAAAACAAATAAACATTTAAAAATGTTTTCAAAGTTAATTTGACCTGTTTCTTTTTCTTTTTTTTTTTTTTAATGAGGATACTAGAAAATGTAAAATTATGTATGTGGCTCACACTGTGTTTTTATGGGCAGTGCTGTCTGAGAGGTTAGGGGTGCTGCCCCAGCGGGGAGGAGGGCCTCATTCAGCTTGGGGCGGAGTCTCTTTGCTCTGTAAATGTACGTGCAGTCAGTCTTCACTTCTGAGTCCCTTGCAGAGGTCCCAGTGCTGCGCATGCCTCTGCCTATGGGCTTCTGGGTGCAGATGAGGTGTGCTTTGGCTTTGCTCACTGCCTGGGTAGAATCCAGTTTCATTGGATTTGCTTGTCAATTACGGACTATCTGTCTGCTTTCAGATTTCCAAAAGTTTATTGCTATTGACTCTTCATCTATTCTCCTTGCCTGGGGGATTTATACTTAAGAAATAATTTACTGTTGTTTTAGTGGGGTTTCAGAAGGGAACAGAGATAAAAATGCACGTATCCAATCCACCATCTTAAACTGGAAATCCTAAGTATTTTTTTTATTTCCTTTCATGATCCATCCTACTTTGTGTCATCATTTCTTAGGAGGACGATCCATCAAATATCTATTAGCTGACCCTACTTCAAGCCTCTCCCCGTGCAAAGCTCTTTTTCAGGTTCCAACACACAAACAAAAGTACACAAGTTCCTTAGCATGACAAAGACGCTCCCTTGAGCGGACCCTTTAGTACCTCCCTGCAGTATTGCTGCTACTCTCCACTCCAAATCTCACTGTCGTCATCCCTGATAGAGTTCCTCACACACTACATATTCTTCAATGCCTTCGCTTCGCCCATTCTATTCCCTCTTCTTCCCCCCCACCCCCATTTGGCCAACTACTCCATTCTTGAGAACACAGCTCACCAATCCTTCCCTAAACCTTGCCTTTGGTCGTCATTGGTGAGGCGATGGGGCATTTCTGAATCGTGGCTTTCTGAAGCCACCCAGATGGGCAGACTGGGTGTCCTGCTGATCATGACAACAACACTAATGGCCAGCACATACAGCAGGAAGCAGGCACTCTTCTGAGTCCTTTACACACCTGAGCCTACTAATACTTTGGAGTATGGCCTCATTTTCTTAAAAAAAATTTTTTTTATCATTTATTTTTGAGAGATAGAGTGAAACAGAGCACAAGTGGGGGAGGGGCAGAGAGAGAGAGAGAGAGAGACACACAGAATCTGAAGCAGGCTCCAGGCTCTGAGCCGTCTGCACAGAGCAGGACGTGGGGCTTGAACTCACCGACCGCGAGATCATGACCTGAGCTGAATGAAGTCCGATGCCTAACCGACTGAGCCACTCAGGCGCCCCATGGCCTCATTTTCTATATGAGGAAAAGAAGGTGCAAAGGTTCAGTGAGTTTCCCAACTGACTCAGAGTTAGAAACTGAACACCATAGCGGCTGCCTACCTTTGTGTGTCACTGGTGCCCGCGCTTTCATCACGCTGCAGCAGCTGACATATGGGTCTGTCACCCCCACCACGCTAGGAACTGCCTGAGGTTAGGAAACAGGTCTTTTTACACTGCTGCATCAGAAATGTCTGGCACAGGGCCTGGGCATACAGTAGGTGCTTAAAATGTATTTGTTGAACAGACCTGCCATCGTCTTGTCATCTTCTACGGCCTCTCCCCATTTCCCTTGTGTGCATGCCACAGTCCTTGGTCAAGGTTTTCTGGCTTATTCCATTTTCATACTGTTTATTCAGAAAGCCACGATTATCGGTCTCTGTCAGTGTTGGAAGAGAGGGACCCAGCAGAAGACATCTTCAGCAGCTTCCCGGGCATTTGCTTAAACACATTTTGTGTGCTTTTAGAATGGCAGTCACATTACTATTATTATTTTATTTATTTCTTTAAATAAACCCACTGGTTTAAATCATCGCAGAGGTTTAAACGATGTGGAAAATTCTAACGATGTACCTTTGATGAGAAGATTTTATTTTTCCTTATAACTTAGCATGATCTTCCTTTGAGTTACGCCAGGAAATCTTAAAACCATACTTTTATTTTTTCTCACTGTAATTCTCCTGTTCTGGGATGCCATGCCGACGAACCATGGGAAGGAAGGAGTAATGGAGATGTAGTGGAGATGCCCCTCCACAAGGGGCAGAAAGTGCCGGAAGCCTTTCTGGGCTGGGGAGCAGGGGGCGCCCAGAAGAGTGCCACTAGCCGGGGCACGAGGCCCAGCCAGGTGAAAGCTGTCCTGGCCGGGGAGGTGGCTCCAGGGAGGACAGATGCTGGCACCAGAGGACGCCTGGGTGGGCAGGTTCATCTGGAAGTGGTCTTAGCCCTGAGTGATGATGGAGAAATCAGATGAGGGTGGTTCCAGAGTTCTCCTATAGGGACGCTTTAGGGGGTGATAGTTTGGCTGAAATGGGACTGCAAGTGCTTTTGCATAGCAATATATGCAGAACCAAGGAGAGTTCGGTCGCCCATATGAAGGCGTAGGGGCACTGATGGAGCTCAACTCTGGTCGCCCCATCTAAATAGCACCCTTTGTTACTCTGGTCCCATGAACTATGGCTGTTTTCTTCTTAGCCCTTTGAATAAGTTATGGAAGAGATAAAGCCTCTCACTCCTCCTTCCACGACAGCATACTCAGCAGAGCCACTAGGCAGGTGCCACTCCTGGAGGGGCGGGAAATGGACTAGTGTTTGCACCCATGGGTTCCCGAGTCAGACAGGGACCCCCCCAAAGGTGGCCACAAGGGCAAAGGTAGCAGGGCTTTGTGCAGGGGGCAGAGAGTAGGCCAGGCCCGCACCTGAGTCTGATCCTCTGGCAGGCCGTCCTTCTAGGGGATGAGGCATCAGACCTTCCCAGTCACCCTACCCTGACTCTACGCTCCCTGAGCCACCTGCTGGCACTTCGGCTGTTTCCAGGGACACAGAGTAGATCAGGCCCACACGCAGGCCACTCAGCTCTCACTGCAGATTAGTACACTGACCACTGGCTAAGATGTCAGACTGCTGCAAGCGGTAGCCTGAATCGGCCTCTCTGAGTCCCCTTTCTCTGGGACTGACAACAATTCGGACTCTAGGCCTATGAGGCTGATGGATAGTCTCTGGATGGAGAGGTTTGCCAAAATAGCAAATGGTGTCTCGGGAAGCTGTTGGGGAACTACCAGCATATGCTTGCTCTAGTGAGGCCCACCCTCACCCAGGCCTTTCCCTCAGACGGCTGCCTGTTCGGGTGTGTGCGCGCGCATACAAATGCAAGTGTGTGTGTGCACACCCACACACACCTTCAGGAAGTATGTGAAGGCTCAGTGCAGGATGGGAGCCTGTATGACTCCGTTTCCCCACCCCCCTCTCCCCAACACCCATGGAATCACTATTTGTTAAAAGCCACATATGAGGTGTTAGCCTGGGAGTTAAAACCTTGACAGTTAAGACAAACTATAATTCCCCACCTTTCTTATAACATCCTGGGAGTTAGCTCGGGCGATGAAGTCAAATAGCCCTGGTTCAGAGACGTGATGCTCCATTTCCTAGCTGTATGCTTTAGGGTGAGCCTGTCAGACACAGCATGCCTCAGTGTCCAGATCGGGACATGAGGATTAAATGAGATGATGTATGTATGACCATCTAGGACAGAACCACAGCCAGGGATCCTGAGAGAGGAGGGTAAATGGTAGCCTATGTTGTCTGCTAAATTCTGAGTGGTATGTCTGCACGGACATAGAAGAAACAAGTAAAGCTGGCTGCTTGGCTTAGCAGATCTTATGTTTTATTCTCCCGGCAGGAGTTCAGGCTGGAAGCCATGAAAAGATGCAGGCCTTGGTTCCAAGATGCTGTCATTCGTAAGGTGCACCTTGTGTTTAGAATAGCCATGTGTGTCTGTGTGTGTGTGTGTGAGAGAGAGAGAGACAGAGAAATAATATATTCAATGTGAATATCTATTATAAGACATGTTCTGATTTCAGAAACATTAAGATACAGAAAACTGTTCATCTTAAATTAAGAAAATGCAATACTACTCTTAATACCTTAAATGATTGAGTGCTTGATACACGACAGGCACTGTGGTAAATTCTTTGTAGAAGTTACATCATAGGGTCCCTACCTGAGTAGCACTATTAGGATCCTCACTTGGACAATAAAAACAAATGAAGACCAGAAAGTTTAAGCAACTTTTCCAAGACCATAGGGCCAGTAAGTGCTCGAAGCAGAACCTATAACCACCGGCTGATGCTAACGTATTTGTTCTTAATCCTTCTGTGTTGTTGCATCTCCAGTTTAGGATACCAGAATCAGTGCTGAAATGGACACCCTTAGTCATTATCCATTTCTCATGTTAGGGCACACATGGTTCCATTAATGCATACATCCCTTTTTATAAATTCGCTTTCTGGAAAGAACTTACTAACAATTCACACGTGAACGTGAATTGAAGTCACCAAGTCTTATGATCTTACAGTGACAAAAGACCTTACACTGCATCTGGCCTTGCTTCCCATGGAAGTCAGAATCCTCCAAACAGGGACTCCACCATGGCCAGCGGACTGTCCTTTAACACCTCCCATGGCAGGGAGCTTGCCATCTACTATTTCTTTATACCCACCGAGCAAGAATTGCTACATTATGTTGGACTGAAATCTGTTTCTCTGCAGCCCACCACCAGAAGAGCCACCGCTCTTCTTTCTGGAGCGATTACAGAATAAAGCTGCTCCCTCCTTCTTATGACAGAGTTTCAGGTACGCATGCGCTCTCATATCCCTTCTCTTTTCCATGCAGAATGCCCCATTTTCTTGACATATTCCGATAGGACTAGTTTTGGGCTTTCTCACATCTTGGGCACCTGAGTGTCTATACATGCTCCAATTTTAAAAATACAGGCCTGGACATATGTCGCCAGGGAGGTTCCTTCTGCTGGGGCATTGGAAACTCAACCCTGACTTCTCACCGCTGGAGTAGAGTTTGTAAAGAAATTTTAGAGACCAGCTTCTAGTTGAGAGAGGGATTTATGAACCAAGTACCATGTATGCATAACCACTCCATGACACATTCTGTAGGAATTTTTAACCTGATGGGGACAATCTACATGTAACTCTGGTCCCTCTCGTTAGACTAAGTTTATCCAGGGTGGGCAACATGTCCAACCATCCCTGGATTTCTCCTAAATGCCTCCTGCCATTTGTCTGCCCTTCTTTGCTGCCAATAAATGCAGTTGATTGATGGACTCACTGGGGCCTAAGAAGTCATTTTCCACTCTGTTGCATTTCAGAGTCCTGCTGTGTCCAGCCGAGACTGGTTCTCCAGCTCACCCATTTCCTCCGTGAACATGGACCTAGACCCCACAGCTTGCTCATGCATCACAACAGAGTGAATTTCACTTTGGAGCTTCACTCTCTTCTACCCCCAACTGGCAGAGAACCCAGAATCCTACATGGAATTGCACATCCCAATCCTCAAAGAGCCCTGGGCACCAGCCCTCCCTGCTCCCCACCTTCCCCTTCTTGTATTTATCTGCCAAAGCTCCTGGTAATGACAATCTCCCGGGCATAGGCATATTCCCGGGCTGCAGTGTGTGCAGAAGGGGGCCATGTATCAAACAGATGTTTCCAATTGTATCTTCATCAAGCCTCTTGCCGCTGCTGTAGCTCCTGGCCCGCCCTCTTCCCCCCTCCTCCTCCCTGATGTCGCCTATAAATCAAGCGTCTCTTTTTAAAATTGTAATCACCCAAATAAGGCGGTGATTTATAAGGAATTCTGAAATACCAAATAATCAGGCAAACACTTCAATTTAATGGCAGCAATAAGTCAAGTGCCTCCACGCTCATCTCGGGAGGAAGAAGCACATAGGTCCTGGTTGTTTCAAAATGACAAATGCTCTTTTGTGAGTTGTAACAAATCAATTATCCACATGTTGAAAACTGAACAACTCCTTTTTAAGATATACTTTTATGGGTACATTAAAAGAAAGATGTCTTAGGGAAGGAGGGTACCAGAGCCCTTTAGTTATTTTTCTGGCAAGAGAAAATTGGGGAGATAATAGATCCAAGGAGAAAGCTGTCTGAAGTGACATCAATCAGAGATGCAGGCGCCCCGCACCTACGGAAGGTGCACACAGAATGCGCAGGGTCTGGTTTCCAGCCAATCTAAGCAGGTAACAAGGAACCTGCTTCCACCTGCAGTGACATTTTCAATCGAACTAGCTGGCTCCCCAAAGAGCCCTGTGGGGGCATTCAATCCTCAAACTCTCCTTGGGCACATTTGTCTGATTTGTATTTCTCATTTCAAGGAGAGTTTCTTCTCTTTCCGTGAAGAAAGAAGTCACGCCTCAGCAGCTGGCCCTGAGATTGGAAGCTGTGTTATCTCATTCTGCATGGCCCCATCTGTTGGGGATGCCAGAAAGGCTCGCGCCCTTTCCCGGGTTCTATTTGCCTTTCCTCCCACCTAGCATTCATTTGCCACACAATGAAATACAAGAGCATCTGCTGTAACCTCTCCTGTCAAAGCAGGCAGGCTCAAAGCCAGCCCCAGCCTTCTCCCAGCTGGCGGGTTTATCAGTTACAAAGGCCTCGAGAAGGTCATGCCATCACAGTTCCAAATGTCATTGTTTGTCCCAGCGCATCAGGCTTCAGCTGCGTCTGGTACAGTGGGTGCTATTGTGGGCAACACCCTGCAAAGGAGATGTTGACAAACTGGAACCTGTCATGGGGGTGGGTGAGCAGAGGGTGGCTGGTTTGACCACTGTCCCAGAAAGGATGGTTGAGGGACTGCGGATGCTTCAAGCAGGGAAGACTCATCGTGTGCGGGTCCGTGCATGACTGAGTCTGGAAGTGAGCACCCTGTTTGTTGCTGAGCGCGTTTACACACAAGGGCATCTGTGGTAGGTAGGAGGTGACCCCGGTGGGCCCTTCAGGCTTTGCATCTCAGGCTGGGCATGACTCTATCCCCTTAAGTGGTCCCTGAAGCTTTTGCTAGCAGGCAGCCTGCAATGCAGCGGCTGTTTTGGTATCAGACATTCTGTGCCCTGTGCAAACCTGCTCTCTGCCACTTCCTCCCCAGCCTAGCCCCTCTGCTTGGCTTCTCCTAGCTGACTTCCCTTCCGCCTTATTCCTTAAATCCTTCTTTGCCTCAATAACTTTCTTTCCTTTGTATTCCATCCCCACCCTTTTCCCAACTCTCAGCCTGCCTGGTTTGGGTGCTTTGTGGAAAACTGTTTTAAGATCCATTCATGGTTCATTCATTCAGCAATTATCTTGAACGCTTTCTATGTGTTAAATAAGTACGCATATGTGATGGGTAATTCTGTGTATGTACACACATGCATCTAGGTACGTATATGCATCTGTATGTATGTATATCTGGAGGGCCCTGACTAATACAACATATAAATAGTTCCCTTTTGTGAAGGCAAAAGCAAGCGTTATTAGAGAAAACCATGAGGAAGACCTGCCTTAGATTGGACAGGTGGGGAGCACTTCTCTGAAGAAGGGATGTTTGTACTGAGACCTGAAAAGCCAGGAGCCATCCAGGTTAAGAGCAGGGGCAAGAGTAATCCAGTAAGGGAACAGAATGCACAAAGGCAGAAAATAACTTGGAGTGTTCCAGAAACTGAAAGAAGAAAAATTCAATCCTTATCATTAATATTATTATTATGATCAGGGCACCTGGGTGGCTCAGTTGGTTAAGCCTCCAACTTCGGCTCGGGTCATGATCTCACAGTTTATGGGTTTGAGCCTGTGTTGGGCTCTGCGCTGACAGCCCGGAGTTTGGAGTCTGCCTCGGATTGTGTGTCTCCCTCTCTCTCTCTGGCCTTGCCTTGCTCACACACTCTCTCTCAAAAATAAATACACATTAAAATTTTTTTAAATAAAAAAATATTATTATGATCTGTCACAGCACCAATGCACAGCAGGACCCTTCCCACCTTGGGGTCTTTAAGCTGCTCTTCTCTCTGCCTGGGAAGCTCTTGCCCAAAGGGTCACATGCTTCATTCCTCCCCATTGTTCTCATCTCTGCTGAGTTGTCCACTCCTCCTAGGGACCTGCTCTGACCACCCATTCACACCCATTCTCCCTTATCCAACCTCGTGTGTGAGTGTGCGCACTGAATAAAACTCTATTATTGATTTGATTACTTCCTGACAGATGATCTTCTTCCATTAGAATGGAGCCTCCACAAATGCAAATCCTATACTAATAGGCTGTCATATTCCTAGCACCAGGCAAACAACAGGCACTTAATAAATGTTTGGGTGGCTTAATGGATGATGAAAGGCCGGAGAAACAGAACATTTGTAAAGAAATGCGATTCCATTATAATCAAGCACCACAGAACAAATGCTGAAAGCCAGAGGGAGGACGTGTTAGGGACCCACGCCAGGCATTATTAAAGAGGTAGGAAGATGTTTAATGAGCATATTTATTATGTGCGCGTAAAGGCCAGTACTTAAGCTCCTTGCTCTTCAGTCGGCTAACACTTCTGCTGTTTGCATTATGAATTTGCTTAGCAATTCCTTTATGATAAATAAATACAGACACATTTCTGTAACAGGCATTCTTTTTTTTTTTTTCAAAGAGAAAACCATGCAAAAATATTTAATAAAAGATCGGAGGAAATCACAATCACTGGAATTTGCATTGCTATATATGAGAACAGAATAGATTGTCCAAAAGTCAATCTTATTTATATACAGGTATGATTAATATGGTAACTTAAATCTATGGGTAAAGGTTAATAAATATTATTGAGCAGTTTAATAAATTATTTGGAAAAAAGTAAGTCTGGACACAGAGACATACCCAAATTTCAGAAGAAATAGGGGCTTTACATAATCACAACAAAGTAGAAAGTGGAAGATAATTTGACTTGTCTAGTTAATTAATTGAGATGGGATATTAAGAATATGAAGGCACATGGGGTGCCTGGTAGCTCAGTTGGTTAAGCATCCGACTTCGGCTCAGGTCATGATCTTGTTGTTCATGGGTTTGAGCCCCATGTCAGGCTGTGTGCTGACAGCTCAGAGCCTGGAGCCTGCTTCAGAGTCTGTGTCTCCCTCTCTTTGCCCCTCTCCCACTCCCACTCTGTCTCTCTCTTTCTCAAAAACAAACATTAAAGAAGAATCTGAGGGCACATAAGAGGCCCTCAGTAAGTAATGCCCAGTGCAGGGTCATATTGTCTACAGAAATATGTTCAAAAAAGGTGATTCCCTTTGCTCATCATCTAAGTCATCTTTTTTTTTTAATTCTTTATATAATTTTTTTTTTTTTACAAATAGTTTATTGTCAAATTAGTTTCCACATAACACTCGGTGCTCATCCCCATAAGTGTCCTCCTCTATGCCCATCCTCCCCTCCCCCCCACATCCATCAGTCCTCAGTTTTTGTCAGCATTCAAGAGTCTCTCATGGTTTGCCTCTCTCCCTTTCCCCCACCATTTCCCCCCTTCTTCTCCCCTTTGGTCCTCCGTCAAGTTCCTCCTAATCCTCCTATATGTGCAAACATATGATATTTGTCCTTCTCTGCCTGACTTATTTCGCTCAGCATAACACCCTCAAGGTCCATCCATGTTGCTACACATGGCCAGATTTCATTGTTTCTCATTGCCATGTAGTATTCCATGGTACAGATAAACCACATCTTCTTGATCCATTCGTCTGTTGATGGACACTTAGGCTCTTTCCATGTTTTAGCTATTGTGGAGAGTGCTGCTATGAACATTGGGGTACATGTGCTCCTATGCCTCAGCATTTCTGTATCCCTTGGGTCAATTCCTAGCAGTGCTATTGCTGGGTCCTAGGGGAGTTCTATTGTGAGTTTCCTGAGGAACCTCCACACTGTTTTCCAGAGGGGCTGCACCAGTTTACATTCCCACCAACAGTGTAGGAGGGTGCCCGTGTCTCCACATCCTCGCCAGCATCTAGAGTTCTCTGATTTGCTCATTTTAGCCACTCTGACTGGCGTGAGGTGGTATCTCAGTGTGGTTTTGATTTGTATTTCCCTGATGAGGAGGGATGCTGAGCATCGTTTCATGTGTCTGTTGGCCATCTGGATGTCCTCTTTGGAGAAGTGTCTGTTCATATCTCCTGTCCATTTCTTCACTGGGTTGTTTGTTTTTCGGGCGTGTAGTTTGGTGAGTTCCTTATAGATTCTGGATATTAACCCTTTATCTGATATGTCATTTGCAACTATCTTTTCCCATTCCGTGGGTTGCCTATTAATTTTCTGGGTTGTTTCCTTGGCTGTGCAGAAGCTTTTAATCTTGATGAGGTCCCAATCATTTATTTTTGCTCTTGATTCCCTTGCTTTTGGGGATGTGTCAAGTAAGAAGTTGCTGCAGTGGAGGTCAAGGAGGTTGTTTCCTGCTTTCTCCTTTAGGGTGTTGATAGTTTCCTGTCTCACATTCAGGTCCTTTATCCATTTTGAGTTTATTTTTGTGCATGGTGTGAGAAAATGATCTAGTTTCATTCTTCTGCATGTTGCTGTCCAGTTCTCCCAACACCATCTGTTAACAAGGCTGTCTTTTTTCCATTGGATATTCTTTCCTGCTTTGTCAAAGATCAGTTGGCTGTATACTTTTGGGTCCACTTCTGAGTTCTCAATTCTGTTCCATTGGTCTATGTGTCTGTAACAGGCATTCTTAATAATTAAGCTGCTGCCAAGCCCCCAGTGAGTGCAATGCTTGTCGCTGGTTATAGCAAATGCCCTGCAGTGAAAGTCTCTGATCTACAAACGTGGGCACCCCTTCCACGGCTCTGCCCTTCCAAGGGATTGTGTCTGGTTGTTTAATGTTTGCACAGCCATGAGGGGATGCAAAGGCAAGCTGACCGGCACTTAGGTTATTCATGGTTCTTTCTTGAGCCTTTAAGTAGCAGTCACTCATGAGTTCCTTTTCGCTTTTTCCACCATGATATCCCAGTGGCTGTCTATACAACAAACATGGTCCCATTGTCAAATCCCAGCACAGAACAGAACAACAACAAAAAGATCCAAGTACTTGGAGAATAAAACAGGCTGGAAGGCACAATGTCTTGCTGGGTGAAGGCTTAGGTGTTGGGACTGAGGGAGAAACAGGAATCAGGATGATTCTTGATTTACATCTTAGGTGACTTGTGGATGTTTGTATCAGTCAGAGTTCAATCAGAAAAGAAGAAACACTAGGAGATTGATCTCTATCAATGTATCCATCTATTGTCTGTCTAACTACACATATGCATAGAGACATAGGCATGGATATAGATTCATTACAGAGGTTTGACACACAAGGTGGGAACTGGGTCAACAGTTTGTGCCCAGGAGTTACTTACTCTGGTGTCTGTAGGGCAAGCAGTTAGGAAAGTAAGAGAGATGTGACATGGGAATGCAAGACAAAGGGAATCTGCAAGCATGAGTTGGAACCCACAAGGCTGGCTAGAACCCGTATTGCTCTGTCACCGTCTTTAAGTGTTCATTGCAGGAGAAGCTGGCCTCCATCGTGGAACTCATAGGCACCGGGCCCATCAGTGTACGATGAAGGGAGCATTCCGGCAGGAGCTGGATGCATCTGCCTGGCTCTTGCTCCCACGGGTGAGGAGGGCTAGTGGATAAGTGGCAACAGCAGCTGCTGCCCTGCAGCAGTCTTTCTGAGAGTAAAACAAAAATAGTCTCTGCTTCTCTTCCGTCTTCCAAGGCTCACATAAAATCTTTTGTGGCCGATGCTAATCCAGGACTATGCAGGGAAGGGATTTATGGAGAACAGAGGTTCAGCCTTGCTAAATCAACAAATCCCCTATGGTGGGGATTGACAAATTGTCATGCAATGCAAGAGAAGTCATGGTCATGGATGAGATGAGTCAGAGATTGTGTTGAGCCAGAAAATATCATTCTCGGGAGAGGCATGGGTAGGAACCTCCTGTGGAGAATGAGAAGGAGAAATCTGCAGGGTAGAGGGAGAACGTGCAGGAGGCAGGGTCTAATGCTCGTATAATGAGAGTATAAGTCCATAAAAAATAACGGAGACCATGGGGATGATGACAGCCAGGCATGTTGGTGAATTTAACTGTACCTATGGCACTGACCAATCAGATGGGGTGCTGGACTGTGGGGAGTTCCAAGAGCCCTGAGGGAAAGCCAGCACACCACCATGACGGTGATGGAGGTTGACACTGGGTGGCCAGGGGCTTGGGGAAGCAGTTATTCACTGTGGCTGTCTTCCCATGTTTTGACAACTACTGTATTGTCTTGGTGCATATTATCAGAATATCAGCTCTACTAGTACCTAGCATGAATTGAGTACCTACCATGTGCCAGGTCCTCAGCTAGGCACCATGAGTCTGTCCGATGGTGGTGTTGCCTCTGGGTGCATTGCCCCTTCCTGACTGGCTCTGGGAGAAATCAAAATCTTAGATCCTGGCAGAGAAATTGTCAGGCCTATCGTCACCAACCTCTGCTGCCATGGCGTGCACCACATTTGCGTGAGGATGTATTTTGGGGAGGTTTTATAGGCCTTTTCCATGTGGGGGAGAACATTTAGATGCGCAGCAGCTGCTAATGAGTGCCAGGCTGCTAATTAGGGCAGTGTGGGGAGGAGCAGCTGTCCTGCATGATGGCAGTTTAGAATGTCAAAGGGGGCGACAGCTCACTGTAGGAGTCTTGGAGGCTGCCTCTCTGGGGCGGATTCTGAACTAGCAGAACAGACTCATGGAGCTTTAACCTCAGAAGTTCTTGGTTTGGATGATTTGATGTGATTGTCCACCCAGATCAAACACCAGAAGATTTCCATGGTGCTATTCTGGTTGGTGGTTTATGGGTACAGTGTTGGATACAGTGCCTGAAAGGACTATATTCAATGTAACCCAGAGGTTACTCACTTTGGGTTCATCCTCTCCCCATCAGTATGAAAAATATTCTTCTCCACCTGACCTCTGCCTTCTGATAGTATCTTAAGTGATCTGGGCGTCTGTGTTAATACTACCAGATTGACAAAGGAACATATATCCCATTCCCACGTTGTCTGTTTCCATTTAGCTCAGCATTAGTTGAAGCCAAGGTGAACAGGTTCAATTCACATAGGAGCCAGGCAGCCCCAACTACCCAGAAATGTGTCTGTAAGGTGGGCCACCGGCACTGTGTACCTTTGATCTCTGAGGGGCTGGCAAAGAGGAAAGCAGCTCATTGGCCCTTTCACCTCAGTCACTAGGGTGCAGCACAAAACCCAGGCTTTATTAACAGTGGGTCAGTGGGCACCACTTTGATTTATGGAGCATATCGTTTGGCTATACCTGCTCAGTCTACGTGTTCTTCTTTGGATATTGTTCCCTACACAAAGAAGAAAATCAACAAATGGTAGCAAATTGGATTTAGAGCTGGCAACTTTCAAGAAGCATATTGATTATTCCAAAGACTTAAATTTGCTATGTGGGTTTCTTTACCAGTAAGTAGTAGTGTCTCCTTATTCATTTCATATGAAATCCCAGGCTCTGGAGCTGGAGGTGACAAGGGAACTCCAGGCAGAGGCAATGACACTCGCAAAGGTGTGGCAGCTGGAATTTGGCAACAGCCATGGATAGGGTTAACTGGGGGCAGTGGAATATAAGCAAAGCTCTTATTTTTATTTTAACAGCTTAAAAAAAAAGATGGGAGCCTAGGTGGGTCAGTCTGTTAAGTGTCTGACTCTTAATTTTAGCTCAGGTCATGATCTCACGGTTTGTGAGATCGAGCCCCACGATGGCTCGACAGTCACGTGCTGACAGCAAGGAGCCTGCTTGGGATTCTCTCTCTCCCTCTCTCTCTCTGCCTCTCCCCTGCGCATGCTGTCTCTCTCTCAAAATAAATAAACACTTAAAGAAAAGAGGCTCATGGAGATGGGGGAGAGGGGAAGGGGGGTGATGGGCATGGAGGAGGGCACTTATTGGTATGAGCACTGGGTGTTTTATGGAAACCAACTTGACAATAAACTATAAAAGAAAAAAAAAGAAAAGAAAAAGACTGACAGTTACTCTTTCAAATCCAGAAACTAACTTGGAATTTTAGGTGGTCAACAATGGGGTTTAAGCAAAGGAAAGCAGAAGAAAAAACTTTAATTCATTTCATATTTAGTTACATCTGGAGTTACTAATAATATTACACATTTCCCAACCTCAGTTGTATTTATGACTTCCCATGATTATCTAAACTAATCTCATGATTCTTGATGTTTGTATGTAAACACTAAAGGTTTGCAGTTCAGATGGGCAGAAATAGGCATGTCAAAACAATTTGACAGAAAGATAGTCCTTATCTCTTTTTGTTGAATGGCAGCTGAGAAATCTGTCACTTAAGTGGGAGAAAATCTAGTTTAGTTTTACTGGGGACCTTGTCTCAATCTGATTCGTAAGCAAATAGATTCTTTAACTACCTAGGTTGTAAATAATCTTTATCCTCCAGCTTCTTTTATCAGCCAAGAAAAGCAATTTACAGCATAATGTCTGGATAAATAAAAGTACTTCTAGGGCCAAGTGATTTTTGTCAGTTTCCCTTTAATTACAGCTGATTCCTTTCTTAAAAGGTGATTCATTTCTCATCTCAAATTTGTCTTTCTTCAAGAGGAGACTCACATGATTCTGTTTTTGCAGAGATTAGTATACTTCCTCAACATTCAAATGTGAAATGTTCTTCCGTTGCTTATAGGGTAAAGCTTACAAAGGTAAAGCCTGAGAAGCCTTCCTCTGGCTTTGCCTCCTGCTGCTCCCCCATCACCCTCAGCCAGTCTGGTGCCTTCTACATTCCTGTCCTGCTGGACTTCAAGCACCATACTCCTCCCCACTACTGAACTGGGGTGCATGTGGTTTCTTTTGTCTGGAATATTCTTCTGTGCTACCTTGCTTCACCAGCTATTACTAGCCAACTTTTGTCCCAGATGAAATGCCCCTTCCTCAGGGAATTTGCTCTGACCACATTCCCCATACATTCCAGTAGCCCATGCTTATATTGCAGTATTTTGCTCACTTGCAATCATCTAATTATTGATTCTAGTTTATTTAAATTGTCTTCTTTGCTTGACTATAAGTTTCTTGGGAACGGGGACCATATCTATTCGTTTCCCTATACCTTCCTCACACTGTATCCACAGTGATTGGATGTACTCAGTTAATAGGTGTTAGCTGATTGGCAAAAATACAACTCTTTAGTAGAATAGCTAAATGCATTAAAGTAAAAGAATGCACACTTTTAAATATTAACAATGTACACTTTTAAAATATTTACAAAGCAAGATTTGATTCAAGAAACTCTAGACACATTCTAGTACCCTTATCATTGATCTTTAACTGCTATTCATCATGAAAACATTTCTTACTGATTTATCCTGAAGTCATTATCCTAAAGTCAGAAGCATCCTCAGAACAACATTGTCTCTGTAACTCCAGCTCAGTGATTTCAAGATAGTTTGACAATAGATGCCCTTCCATCTTAGAGCGGCTGGTGACATTTTCTGCCTCAGTCGTAAGGAGTTTATCGCTTGCTCATGGATTGAAATCAGAGCAGCCGTTGCTGCCTTCCTCACCTCCAGTTAGGAAAACCTCCTCTAGGAATGAATGACACCAACAACCCAGTTCCTCAAGTCACAGGAAAGAGATTCTTTTCTTCCTCACAGTCAGCTTTCGGAAGCAGAGTGAAATGATTTCCCGTTGATTTTGTCATAGCTGAATGACCCTTGCCTGCACTAACCACCGTTAATCTGTCACTTTCAGAACTTACCATCTGCTGCCCTTACAGAACTTAACCATCTGGTTAAGCACAAAAAGGTAAAAAGCAACTCAAGGCAGGGTATGTTCAGGGATGTGTGAATATGTCAGGGACTAAGTTCTGGAATTCAGGGGTGGGGGTGATTTCTAAAGAACATATGTTGATCTCTAAGGAAGGAGACGACTTTGAAGCTCTTACCCCAATTTTCATGTAATGGACTTTCATTGCATTCGTGTCTCAGATCCAAAGTCACCTCCCCAGGGAAGCCTCTCCTGATCACCCTGTGCCATTCTTTGTCCCTTTACCAGGTTTCATTTTCCATAGTCCCCACTAGAATGTAAGCTCCCAGAGCAGAGGGTCTCTGTTTTGATCATCACTGGACCCCCCAGCACTTAGAAGGGTCCTTAGCCCACAGTAGGCACTCATTAATGGGTGTTGAATGGACGGAAAGGGGTGGGGGCTGAATGTACAAGGAAGATGGAAATCCAGGTGACAGAAATGGTATGGGCAAAGGAATGAGGCTGGCTTAAAGCCAGCCATGCTGGGGGGAGGGAGTGGTTCATGGGAGTGTACAATGGGAGAGTGACTGGTTGTTTATGAGGTAGGATGGGACTAGGTCATGGAAACCTTTAAACAGCCAGCTGCAGTTGCTAGAATTGCAGGATGTGTGGGCTGGGCTGGGCCCAGGCATGTGGCAGTAAGAATGAGAAGGTGGGCGGGTGTTATATAGAAGCCATCAGCAGGATGTGGTGAGTGACAGGCAGGAGAAGAGGGAGCATCCAAAGAGGTGGTCCCGCTGCGGAAGCTCCAAGAACGTTGGTGCTTCTGACAGTATCACTAAAGTCAGAGTAGAAACTGATTTTGGAGGCAGGCAGGTGGGCTCCGTGTGAGCTAGGTGCAGCTGAGGGAACGGCAGGACATTCCAGAGAGGCCCTCAGCTCTGGGCGCTGCCTCATGGATGCTCCCAGAAGAGGCGAGGGCCTGTTTCCAGCCTGCCCTGGGAGCTGGCTGGTGAAGCTGCTGGTTTCCACCACCCTCTCTCAATAGCGCCACAGTACACCCACAGCGGGTTCACCTGGGCCTCGCCCCTGTCCCAACGACATCTTGTTTTAAAGCCCTCTCGCTCAGTCCTTGTGCAGACCCTCCTCCCATCCTGATGAGGTACGTTTCGTGCCTAGCTAAGAGCTGACAGCCCGATGTACCAGGCCTTGACCCCATCCTTGTCATCAGTCCAAGGTGTGACCAGCTGCTCACCACCCAGGTCTTCTCTTTCCCACAGTGCCAGCTCTCTAGAGAAAGGATGTTTTGTGACCTTACCTCTTTCTGGATAAATGCCAGTACCCATTTAGACTGACAGAGAATTCCCTTCAAGAACCAGATCAAAGTGTAAGCATTGAAAAGTACAAGTGGTCAGGGTGCCTGGGTGGCTCCATTGGTTAAATGTCCAACTCTTAACTTTGGCTCAGGTCATGATCTCATGGTTTGTGAGATGGAGTCCTGTGCTATCAGGACAGAGATGGCTCTGTGCTATCAGCTTAAGTCTCTCTATCCCTCTCTCTCTCTCTCTGCCCTTCCCCTGCTCTTGCACACTCTCTCAAAACAAGCACTAAAAAAATAAAAAAGAAAGGAAAGTACAAGTTGCCTTTAGACCCATTACCTTTACGTCAATGTCCCGGCCTGGTCATCATCTCCTTCTCTCTGTAGCAGCCCACCCAGGCCTGGTCTCAGTAGGGTTACCCCCGCTTCCTCCATTTTACAAGAGTCTATGTTTAGAGAGTGATCCTGTGGGCAAAGGATGGTTTTTAGAGATAGACAGACCTTGGATTATACCTAGGGTCTACTACCATCAATTGAGCGACCATGGACAATTTACTTAATCTCTTAGCCTCATTTCTTCATCTGTCAAATGCAGGAAATTCCACCTCAGAAGACTGGTATGAACACTGACCAAGCCTCATTCAATGATCTTCATTGCAGAGTGCTGAACACAGTGCCAGACACCCAAGGGAACATTCTAGAAAAGTCCATTTCTCATGGATGTTTCGTTTTTCTGGGAAAGGATTTGGCTGAGTATGGTCTAATTCATACTAAGGTGTTAATAGCTGAAAAAGCTGAACATTCTTTTTCCCTAAGGAAGAGATTGTGGTAAGATTTTAGGCACAATCAAGAATCTCTAAAACTAAGAGCTGGACAGCTGTGGGGCAGCCTCCAAGGCCCCTCAGACTCCCATACAGGGGCACCAGCACACCTGGCCATTCCAGGGACACTTTTTTTTTTCTCTTTGAGCCAACCTATGGACACATACCTTTTCTTTTCCCCTGACAAAGCCTTAAATGGTCTGAGTAGTATTCTCAAAGCATGGCCCTCTATTTTACCTAAGACGCTTTTTATATGTATGCATCATCAAGCTTCATCCAAAACCCACTGAATCTGGCTCTCTCTGAGGGTGCGATTTAGGAATCTGCTTTGTAAGTAATCTCCCCATTGATCCACTTATATCATAGTACCTGAGAACCACTGGTCTACAACCTTAAAGGGGGTAGTTTTATTGATGTCCTAGAGCAAACCAAGCAAATAAATGGATGTAAAGTGAGCAAAAGTGACCCACTTCTCAACAGAGACATCTGTGCATCCAGCTGGGGTCCATCTGGCTGAGTCCACCTTCCATGCTCTCAGATCTTCAGCTTTTTCCACTTAGATTCCAGGCACTCCTACAACTCCAGTTTGAGCTGACCCCTGTGGATCCTTTCCTAGATGGATACCCCTGTTGGAGGCAGGAACCTCCCTATTTGGTCCCCAAAGATGTTGCCTACTTCATGGTCTCATGAGACTCCTGACCTCCACCTTGATGTTCAGCTTTTGGTCCATAATCTTTCCATCTTCTAAGCAGTTTGCATCTTTCCCTTCTCCCTCACTTCTCTATGTAGATCACAAATGTGATAACATGTGCACCTGTGCATGTACATGCGAATGTGCACACACATGTGATGATGACCGCATCATCCATAGGGTGCAAAGCCCCTGTAATTCAATGAGACCAATGCTTGGCATAAAGTAGGTGCCTAATAAAAGCCAGTTTCTTCCTCTGACCTCGCTCTCTCTTCCAGCGCTCCATTCTGTGGTAGACTGTCCAGAAAAATGGAGGGAGTTCGAGAGAGGATATATTATGACTACATTCCAATATCTGATCAGTGCATGGGGCTGGCTGCTGGGTTTCTGTGCCTGCATACCAATGAAACTGTATCTGGAGCAGAATAGTTTGTGCCCATAAACCATGACCTTCATTATCCATGGAGGCGGCCAGCAGTGGCAGTCTCTGTAGAAACCTTTCCCATCCCAATTGCAAGGGTGGCGGAGGCGACAAGATTTTGCCATTCGTCTCGGCAGTGCTAACAAATGTTTTCTATAGTGCTGTGCAAAATACACTCTTACTCTATTCTTCCTGGCTGGGATGAGCTTTTTTTTCCAATTAAAAATTAAAATAGCTGCTGAATTTATATTCATTTCTTGGGTTTGCAATTCACGCTCCATTTCTCATAAGCAGACTGCATTATCATGGAGCTCATCTGCTTATATCACCTCTTGGAAACAACCACTTAAATCTCTGCTGGGTTAAAAATGGTTCCCTTGTGACAGAGTACCAAAGGGCCAAGATGCATGGAATCTCAACAGAGAGCGACACAAGGCCATGTAGCCTGACCCCTTCCCAGGAAAGAATTTCCCCCAGAGCCACCCGCATCGTTATCTTGCCTCTTTCTCACCAGCTTCAGGGTTGGGAGCCACAAGGGAGGCATCTTGAACTTTGAAGGTCCTTCCTTATAAGTAACTACAGTTTACATCCCCATAATCTTCACTGTTCTTAGTTCTGCCCATTGGGCCATATAGATAAAATCCTCTGCAAGAGCGTTCTTTGAACATCTGAAGACAATTCTCTTGCCCTGCTATGGGCTGAATGGTGTCATGCCAAGAAAGATATTGAAGTCTAAACCCCAATATTCAGAATGTGACCTCAGTTGGAAATACAGTTGTTGTGGATGTAATTAGTTCAAATGAGGTCCTACTAGAGTAGGGTGGGCCTTAATCAGATATCACTGGGGTCCTTATAAGATACACAGACACATAAAAGGAAAACGGAGGCAGAGATTGGGATGATGCAGCTATAAGCCAGGAAATGCTAGCGGGGGGGGGGGGGGGGGGGGGGGGGGGGGGGGGGGGGGGCGGGGATGGGGGTGGGGGTGGGGGAGAGCACATCAGAAGCTAGAAAAGAGAAAAGGATCCTCCCTAAGGCTTCAGAGGGAGCATGGTGCTGTGAACACCTTGATTTTGGACTCTGGACTCTAAAACTGTGTGAGAACAGATTTCTGTTGTGTTAAGCCACCTGGTTTGTGGTATTGTTATGGAGCCATAGGGAATTACTCTGCCCTTTGAGACTGGACACACCCAGTTCCTCCATTGTTTCTCATGTCATACAATCTCCATCCTTTCCCTCATCTTGCTCCTCTGAGCATATTTCTTGTACTAAGCCAATTACTCTCAAGGTGGTCTGAGTAGCCCATCTTGTATGGGAACCATGGCCTCCCACATTTCTGGATTCTGTGCCTCAGAGCACAGTAATTTCACATGAACTGTGAGATCATGACCTGAGCTGAAAACAAGAGTTGGATGCTTAACTGACTGAGCCACTGAGTCACCCTTAAGATTTTATTTATAAGTATCTCAAATTCCTACTGAGTATATGGTCAACTAAGACCCGTGATTCTTCTCCAGGTGAACTGCTGCTAACTCTTGCCTCTCAACTGGTATGATAGTTTTGTTAAAATCTCTTATAATATTTATCATTGCTCTGTCTTCTTCAGATATTTTAAATCTTGAGTCAATTCACCGATACATTCCATTCTTCCCAGCTCCATTCTTATTTTATCTATTTCCTCCGAAATCCCTTTGCATTTTCACTCAATTATTAATCATATTAAGCTGAGGACAGAGAACTCTGACATTCCATCAGAGGCTTCTCTGCAGTCTTGCTGTGAATCCATACATTTGCTCACTCAGTAAATATTTACTGAGTTCCTAGTACATGCCAGATATTATTCTAGGCACTGAGGATTTGGTGATGAAGACAACAAATCTTAGTCCTCATGGAGCTTAAATTTCCATGAGTCTACTTTTGGGATATCTCTGACCATTCGTGGAATGTATCAATATTTGGGTTCCAGCAGATCCTCTATCTTTTCAAAATGTCAGTTTCAAACCTCCTAAACCAGGGCCCTGGAGGAATAAAATTCCTGAATGAAGGATCGAATGTAGTTCTTCCCAGCAAGCAAGAAATTTTTCCTTGTTCTACTTTACGACGAGGAGTAGCTCCCTAGGGCTTCTGCCTCATTTCACCACTTTTCTCTCCTTTGGACCTGTGAACAGCTAGCAGCATAGGGTTTGGATGGGAGGTATGGGGAAGGGCTGAGCTCCAAATAGGCACATGGAGATAGGAATTGGGAATGAACCAAGTGCCCTGACTTTGGATCCCAGGAACAGGAAGCAAGATCAGCCAGAGGTTTGTGCAATGGAGAAAATCAGAGTCGGGAGAGAAGGCAGAGACCCCTGCCACCCTGACCCCTCTCAGGGTCAATGAGAAAGAGTAAAGGAAGGAAATGGTCTCTAGGCTGAAGAAGGGAAGATTTGGAGGATATGAGGCCTGTATCCAAATATCATTCATTTCTTTCCCTAACATCTGACCAGTTGCAAAGCAAGAGAATAGGAGCGTGTTGGTTGTGTTGGTGGCAAGGAACCTAGATGTACTTAGGTGGGTTTATGCCCAGATGCCGACGACTCTAAGACTTGAACAACAACTTGACTGTAGAGTCTCTGGCTCTTTAGTGGTGTCAGGGCTGTTGTTGTCTCTGGCTTTGATCTCTTTTCCATGGCATCTGCACTTTGCTCTGCATGTCATTCTCCTTTCTCCTCCTGTTCCCAGCTGATTAATTATCTTTGCATTTTCCTGTTCAAATTCTGGAAGGAAAGTATCTGACAGTCCTAGTGAATTACCACCAATTCTATTGGACAGAGCTTTTCACTCCCAGCTCCTTTTTGGTAACTGAGCAACTTGTGGATGGGCTGACCTTGGCCCGGGTACCCACTCTGGTCCAGTTAGTTGCCGGTCTTTTCTCGAGGGCCAGTTTGCTGAGGTTCCCTTCCAAAGGGAGGTTGGGTGTGGTGGTCATCATGGTTGCCACGTAGTTTGCCACATCTGGTGAATTATATTTCCTAAACATCTCCCCCCTCATTCTGTTTCCACGTTTTGCCTATTTCACCATAATTTGGACTGGCCTGTCAAAGATGCCTTCTTTTTTTTTTTTTTTTTTTTAATTTTTGTTTTTTGAGAGAGAGAGAGAGAGAAAGGCAGAGTTCTAGCTGAGGAGAGGTAGAGAGAGAGAGGGAGACACAGACTCTGAGCTGTGTGTCAGCACAGAGCCCAATGTGGGGGCTCAAACCCACCAACTGTAGGATCATGACCTGAGCTGAAGTTGGATACTTAACTGACGAGCCACCCAGGCGCCCCTCAAAGATGTCTTCTAACCTTAGTCTTTCTTCATTCCTCATATTGCTGTCCCTGTGATCTTTCTCAACATACAAGTTAATATCAACCCTGCTTAAAGTCTTTCAAAAACTTTCCATCATTCTGTAAGGAAAAAGTGAAACCTCCTTTGCTTACCAATTTCATCTCCGCAACCCATCTCAGTTCATCTCCCTGCCCCTTGTTTTCTCTTCATACTCCATCAAGGCCCAGCTTGTGTTTTATTTCTCCAAGTCCCTGTGATGTTTCCTCCCTCCCTGAGTGCCAGGAAAACCCTTACTTATGTTCAGAATACATTGTAGACATCACCTTCTCTGGGAAGTCTACTTTGGCAACCACCTCTGGTTCTGCCTCAGAGCTAATCACTTTCTCCTCTGTGCATTGTACACGGCTCTATTGTTGTACTTATCATGCTGTATTAGAATTTCTCTTTAAACATTTCTTTCTCTCCTACTAATTTGCATGCACCCGCAGAACAGGAGCTATTTGTTATGCATATTTGCATCTCCAGCATTTACCGCCAGTGCCTCAATAAATGTTGAATAAATGAATGAATGAGGAAATGATTGAGAGGAAGGTAAACTCACCCAGTATCTGCCAGGCACTGTGCTCAGAGATTTACAGGCTCTATCTCATTTGATTCTCAAGTTGGGACAATAAGGAAAAGGAGAGCCTCAGGGAGATCCAGTACTTTTCTCAAGGTCAAGGAGCTAATAAATGGTGGGACTGGGATTGGAGCCTAGGTTTTCCTGATTCCAAAGCCTTCACTGTGCTCACTTCATTAGCAGAGGAAGAAAGGTCTATAGAGACAGATTCTAACTAAAAAAAAAAAAGTGTTTTTTTTTTCTTAAAGATTGGAACCATCCCATGTGGAAACAGGCCAGCTCCACAGTCTCCATGTCAACAGAATGGGGACAGCTGACTCACAGGAGGCAGGTCCCAGGATGTTGATAAAGTGTAATTTTCAAAAGGTTAAAAAACATCACTTTCATACCAATATGAAATGAACATATGTCAAAGATTTTATTCTACTCATTAATTAATGAGGGAACCAGTCTGATTAACATTGGAACTGGCTTCAAGAGCATTAAGAAGGTAGATGTTTGTAGGAAATGTTAGGGGAAGATTTCTGGGTTGGATCTAAAACTGATTTAGTGTCCAATAGGGTCATAAATGTAAACTTTGAGGATGTCTTTCTCACTGGATAGAAATTATTTCCATCTCTAGTGGTAAAAATCAATAATTTAATATCTAACTTAACTAAATCTGAGATTTTTAAATCACTAGTAAATAGTGGGTTGAACTAAATACAATCCCCTAGATATTTCTTGAGTGCCCATTACTCCTGTGGCTTTGAAAGGGCATGCCACCCACCCTTTGTCTCCAAGTTTTGGACAAGTTTTCTGGCAGCTGTACTATTCACTTCAGCCCCAGGGTCTCACCCAAGGCAGGTTGCTTTGGGGCCCGGCTGGGGATGGGATGGGGGACGGTCAGTGTGCCAAGAGAAACCTAGGTCCTTTCTCATCACAAGGTGGGAATCTCTCCTCCCACCTTCGCGGGAAGCCAAAAGGAAGGAGAGTAGACCCCGGCCAGAAGGGCTCCATGTGCTGCAGGCTAGGGTTGCTGTCATTATCCTAGTTAGAGCACCTCCACTGGTGGGAGGTCTAAGTTACAGCCTCATCAAATTTTTAAGTTTTTATGAAAATGTTCCAACAGACACACACATGCAGTTTGATTTAACCTGTCCCCTCTTTCTCCTTAGGGTGGAGCAGATTAAAGGAAACCTTGGACATGTTATCGCACTCCTAAATTCCCTTTACTTTGCAACTCCCCCCATAAAAAAGAAAGGAAAAAAAAGGAGAGGCATGTTCTTATGCAACAGTTATCACTTTTAACAAAATGAATAATGTCTTACTGTTATCTAATTCATGGTTAATATTCATATTTCTCTGACTGCCTAAAAAGCGCATTTTTATAGCCCCAACCACTAATATTTTATGCCTACCTCATCTGGACCAGGCTTTGTGCTAAGTGCCAGGCCCAAGGGGAAGGATGCTATGGACAGTATCCTGCCCTTGTGAGGCTTGCATTCTTGTGGCCCAGAGGATGTGAAGGCTGAGCTCCCCATCTTGGAGCTGGGCTTGGCTCAGTGAACTTCCTTGGGTCTGGGTGGTTCCCATGATGGTTGAACACTCCAAACCCAAATAATCAAGCCTGGTTTGCCGGTTCAGTTTCGATGAGGAGGAACCTGGAAAAGGCTTGGGCTCTAGCTTCTAGGAGATGGATTGCAGAGACCCTAGGCTGAGGGCAATAGCATCCCTTAAGGAGAGGGAAGGGCTTTGGGGGTTGGGAGACAGCATCATCTTTCTGCAGGAAGGTCAGGGGAGGCAAAAGGCCCACTGGAAGAGGAATGGAAACAAGGGCACACACAGCATCCAGAGGAGCAGAGAGCTGAACAGTATGGTGTGAATGGAACCTGAACTATGGTCTACACCCTTACATTTTTCTCAAATAAGTCTCATCTAGACGTGTTGGGTTTGGTGGTTCAGCCTGTGAAAATCACTCTGGATTTTGATCCTGCCAGCCCCCTTCCCAGTTTCCCGACATCTGTTTATGTGATAATTGTGCCTTCTGTGTCCTCATTCGAGCCTGCGATGAAAATGTTGAACAGGACAAGACAGAGAATAGAGAGCCCTGTGTCATCTCTTGGTGAAATTCCTCTAGGTTGACAGCAGACTTTTAATCTAGACATTACAAATGGACATTCTTTGGACATGCAGACGGGTTTGGGGTCATATTGGAGCCACAGATGTGTCTTGTTGGCAATGCCCAGTGTTTGTTTTTCCATTGGAATGTGCTTGCAACATTTTCAAATGGCAACTCCAGATTTTTACCTTCTCTGAAAAGCCAGGGGCTCTGGCTCCAACTTGCTGGAGTCCCTTCATGGCCACAGGATGCTGCAGCGGGGTGACGATGGCTTCTCCCTTTAGGCTGACTTCCTGTTTGCTGGAGTCCTCACCACTCCTTCCGCTCATGTGTAGGCATCAGAGACCCTCTTTGCTTCATTAAATGATGTTTTTTGGTTATGTTGATCTACTAACCATGAGCCAGCTTCACTCACTCATTCTTCAGCTTTCATCTCACCAGCTGGTCCACAGAGTCTTGTGAGACACCTAGTCAGAATCTTCTGGAAGCTCAGATACATGCTCTCTACTTGATTTCCCTGATCTGCAGATTTAATAACCCATGGAAAAACGAAAGGATGTGAGTTGACGTAGCCTATTTTTGGTAAGCCTGCACTGGCTCCTGGCAGCCACTGCTTAAGTTTTAAGTGTTTAGGAGTTGATTAGGAATTATTCCCAAGGAGGAATAGAAGGTGAGCTGCAGCTTGGGGTTTGGGGCTGCAGCAATCTCTGCTCCCCAAAGATGAGAAAAAGGTAAGAGAAAAGGTAAAGAGAAAAAGGTAAGAGCTTTAGATTTAAAACACAAGCAAGCCAACATGTGGGTTTGGTTCAGGCACCTATGAGATATTTGTCTTCCTTCCTCTCTCTGGGCTTCAGTCTCATCCACAAACTGGGGCTAACTTGTTCAATGAAGCTTCAAGCCATGAAATGAAAGGAATGTTTCTCAGCTAAAAAGATACGTGGTCAGAGATGGGCAGACACCCTGGGAATGAAACTAAACTGCCTGGAAGTGTCAGAGTTGGGTCATCTGCTTTGAGCGTGTCTTGGATCAGCTACGTCAGATGATTAAGATGCCCCCATAAAATCTTAGAGCCTTCAGATGGAGAAACTGAGGCTCACGGAGGAGAAGTGACTTCTAAAATTTCAAAGTGACAACTGCTGGCAGAACGGAGATTTTTAACCTAGGTCATCCCGCCTCCAGTGAAAGATTCCATCCATGATACCAGGGCTTATCAAACTTTTCTGAATCTGGCTCAGACTAAGAAATACATTATAATTCCTATCTGGAACATAGTCACACACATATATGGTATGTTTGGAGAAAACATATTTGTAACAAAATACTCCTAACATGATTCTGCATGCAATAAATTCTATTTTATCCCATGCAATATATTCTATTTCAACCCATCCTAGTTCATTTAAATTTAAAAAAAAATTTTTAAATTTATTTCTAGGAGAGAGAGAGAGAGAGAGACAGCATGAGAGCGGGGGAGGGTCAGAGAGAGAGGGAGTCGCAGACTCTGAAACAGGCTCCAGGCTCTGAGCTGGCAGTCAGCACAGAGTCCGACACAGGGCTCGAACCCACGAACTGTGAGATCATGACCTAAGTGAAAGTTGGACGCTTAACCAACTAAGCCACCCAGGCGCCCCTCATCCTAGTTCATTTAAAAACAAAAGTTCTGGTGGGTACCTGACTTCGTTTCTTCTTGGCTCATTATAAAGGAGGGGTTGGCAATCTACAGTTTATGGTCCAAATCCTACCTACCTGCTTTTGTGAATAAGTTTTGTTGGTAAGCAGACACATCCATCATTTACTATTGTCTATGGCTGCTTTTGCACTACAAGAGCAGAGTTGTTGTGAATCTCAAAGCCAATAGTACTCATTATCTGGCCATTTACAGAGAGTTTGGGAGCCCCTGTAGCAACCTCACCTTGAGCCAGGCTGAAGATTTTCAAACCTCTTTTCATGAATGAAGTGTGCCAATGGGTGGAAAGGAGAGAGGAAATGGAGTGAAAGACCTGCGGTCCCTGAACAGCTTGTGCTTTCAAAGCTTCTGGCCGCAGGACCGGAGGTGCCTGGGATCCTCAAAGCCATTTGCTGGCCTGTCCATAACCTGGAGGCTTCTTCAGCCCCAGTCTTGGGTTCACGGCCCCTTGAGGAAGGGCCAGTGAATACAGCACCTCTTTATACCGTGGGGCAGGAGGAAGGTGGAAGGAGCGGGACAGCACCTGCTTTCCAGGCCCAGACCTCGCAGCTGGGGCCCACCGAGAGGTCAGTGCGGCACTGGAAACGCTATGGGTTTTAGCTTCGTTGGCCCCCACTTTGACAGGTGCTGGGCTGTCACCAAGTCTTTGGGCTGCCAGTCCCCCTGGCCTGCTGCCGCGCCAATGCGTGACAAGTGGGAGCTGCCATTTTGAATTCAGTGCAGAGACCTGGAGGCCTTCCTTGGCACCACGCAGACGTGATGATGCCTTTCTCAAATGAAACATGACAAGCAGCTCCTCAGGAACTGGGGTTAGGATGGGTTACTAAGAATAAGTGAGACAGATTTTTTTTTGTTGTTATTAATGAGGAACAAATGTTCATATGCCCCCTTGTTCAGCTCATAGAGGCAGTGGTGTTGAAGCTCTTTTGTGAGGTGACACAGCTCTATTTGAGAATCATGCGTCTCTGTGAAGGACCAATTATGGAAATATGTTCACTCTGTTCCTAGTCTGCATATATTACCCAGATTGCATAGGTCAGTAACATGTATATTTAGTGCATAAATCCATGTGTGCTTGTATTTACCTATTCAAAGTGTAGGTCATACATACAGATCACTTATACCACAGCACGGAAATACATTTGGCCAGTGATTGAAGTATGCTACCATTAGATGGCCTGTCGCCAAGGCTTTTTGGTCATTTATTTTTAATAATGATGATAATAACAGCAACCATTTATCAAGTACCTACTGTGTGTCAGGCTCTATATTAGGTGTTATAATACATCCTCTTATTTAATCCCCCCAAGCAATACTTTCAAAATAGATCTATTTATCTCCATTTATCTCAGAGCCATGATCAGAGTTGCCCAAGGTCACAAAGGCTACAACACGAGCACGGTCTCTGTCCTTATGGGGTCTATATTCCAGGGGGAGTGTAAAATTATAAGGTGAAATAAGGGTCAGGAAGAAAAGATATAAGATTCTATCCAAACATATACCAGGGCGCTATGCTGTGGACCCACACTATCCAATACAAATATAATGTGAGACACAAATATGAGCCACATACATAAGTTTCCTGGTAGCCCCGTTAGCAAAGGTAAAAAAAAAAAAAAAAAAGTGAAATTGTACCTTCACTATATACCTAAATACTATATACCCAATATACCTAAAATTTTATTTCAACATGTAATCAGTATTAAAAATTATCAATAAGATACTCTACATTTCTGTTTTTGTGCCAAGTTTTTAAAAATTTGGCATGTATTTGACACTTACTGTGCATCTCAGTTTGGACTAGCCACTTTTCGAGTGCTTGGTAGTCGCACGTGGCTAGTGGCTACTGTATCAGCACAATTCCAGACCAGGGGGTCAAGAAAAGTCTCCCTATGGGGCACCTGGGTGGCTCAGTCAGTTACGCATCTGACTTTGGCTCAGATCTTGTGGTCCATGAGTTTGAGCCCCATGTCTGGCTCAGTGCTGACAGCTCAGAGCCTGGAGCCTGCTTCAGATTCTGTGTCTCTCTCTCTGCTCCTCCCCTGCTCCTTCCCCCCACCCCCTCTCTCTCAAAAATGAATAAATGTTAAAAAAAAAAAAAAAGCCTCCCTAGGAGGGGGCTGGTTAGCTGAGAGCTGAAGGATGAGCAAAGGTTAGGGAGATAAAGAGGGGTCTGTGGGGAGAAGGGTTCACAGGAAGGGGCCGGCCAGCCCACACCTGAAGGCAGGGCACACTTGAACTGAAAGACAGTCAGTGTGGCTGGTCTTAGTGAAGTCAAGAAGAGCCTGGCAGTCTAAGTTTAAATATATGGCGCCTGGGTGGCTCTGTCAGTTAAGAGTCCAACTTCAGGGGCGCCTGGGTGGCTTAGTCGGTTAAGCGTCCGACTTTCGCTTAGGTCATGATCTCGCGGTTCGTGGGTTCTCGCGGTTCGTGGGTTCGAGCCCCGCTTCGGGCTCTGTGCTGACTGCCAGCTCAGAGCCTGGAGCCTGTTTCGGTCTTTGTTTCTCTCTCTCTCTTTTTCTCCCCTGCTCACGCTGTCTCTCTCTCTCTCTCTTAGAAATAAATAAAACATTAAAAAAAAATTAAAAAAAAAAAAGAGTCCAACTTCAACTCAGGTCATGATCTCATGGCTCATGGGCTCCAGGCTGCTGTCGGGCTCTGTGCTGACAGTTCGGAGCCTAGAGCCTGCTTCGGATTCTGTGTCTCCCTCTTCCTCTGCCCCTCCCCCGCTCGCATTCTATCTCTCTCAAAAATGAATAAATGTTTTTTTAAAAAAGTAAAAATATGGCTTTTTATCTAAAGAAGAATGAGAAGACACTGAAGAATTTTAAGCCCAACATTTGATTCATGGGAATAAGCCTCATGAATGCCTTGGGGACTCATGAGGAGCATCACTTCCTTTTCCCTGGGTTGTTGCTGAGGCCACGGTCTTCTTCTGGCTTGGAGCTGCTCTGGCTCACACAGAGTGGTGAGAGGTAGGACTCCACCCTGGTCTGTCAGATCCACCGAGGGCTC
Organism: Hyaena hyaena; assembly: GCF_003009895.1. Classification (NCBI taxonomy): domain Eukaryota; kingdom Metazoa; phylum Chordata; class Mammalia; order Carnivora; family Hyaenidae; genus Hyaena; species Hyaena hyaena. The sequence continues at coordinate 2,280,358 of NW_024080815.1, read as the reverse complement.
CTAGTGTGTGGCCCATAGACAGCTGTGTCCTGGGACAATGCTCTGCAAACGAGGGGTACAGGCATCCTTCTCTCTTCTGAGAGAAGGTCTTGCAGGAAGGTCTCCTCTCATGCTGTAAGGACCGCCCTGGAACTGCTCTGGTTTGGAAGTGACAGAGCCAAGCACTCTGGGAGAGGCCCATACCGTGATGTCTCTGGTCCTCTGCCAAGGCTTTCTCCTGTCACATGAGGCTCAGGCTCCTGCTGCTCCATGGTCCCACCTCCCTTGGCCTCTTTGCTTCTGTCTGGCATCTTCCTGTTCCTGTTCTGTTGAAGGCAGGCCTGGGGGGAAGGAAGGTGAGCTGATAGAGGCATCCGTAGAGCTTGGGTTGCTCCCTGCCTTGCTGGGAAGTCTTCCTCACTGTCCAGACCTGACCTGGGGCAGGGGACCAAGAGAGGAGCCAAGGGAAGATTTTTGGTACAGGTTTTCAAATATCTGAAGAGATGCCTTAGATAGAAATCAGGCAGTCAACCCATTTCAGCTCAAGACAGAGCCAAGACCGAGGTGTAAGAGTTGCAGAAAGACAGATTTGTTTTCATAAAAGGAAGTGCCACCTGATAATCTGAGCTGTCAAATATGTTTGACTGCCAGGCAGTAAGGGTGAGAAGATCTGAGGAGATTTCAGAGAGCTTCCTGGGCCAGGGCCCCAAAATCCCAGGCCCTAGGTTAGGGCTGATCCCTGATCAAGTCCTACTTGTGTCTGGTGAAACAGAGAAAGTAGAAGTTTTCCATAGAACTCAATTTTCAAATGCTGAGATTATATTCTTTACTTTTTTTGGTATTAAAATATAGCCTCTTATTACAGCCTCTTGATACAGATTATTGTTATTTTTTTATTGTCCCTTATTTGGTTGTCAACATTATAAAGTCTCTCAAAGAGTATTTCTGAAACTGTAATAGCCCATGACATCCAAATGCCTGGAATCGTTGATCTAACATAACCCTCCTGTTCTTCCCAGAAAATTGAAACCATGAGAATGCCCTTCATATCATTGAGCCAGCACCACGTACAAGGGAAGCCCCAACACTTCTCACCACTTGTGTCTTGGTCATGAGTCTTGAACCTTAGCTGTGTGTCTTGTTTGCCTGTGGTGGGATGGGGACACTGTCTAAGAAATGCCAAGTTCCTATTCCTAACTTTGGAGAGACCTAGCCACTGAGCATACCAGGACCTCGTCAACAGAGACCGAAGAGGGCTGACAGGTAGTTAGCAGTGGTGGGTTTGGGAACTGGTACATGGCCTGCCTATGAGTCTGGTGGAAATTCTATTGCCCAAAGGTCAAAGGCTTGCCATGCTTGCATATATACAACAGACATCCATGCCAGGGACCAAGTGTTGGACAAGGTAGTGGTCACCCAAGTGGTAGTGGTCATGAGAGTGGAAGGGCAAGATATTCTCATGGAACATTCCAGCTGTAGGAGGTTCTCGGGAAGAAGCAGAACATCCAGATGTAGAACACAGCCCCTAGGGAGGGAGTAGTGAGAGGGGCAAGGGTCAGGGTCCCAGCAAGTGGGATAAGGTTGAGGACAGAGTTCAAGTCCAGCATAGAAATCAGTGCTGGGCAGAGAACCTGGATAAGAGCCGAGATGTAAGGACTGAGCCCACCCGTGGTGAAGGGGAAGGTCAGTGGAAGAAGAAGAGTGGGTTACACTCAGCAGGTGCCTAGGAGTCAGGGTGCTGCTGCTTTGCCCTCATGATCTTCTAGAGGACCCCTGTTGGGGACACTGAGATCACTGGAGCCTTCCTGTGATGCTCAGGTTGGCTGCAAAAGCGAGCTGGGCATGGTCCACAGGCAGAGGCCTAGCACCCGGAGCTTTGAGGAAAGGGAAGACCAGAGTTTCTGCTGTGGAAAGCAGTTCCCACAGTGTGTTCCCTCTAATACTAGTGGGCAAAGAAATTTAGTCAAATCTGCACACTCTTTCTTTTGGAGATTCACAGCCTACATAAATGTATTCAGGGCCCTGAGGAATCCTGGGGGAAATGGCTAACTTTGTTGAATCCAGCATTCCCAAAATGATCAGAGCATAGGCCCATATGTGAGGCCCGAGCCTATTAACCTTCTTCAACATGAGTGTTGACAGAACACCTGGTGGGAGCTGCTGCTCCAGTTACTTTAGGTTGGACCTTGAGGCCGACCGAATCCCTCGTGCTCAGTGCTGTGTGTGTGTGTGTGTGTGCGCGCGCGCGCACGCGCGCGCGTGCACGCATCTGCATATGTGTGTGTGTGCATGTGCGTGCACACCAGAGAGAGAGAGAGAGAGAGAGAGAGAGGGAGGAATGGAATCTCCAAACCAACCATGGGAAGATTGCACATTAACACCACCACCTTCAGCCTGAACTGGTCACCTTAATGGCATCTGACCAGAACACTCAGTCTTTGCTTTGCTTTAGGCCTCTTCATTTTATTCTCGGGGAGGCTCTGGTTGACTCACTTTGACAGCAGAAATATGAGAAATTCAACAGGACAGATATCCCGTGATAATGCCTTGACTCCTCCCCTTCCCTCCCAGTGTCAGGGCAGTTATATTTCAAATTGTGTTTTCGTGGTATTTATTTCCAGCAGGTGCACTTGGGTAAGCATGGTGACAGCCTCCATCTGCATGCAGAGAGGGTGAGCTGGGCCCAGGAAGGCCTTGGGGTTAGAACAAAACCTTGAATTGGTCTCTGCTCACAAGAAGAGTGTTTACCTCGCATGGGAGGTGTGGCCAACCAGAGGTGACCCAGTTTCCTTGAACCTCACCTTCTTGGAGGAGGCAGCATAGCCTCATGGCCTAGAGTCTGTGTGCTGGTGCCTGACTACCTGCATTTGAATTTCGGCTCCATCACCACCCAGCTGTTTGACCTTGGGCAAGTGATTTAACCACTCTCAGTCCTAGTTTCCTAATCTTAAATAGCATCTACCTCCTCAGGTTGTTGTGAAGATTAAATATATGTAAAACTCTTAAATCACAGAAAAGGTGCAATAAATGCTGGCTATTATCACTACTTCTTAGTAACACTTTCCTTTTGGTTTTGGATTCAGATGTAGGGTTGGGGGGAGGGGAAGCTGTTTGCCTTTGAATGCTTGGCTCTGATATAGATATAAATTTCATCTTTGGTTTTAAAGAATCTACTAAGGAAGGACAGCAGGGAAATAAACACTAAGACTACTGGCAGCAGTATCACAATCCAAAGCACACACATACAACATTTACCTTCCTCCTCGAGACTTAATATGCAGATTAAACAAGATAGCGTATGCGCAGTACTTAGCACAGTGCATTTGCAGAATGATCTGTTAACGTGCTCCAGGGCCACCTGTGGTGGTAGAGTCAGGAAAGGAGTTTGCAGAGTGTTTTGTGTGTTTTCTAATCGAATTCTCCTTGGAATAAGGCATTTTGATGAAGGATTAGGGGCTCAGGGTATGGTCAACACTCATCTTCTCAATAGATCTACTTGTCTCTGTATTAGGAGACTTCTGTTTTATAATTGAGGAAGGCATGAGAAGTTTAGCTGTGGTCAGGGGCTGCAGGAAAGAACAGAGAAAAGGACAACAGACGACACCCTCTGAATGATGCCTGAGTCCCTAAGGTCAGGAAGGTGAGGGCCAGAAGCTGAAAGAACTAACAACTTTTATAAGACATTTTGGTGAGTTCTGGGCACAAGCTGAAATACTTTGGAGTCCCAGGAAAAAGCCAAGCACAGATTTGGGAACTTGCCATTCTCTCCAACCCCTTATGGCACCCAGCACTATCCTGGCACCCAGCACTATCTCTGGCTCATTGAGAAATGACACCCTAGAAGTGCACAGTGGACACTGTGTGGTGATGGGAGGAGATATTTTTGCAGGTCTGTGTGAGTCTACTTGAGTTCTACAAGTAACCAGGAGAGCAGCTTCTTTAGCAGAGGTAGCAAATTCACAACTTTCCAGCTGCCACTCTTATTCCTGTGTTCTCAGAGCCAGGGCAGACATTACTAATCCATCATGACCTTCTTCTGATAAGTTCAGATGCAGTCTTAGAATTTTTCTTGACTTAGTGTCAAGAACCCCAACCAACCAATCAAATTTTGGAGAGATGAAAGGCCATGCAGTCTTTGACCTGTACCAGATCTGCGCGTCTGGCCAGAGCCTTCAAGGCCCATGACCTGGTGTCCAAGTCTCCTCTCCCAGCCACTTATCTCCTGAATGCTCTGTAACTTTGACCACTTTGTCCCACCTTACTCCCGCTTCTTCTTCCTTCAATCAGCAATGCTCTCTACATCCTCTCAACCTACATATAGTCAATGCATCCTTCAGGATCCCTCCTCTGCAATGTTTTATTTTGATCATCTCAAGGACTTCGATAGCTTTGAAGACCTAAGCCACTCAGCCTTCACTGTTGGCAGGATTTATGCCAGTCACTGAAACAATGGAGGGAGGAATGTAGCCCATTGCTATGGACTGAACTGTGTCCCCTGAAAATTCATAGGTTAAAGTCTTAACTCTCCACCCCCAATGTGACTGTACTGGAGACAGGGCTTTTAAGGAGGTGATTAAGGGTAAATAAAGTCATAGAGGGGAGCCTTGATCTGATAGAACCAATACTCTTATAAGAGAAAGAGGCACCAGAGAGCTCACTCTCTCCATTGTGTAAGGACACAGTCAAAAAGTAGCTGTCTATAAGTCAAGAAGAGAATCTTCCCCACAAACTGACCCCTGCCATATCTTGGAATTTGCAGCCTCCAGAACTGTGTGAAAATAAATTTCTGTTATTTAAGCCACCCAGTCTATAGTATTTTGTTGAGGCAGCCCAAGCAGGCAAACATACTCATGTTCATTGCATGGCTAACATGGTCTTCATGAGGTGGTACACAAATAAGAAAGGCATAGTATCTAACTTCAAAGACATCATTTCCTTTATTAAGAGGGGTAGGTAGAGACAAACATGACCAGAGGTCAATATTGATAAATATTTTGGTAAAAGCAAGCAAAATGCACTGTGGGGAATGATAGCATGTAGCATAGTGGTTGGGACATTGGGTGCAGGAATCACACAGTCCTTGGCTTGAAACCTGCCTTTACAGTATGACCTCAGTCAAGTTACTTATTCTCTTCAAACTTCAGTTTCCTCATTGTAAAATAGAGATAATAGTAATTCTTAATAGCATTATTATGAGGATTAAATAAAGTTAAGCAGATAAGCTACTTAGTAGAGACACATGGACAGAACCGACAGTTATTTAACATATTATCATTAATAGCACATGTAAAAGGCATCCAAGTTGTATTGCTGGAGAGATGGTCCAAAAATCTTCTCAGAGGAGGTAATACTAGAATTGAGTTTTAGAGGATGAGTAGCAGTTAACCAGAAAAAAGACGTGAAAGACATTCTAGGTAAAAAGAACAGAATTTGCAATTATTGGGGACAGCATACAGCATGCTACATCAGAGGGACTTCCAATAGATTGATAGAACCCGATCAATTCAGTGCAGGGGTCGTGATGGGAGAGCATTAAGAGTGGCAGGGGACGCAGAGCAAGAAAGGTGGTCAGAATCTATGAAGGCAAAGCTTGAACTTTGTTCTAAAGACTTCGGGGAGCCATTGAAGAATGTTAACAGCAGGGTGTGGAATCATTATCAGATTTACAGTTTTGAAAGCTCACTCTGGCAATAATGTGGAAGGACTTGGGGAACAGTTGATGGGAAGAAGAGAGATTTATATGGATATTTTAGTGATCAGTGAAGAAGGGACAGGGTCTGAATGAAGACAATAGCAATGGAGACAGAGAGAAGTTGACAGATCTAAGAGACTGGGGGAGGAGATGGGGAGAAGTGTGAGGAGACAGCAGCCAGCAAGGACAGAAGGAAAGAAAATGGACAGAACTGACTTCAACGTTTCTCTCTTTGCCTCAGGATGGAGGGTGGTCTCATTCTTTGAGATTGGAAAAGGCTTAGAAGTGGGACCAGGAAAGATGCATGTGGGACGCAAGCTTTTGGTGTCTCTGGGTCACCCATGAAGAAATGTCCTTTGGTAAGGAGTTGAATATAGAATTCTGAGGAAAGGCAGAAAGATCTTGGCTGGGGAAATAGATTTGGGTTTATCTTCATATTGGAAATTGAAGCCCAAGTATGAACGAGGCCATTTAGGGAGGAAGTATGTAAAGCAGAAGGCTAAAGAAAGCATGTGGTGAACGGAGACATTTCAGGGCAAGAGGATCCACCAGAGCCAGTGAAATGATGACAGAGTGGTCAAAGGGTCGGGAGGAGGGACTGGTGCCACTCCATTGAATAGGAAAAAAAAGTTTTAAGAAGGAGGACATGCCAGCTCTACAAATGTCCCAGAGAAGCCACACAAGGTGAGACATGTTGGATCTGACAATCACTCACTTGTCGCCTTGGGGGAATTGTTCAAAGTTGACTGAATGGGAGTTGAAAAAGCCTGCCTGTTAAGTGAGAGCTAGGGAAAGGAGGTTACTTCAGGAAGCCTACAAGGTTATGACGGGCACTCCTTTCAAAGAAGGGAGAGACTTGTGCACATTTATAATTTGTGGGGTGGGAACCCATGGAGAGGTAAAGGTTGAAGTTACGGGAAAGAGAAGGTATGATTGATGGGACCGCACTCCTACAGGGACCTTCCCTACCTGGGAAGGGTGTGCAGACCTGAAAGTCTAACTTTAGACAGAAGGATGGACACTCATTCATTGAGGAAGTGGGGGAAAAAGAATGAGATACTTGCAGAAACAGGTAAGTTTGAAAGGGACAAGAAAGGGAGTTGTCTGCATGGCTTGGCTTCCTCTGTAGGTTAAGAGGGGAGTCACCCGGTGAGCTGAGGAGCTTGGAAAGAAGGGTAGCAGGTTGCAACAGTGGCTGGAATCGGGGAGAAAGCTGCCGGAATGTGTAGAAGATTTCTCAGCAGCACAGAAGCCTTAGCATATGTCATAGGATCTACAGGGAGCAGGAGAGCTGAGCACAATTATGACCGAAAGATTCAAGTGCTGTTGATTATGGAAAAAGAAAGGACTCTACAAGGGGACAGATGGATGAGTGATCATGGCTGGTCTCCCGTAGATGTGCACTGGGCATAAGAGAATGAGAAATTTGCATATTGGTATCTGAAAATGGTCAGAGAGCAGGACAGGATGGTAAAATTATAGAGGTGGTGGAGGCAAGTTTACAGATCTGTTCATGGGTGTCTGTAGTGGCTAATGTAAGTGATCAGGAAGTTTCTGGATTAAAAAGGGCCAGGAATTGGGGTGCGTTAGGTGACTCGGTTGGTTGAGTGTTCAACTCTTGATTTTGGCTCAGGTCATCATCGTTCGGTTCATGAGTTTGAGCCCCAGGTCGGGCTCTGTGCTGACAGTTTGGGATTCTCTCTCTCTCCCTCTCTCTCTGCCTCTTCTGCATGCATGTACATGCTCTATTTCTCTCTCTCTAAATAAACATTAAAAAAGGGGGGGGGCCAGGAATTGTGAGAGTCAGGGTCTTAGGTGGGTCTTCTGTATCAGTGATTCTCAAATCTTAGGATTATGCCTATGGCTTACTAAGGGATTTTATTAAAAAGGCAGATCCTGATTCAGGAAGTCTCGGTTGGGCCCAAGTTCTTCATTTCAAAAAGCATCCCCAATGACGCTGATCCTGCTGGCCCACAGATCACACTCTGCAGTACGGTGTCTAAATGGACATTGGAATGGCCCAAGATGAAGAGAGGTCCAGGCGTGGAGAGGAAGTCCTTGCCTGTGGCCTTCTGATCAGGAATGCTCCCAAAATAGAAGAGAGGAGTAGAGCAGAGGAGTGTGAGGGGAGCCTGCTCTGCCTGTCCTGTCCCACAGCAGCCTTCCCTGCAATAAGAGAGAAGGCTGCTAATTGGCTAGAAACACTTGATATTAATTAACTCAATAGAATCGTTCCCCTGAAGCCTGTTTTGCATAATTAATGAATGCTTAGCTATAAGCTGCTGAAAACACTGAAGCCAAAGTGTTACAATTTTCCGATCAGCTAAGCAGAAACACCACAATCCATACGGTTTGTGGACACAGCGAAAAGCTTAACTCTTGCTAATTACTGACATAGGCTAAAGAGCCCTTGGCTTTGCCACATCTTAATGTGGGGAGGGAGGGCTAAAGTAAGACACATGGGCACCACAGGCAGGCTGATAATTTGATACCTCTTCGATGAAATATTCTTTAATTTTTTTCAATGTTTATTTATTTTTGAGAGAGACAGAGCATGAGCTGGGGGAGAGGCAGAGAGAGAGAGGGAGACACAGAATCCAAAGCAGGTTCCATGCTCTCAGCCATCAGCACAGAGCCTGACATGGGGCATGAACCCGCGGACTGCGAGATCATGACCTGAGCCCAAATCAGACACTTAACTGACTGAGCCACTCAGGCGCTCTAAATGAAATATTCTTTAAATATTTGTTGAACGTTTAGTTAGAGGAGAAGCTGAGTGCAGCCTTGAGGAAAAGCAGAGTTGGAAAGTGCTGGGCCAGCGGCAGTTTTTCCTTTGTTGTCTCAAGCAATTCAGCGCTGGCCCAATCTGTTATCATGTTCTCAGCAAAACAAGACTGTAGTTACAGGCCCCTCCTCCCTAGAAAACAGGTTTCTTTCACCTCTAAAGATTAATGGAGATGTCCCTGGGGAATTCTGCCTTCCATGTCAGGTCATTCATTGAAGGACTCTCTTTGAGAGGCCTTTCAACAATTTTTTTGTACATTGTTACATTTCTGGAGAAGTTGAGCTTCACTTTTCAAATGGCACCCTGGACAACTCTCGGGGATGGTGCCCTCGGGATATGTCAGAAGCCTTAGCATTGAACCAGGGCAGAAGTCAGTGGGGAGAGCTGGCTCACTTCTACCGTGTATGAAGAGTTACCTTGCTATGGGTAGGATACTTAACCTCTCTGAGCATCGTGGATCAGAATCCTTCATACCGTTAAAATGGCAATATTCCAAAATTGGTCTACTGATTCCATACAATCCCTACAATACCAATTGTCTTCTTTGCAGAAACTGCCAGGCTGATCCTAAAATGATAATGGAAATTCAAGGAGCCATGGATATCAAAATAATCTTAAAAAAGAACAAAGTTATAGGACCGACACTTCCCAATTTCAAAACTTACTACAAAGATATAGTGTGGTATTAGCATAAAGACAGACATATAGATCGATGGAATAGAACCAGGAGTCCAGAAATGACCCCTGTTGTTATCGAACCTAGGTCTGATGTGCTCACTGTATGATAGCCAATGAGTTGAGAGACAAAGTGTTGGAGCAAAGGAAAGTGACTTTATTTAACCAAGAAGATGGTGGACTAATGTCCTCCCAAAATCATCCTGACAGCTCACTGCAAGCAGGTGTTTCTAATGGGGGAGAAAAGGAGAGTGGAGGTGGAGGTGGGATGGGTGGATAAGAAACAGGCTATAGCTGCCACTCAGGCTTGAGCAATCAGTCAGATGTCTTCAGTGGACATGCAGCACATGCTGATTAGGTTACCTCGTGTAAGGTGTTCTGTATCTTAGTTCTGTGCTCCCACTGAAAGCAAACTAAGTCCCCAGTGGGCTTATAACGCACAAATAGGTCTAAAGTAGAATAACAAGGGAGGAAGAAGTGTTTGAGGCAGAATGAATTCAAGATGGAGTTGGTCCACCTACATTATGACAGCTATCATCAGCAGAGTTTTGACAAGGATGCCAAAACAATTCAAGGCAAGGCGTGGGGGGTGGAGCGAACAGTCTTTTAGTAAAATGGGGCTGGGACAACCAGATATCCAGATGCAAAAAAAAAAAAAGTTGGGGTTCTACCTCATAATGGATCAAAGATCTAAATGTAAGAATTATAAACTCTTAGAAGAAAACATTCACTCCTATGTTTCATGACCATGGATTAGGCAGTGGATTCTTAGCACAGGCAACAAAAGCAAAAAGAAATAAACTGGGCCTCATCAAAATTAAAAATGTCTGTGCTTCAAAGGCACCATCAATAAAGTAGAAGACAACCCACCAAATGGGGAAAATATTTGTAGATCATGTATCTGAGAAGAGATTTATATCTAGAATAAAGACCTCTTACAACTCAATAACACAAAGAACCTGATTAAAAAATGGACAAGGGATTTGAATAGACATTTCTCTAAAGGAGATACACAAATCCAATTAGCATGTGAAAAAATTCTTAACATCATCAGTCACTGGGAAAATGCAAATCAAAATCAAGACTGGATTCACTTCCCTCCCCCCCCACCCCTGAGGATGGCTATAATAAAAAAGGTAGATCATACCGATGTCAGGGAGGATGTGGAGGAGACAGAACCCTCATACACTCTGGTAGGAATATCGAAAGGTACAACCACTTTATAAAATAGTCAGTCAGTTCTTCCAAAGGTGAAACATTGTGTTATATAACCCAGAAATGCCACTCCTAGGTTTATATCAAAAGCAATGAAAAGATATATCCAAACAAAAACTTGTACACAAATGTTCATAGCAGCCTTCCTCATAATAGCTAAGAAGTGAATGCAATTCAAATGTGCATCAGCTGATGAGCCAATAAGCAAACTGGTATATCTGTACAATTCAAGATGATTCGGGCATAGAAAGGAATGAGGTACTGATACGGGCTCCAACATGGATGAGCCTTGGGAACATTGTAAGTCAAAGAAGCCAGACACAAATGGCCACATTATTCCATTTATATGAAATATCAGAACATGCAAATTCATAGAGACAGAAAGATTAGTGGTCACCAAGAGATAGGGGTTGGGAGGAACAGGAAGCAAGTGCTAATAGGTATGGAGTTTCTTTCTGGGGTTATAAAAATATTCTAAAAGTGCACAAATCTGTGAACACGCTAAAACTCATGGAGGAGCGCCTGGGGCTCAGGTAGTGAAGCGTCTGACTTTTGGTTTCAGCTCAGGTCGTGATCTAGCGGTTGGTGAGTTCGAGCTGTATATGGCTGTGTGCTGACAGTGTGGAGCCTGCTTGGGATTCTCTCTCTCTCTTTCTCTCTCTCTCTCAGCCCTTCCCCTGCTCGTGCTATCTCTTTATCTCAAAATAAATAAATAAACTTAAAAAAAATAAAAACCATGGAATTATACACCTTAAATGGGCAAATTTTATAGTATGTGAACTACATCTCAATAAAGCTCTTACACACACACACACACACACACTCACATACACATTTATTATCTTACAGTTTTCTGTGGGTCAAGAGCTTTGACAAGGGAGGGATCAGTTTCTAAGTTCCCTCAGGGTTTTGGCAGAATTCATTTCCTCATGATTGTTGGATTCACAGCTGCTGCTTCTCCAAAGCCAGCAATGGAGACAGAGACTCCAGCAAGATGCGTGCTAGGTGATCACGTAAACAGAGTCAGGCAGATCTCCTCTCTGCTGCGTTCTGTTGGTTAGAAGTGAGTCACAGTTTCCACTTTTTAAGGAGAAGAAGCTGTGCAAAAGTATGAATAGGAGGCAAGGATCAGGACCATCTTAAAGTGTGTCTATAACAGTAATATTCTCAGGGATAATTCTAATAATTAGATAACTCATTTTCGGTGGCATTTTTTATTCTAATTTTTAGTGTGGGGGGTGGTTCTTGACTTATCTTCTGGAATAATTTTCAACATTTCTTATATATAATTATTAATATTAATTGCTATCATTAATTGAGTGTTTACTTAGTGCCTGACAGTATACTAGGCACTTTTGACATATTATTCTATTTTGTACTTAAAAAAGGAAGGAAGTATTACTGTATAGCATTATATATTATAAAAATATTGCACAGTATTATTATGCAAGGAAGTATTGTGATTCCTCAATTTACAAATAAAGAAATAAAGGCTGTTAGAGACTATCACTCCCAAGGTCACACAGCTAGTAAATAAAGGAGGTGAGGTACGACCCCAGGCCTTTCTGAGTCCAAACCCTACCATGCTTGTAAGCACTATCCTCTACTGGTTAGATGTGTGTGTGTGTGTGTGTGTGTGTGTGTGTGTGGTGTATGTTTAGGCACTAGGAGTATTTTTATTAGAATTTCTATAGGGGCGGGTTTGGGTATAATATTAGACATCCTGGTGTACAATACTGGCTTTTTAGTCATGTATGGGACCTAGTATGTACCAGGCATTTTATTAGGCAAGAAGGTCAGGTTTGTTCAAAAACACAAAGGGAGAAAAACAGACAAAAAATATATTCACTAAAGATTTTGACAGTAGAGTTATCCCACTCAGATTTTAACTAATTATATTAATCATTTTAAAGATTAAACATCTAGATAGGAACATTTGGCAGAAAACTAGGAAGTATTGAAAAGAATTGAATGGAAATTCTGGAACTGAAAACTTCTTCTCAAAAGAGTGTGAACTCTATTTTTTTGTCACACCAGCTCTGCACTTTCTGAAAACGTTGCTCAGTTTCTCAGTTTCTCCATCACTGCTTTTGTTTTTGGAATTATACCTTACCTGTAGGGAAATCCAAATGCTGGGCTGAACTCTCTTGCATAACCTCAGTAGATTTCCTGTGCTCCAACACATTTTCAAAATAATTTGTTTAGATTGTATAACTGTTTTTAGAGAGAGACTTGGGTGGAAACAATCATTGTCAGAAGCAGAACCCACGACAGGTTTCTCAAGATATTCTTCTGGGCTTAATTTATTGTGCAGAGGAAGCCCACAGTCTCAGAATTTAAAGAAAGACTTTCGGTTTCCTACAGAAGAAAGGAGGGAAGCGCTTAGCAACCAGAAGCTGGCTGACCACCACATCCTAGTTCTTCGGCCCTCAAAAATCACAGGCTTCCTTTCATATGCAAATACAATGCAAGATCATTTCTGAGAACTGCCTTGTGGTCCGCAGGGGAGGAATTGGACTGTGACACTTAGGTAGGAAAGGTCTCATGATACTCATGGGAATTGAGGGGAGACTAGTGGGCCTACATTAGGAAATTTCAGGAAAGATTTGTAAGAGATGCTGATAATATAACATGCATTTTAGAGATGTCTGTCATCATGCTGAGGGTTTAACTTTCACTGACCAACAATTTACACGTCACACATTCTGTCTCTGCAGGAACAATGCTGATCTCTTCAGCCCTCGGTTCTAGCTCATACTGCTTCAGCTGAGGAAAGAGACTGGGAGGGGAGTACTTTCCATTATTTGGTAGAAAGAAAGCATTTACCACTTTACTGGAGTTGCCTTTCAAAAAGGACTGGTTAGCTTCTAGAAGAGAGCTGATCTCATTACAGGGAAAGTCCCCCTATCTAAACAACTGCTGTGGCCAGAATGTATGCATTCCTTGGAGCTGCTGATAATTCCGAAGTTGTGTGCTAACGTGTGGAGAACTTCCGAAGTGGCTGTCACCTTGAGTGTTATAATTATAGGCAGTGTGTGAATCCTTGGTAAGAAAATGGAGAAGAAAAAAAAGTCATCAAGATTAAAAATAAAAAAACCCCTGAAGATAATGAAGGTGGTAATGAATTCTTTTTCCAGGGGTGAGGAAACAAGGAATAGAAAAAGTTTCACATTGAACCTAGGGGTAGTTGTTGTTTTCCTTGCGGCCCCACAGTCAGGAGAGCAACGGTTAGCAACACAAGAAGCTGTGTGAAGAAGCCTGGGCTTTCGAGGAGAAAGAAGGAAGGTCAGACTGCAGTTCTATCATTTGTTAAGTGCGTACTCTGAGAATAGTAGTCACCTCTTTGAGCCTCATCTGGAAAATGGCAACGATCATTCTTGCATCACCGGCACGGTGTGAGGATGAAATGTGGAAACCACTGTGAAGGGTAACACTTAGCACTATCAGGTAGAAAAAAAGAGAAAAGTCTGCTTTGATTAGTTTGGTGATGTGCTCAAATATGTAGATTTTGGAGCCAGCAGGCCTGGGTTCCTGGGTTCCTTCCTTCCTTCCTTCCTTCCTTCCTTCCTTCCTTCCTTCCTTCCTTCCTTCCTTCCTTCCTTCCTTCCTTCCTCTTTCTTCCTCTTTCTTCCTCTTTCTTCCTCTTTCTCTCTTTCTTCCTCTTTCTCTCTTTCTTCCTCTTTCTCTCTTTCTCTCTTTCTTCCTCTTTCTTTCTTTCTCTTTCTCTCTTTCTCTCTTTTCTCTCTTTCTCTCTTTCTTTTCTTTCTTTTCTTTTCTCTCTTTCTCTCTTTCTCTCTCTCTTTCTCTCTCTCTCTTTCTCTCTCTCTCTCTCTCTTTCTCTCTCTCTCTGTCTTATGTTTATTTATTTAAAAAAATTTTTTTTAATGTTTTATTTATTTCTAGGAGAGAGAGAGAGACAGCGTGAGCAGGGGAGGGTCAGAGAGAGAGGGAGTCACAGACTGAAACAGGCTCCAGGCTCTGAGCTGGCAGTCAGCACAGAGCCCGACGCGGGGCTCGAACCCACGAACCGCGAGATCTCTCTCATGTTTATTTTTGAGAGAATGAGAGAGAGTGGGCAAGGGGCAGAGAAAGAATGGAGGACAGAGGATCCCAAGCAGGCTCTGGGCTGACAGCAGAGAGCCCAATGCGGGGCTTCAGCTCACGAACTGTGAGATCATGACCTGAGCCGAAGTCAAGCGTCAGACGCTCAACCAACTGAGCCACCCAGGCTCCCCTCAGATCCGATTTTCTAGTTCATCTGTCAGGATTAAATGAAGAGATGCAGGTGAGGTGCTTAGCTTAGTTTATGCCATATGGCAAATGCTCAGAAAGGATTATCAGCTACTGTTGTTTTGTGGTGGTGGTGGTGATGATGGTGCAGGGGGTCTGCTTCTTTGTTTTCGCCCATTCTGACATCAGGACATTGTCTGTCCTAGCCAATTGGGTCTTCCAAGTCCAAACATATGTCTTTAGCTGGATGGCATTTTAATGCACGATCTGAAGAGGTTGAAAAAAGGAATTCTGCAGAATTTCTAAGCTCATGCTTTAGAATGTATTCTACCTTGACCTTAGCATAAATAGATGCAGCCAATTATGAATGACCTATAAAGTGTTCTGATGAAAGCATCCACTGGTTTCTCATGAGGGACTAATGAGCACTCTTATTAGAGAGGGTAGGGGGATAGGGATGGATTTCTCTTACTGGATTTGAAAGATTCTCTTCTGTACTTTTTGATGCTTTTTTTCCCCCTACAGAATTTGAGTTGGAATTGTTCTTTCTCATATATCAGAAGCCACAGTTATACCACAGTTCCTGAATATCTGGGGCTGGACAGATCAGTTCAATGAGTAAGGGGTAGCAGGGACCTGGTAAGGGCTCACCTTCCCAGAAAGGCTTGGACAACAGGAGAACTGCCATTTACCCTCTTTCCCTTGGGAGAGGTAGAGGAGAGCCAGAATTTGAAGATGGGCTCTAGGGAAGATAGGGAAGCTGAGAAAGAGGAAATGTTCATTGTAGGCCTAGATGCAGCATATAGTTGGCAACAAACACTGAATTTTCTTTTAAAATTATTTTCTCCTGCCTTCCTTGACATTATATCACCTTTCTTTTTTCTAACTTCTTGATTCGAATGTTTAATTTATTTGAGGCAGAGTGTATATGTTGGACATAAAAGAGATAAAAGGAAGTGATTTTTCCTTTGAAGAGAGTTTTGGCTGCACTCTATGGGATTTAATATGTAGTGTTTTCATTTTCATTATTTCCCGGATATTAAAAAAATTTTTTAATGTTGTTTACTTTTGAGAGAGACAGAGACAGAGACAGAGACAGAGACAGAGGCGTGAGCAGGGGAGGGGCAGAGAGGAAGGGAGACACAGAATCTGAAACAGGCTCCAGGCTCTGAGCTGTTAGCACAGAGCCCCACGTGGGGCCCTAACCCACAAACCCCAAGATCATGACCTGAGCCAAAGTCAGATGCTTAACCAACTGAGCCACCCAGGCAGCCCAGTTTCCCCGACATTTTGTACCCCAGCTAGGGTTCTCTCAGCTGCATATAACAAAAACAGTGACCCAAATGCCTTAAGGAGCTATTATTTCTGATAACAAGAAGTTTGAAGAAAGAGGGTTTCTGGGCTGGTTTATCCAGTAGTTCAATGACACCTTCAAAGATTCACATTCTTTTGACTGCTCTGTTATGCTATCAATATATAGGATTGGTCCCTTCATGGTGGTAAGATGCGGCTTTGGGTGTCACATGCCCATGACAATTCCCTGTGGCAGAAAAGGGACCTTTGTTTTAGCAGTGAGGTAAGCCTTTCCCAGAAGTCACTCATCAGACTCCTTCAAAATTCATTTGCAAGGATTTAAAATTTTTTTTTTAATATTTATTATTTTGAAAGAGAGAGAGTGGTGGGGAGTGGGGTAGGGGCAGAGAGAGAGGGGGAGACACAGAATCTGAAACAAGCTCCAGGCTCTGAGCTGTCAGCACAGAGCCCAACACGGGGCTCAAACTCACAGACCTCGAGATCATAACCTGAGCTGAAGTTGCATGCTTAACATACTGAGCCACCCAGGTGCCCCTATTTGCAAGGATTGTTTTATGCGTTCAGCTCTATGCTAATCACCAGCAGTGGAAGTGAGACTGCTGATTTGTCTTAGACAATCAAGATTCACCTCCTGGATGTGGGAGTAAAGCCCACTTCACCTAGAGCAGGTGGCTGCCTCGAGAAGAGGGGGCATATGGACAAAATCATGACAAAGCTTGAAGGAAGGAAGGAAGGAAACTAATGCTGAAAATGCTTTTGATTTCTTCTTAAACTTAGGAGTTGTTTAAACTTGAAGAAACTTAAATTTTAAAATGGTCACAGACTTTGGTTTGTTTCTACCTTAGTTTTGAATTGTGGATAATAATATGATTTTATGTTTTTACTTCTTAGACCTTTTCAGCTTTTTCTTGTATAATATATACAGAATTTTTGCATTTTATGGCCACATGAAAAGACAGAGTAGTTTCTGTTCTTAGGTAGATATTGGCAATTATGCCATTCAGCATTTCTATATCTTTATCTTTTATTACCTTGATCTTTTTCTAAACTTTCAATCTTGGAATAATTTTAGATTTACAAAAAAGTTTGTGAACATAATACATATAGATCCCAGATATCCTTCACCAGGCTTCCCTTAATGTTAGTTAATATAACTACAGTATATTTGAAAAATCTAAAAAATTAACATTAGTACAATTCTACCTTGAACTACGGACTTTGTTCTGATTTCACCAGTTTTCCCACTAATGTTGAACTTGATTTTTAAAAACCAAGATGCATTAAAAAGTCCCACTGACTTCTTTCTCTTCGCTTTCCCAGCAATGTTTGGCTTCATGTATTCTAATTCTATATAGTTTACCATATATAGCTGCAAGGCAGTTTTACGTTAATGGAGATCTTACCCTTCATAACTATAATGTGATTTTTAAAATCCCATTTAATGCTTTTTCTTTGAATTCAGCCTTTTTCTGAGGAAGACAAACCCTGATCTCTTTATATTTGCCTCCTGCTCTTTTCCCCAATCCTTTGCTTGCGGCTTTCTGAGTAAATGTATTTGGGCGTGTAGCAGTCTGGGTCCCGGAAGGAGAGTACCATGCTCAAACTGGGCACTTTGATGAAAATGTTATACGGGGACCCTTTGCAGCGGCATGAGCAGGTATGTGAAAATCACTAGGGATGGTGTGGCACCCTCGGACTTTATGATGTATTACCATCTCTGCATCGGTTACCAGAACCTGAAGAGAAGGGGGTGCCTGACAGGAGCCGCGCCTTTGGGGGTAGGAGGCAGCTAGCCATGGGTAACTCTCCATGCGGGAGCCAGGAAAGCAAATGCCCTGACCCCAGAGTCCTCCCTCTGTCAGAGCACCTGTTGCCGCTTCCTAGGACCAAAGCCAACTGGAAGCCAGAGAGCAAGGCAACGTGGTGATACGGTGGCGATGCCTGGCCTCCTGGCTAGCACAGCAGTGGAGAATGGCAGAGAGTGGGCTCACGGGGCAAATGAAAGCTATCTAGTGCGAGAAGCATTGCTTTTATACAGAATGGTTATGACTAGATTTAGTTTATTGGACCAACCTGAGAACTCTTTTTATGCACCAGGTTATTACCTTTTTTTTTTTTTTTGCGTTAACACTCATTGTCCTACCAGATGTATTTAGTTTTATTCCTGTCATCTAATTTCTATTTTCTACTTTGTAAATTCTTCCCGTTTCCTAGTTTTCCATCATGTGCTCTTGTTGTCAGTTTGTTCTTTTCTATTTTCTGTTTTGCTGCCTTGAAATGTATACAGTCTGTTTTCAGCTCTACTGCTTGGCAGGTCTGCAAGTGCACTTAAGTACTACAGTTGAACAAACTTTTCATCTCTGATTATCGACTTCGTAGATGAAGGAATAGCTACAGATAGCCCCACCTTCCATGAAAGAGAAGAAAATTAGTGTATGCACTCTCCTCACCCCTCTCCACCCCCAAGATTTTGTGGAGAGGGTCTGTGGTTTTTGTTTCAGTTTATGTTTTTACCTTATTTTATTTTGTCACTGCTTACCTATACCCCCTTCTCCCTGCCACCCCAAACCCATTCACTGTTTTGGGTGTGACAGTCCTAGCCAATAACCACCCTTGAATCCAATGTTTTATTTTCCCTGCTCCTTAAAAAGCATGGTGTGTATTACCCAGCAATAGCACTGCTAGGAATTTACCCAAGGGATACAGGCGTGCTGATGCATAGAGCCACATGTACCCCAATGTTCATAGCAGCACTCTCTACAATAGCTAAAACATGGAAAGAGCCTAAGTGTCCATCAATGGACAAATGGATCAAGAAAATGTGGTTTACCTATACAATGGAATACTGCATGGCAATGAGAAAGAATGAAATCTGGCCATTTGTAGCAATGTGGATGGAACTTGAGGGTGTGATGCTGAGCGAAATAAGTCAGGCAGAGAGGGACAGATACCATATGTTTGCACGTATAGGTGGATTAGGAGGAACTTAACGGAGGACCATGGGGGAGAAGAAGGGGAAGAATAGGGAGAGGGAGGGAGGCAATTCATGAGAGACTCTTGAATGCTGAGAACAAACTGAGGGCTGATGGGTGTGGGGGAGAGGGTGGGGGGTGATGGTACGGAGGAGGGCACTTGTTGGGATGAGCCCTGGGTGTTATATGGAAACCAACTTGACAATAAACTATTAAAAAAAAAGCATGATGTGCACTCTCCTTCCCTCTATGGTTGCATCTGCCCCTCACTCAGAGATTCTTCTGAGAGGTTCTCTCACCCGATTTGTATCTCCATGGGGGCAGAGATGGCTTCTAGGACCTGAGAAGTCTGTAACCGTCCACAGTCCTGGACTCAGTAGATGAAAGAGCTTTGCAGGGTATGGATGTGCCCCCATCTCCAGCCCACCTGCCCTCAGACCTCCACTATGGCCACAGAAAGACCCTATACCTTCAGCACAACCTCTTCTCATCACCAACTGGGGCTTTTGTCCAGCAACCACTGATGAAACTAGACTGCATACCATTGAGCATCCAAACTATTTAGTGAGTCTGTCTTTCCCAACATCATGAATATAGAGACAACTCTACAAGCGCCCCCCCCGCCCCCCGCAGAAGAATAAAGAACTGAAGATACACTTTGATACGTGTGACTGTTCAGAACTGCACAGTGACCCTCAGTCTTTGGACAGTTTCAATTTTTCAGGAATTCTGGACCTATTAGGGGAGAGACACTGACAGGAATATCATTTTTCCTTTTTTGTTCGAAAAAGGCAATTTTAGGGAAAATTGAAATTTATGATATAGTTACTTTTTTAGCACTCTGTAAATCTCAAGCCATCTTGATAGCTGGAGAACATAAAAATGTATTATGGATAACTTGGTTTGCTCATAAAATGATCATATTTGGCATATTAAATGCCAAAGTATGGTTTATGGCAACAGCAATTATATATTTACTAATCGAATTGACATTCAAATACAATCTGATTTGTAACAGGCAGAACGATGACACGGTGGAGTTCAAGGAACAGAACACCTCAGAATGCCCACAAAAATAGCACATTTCTTCATGCTCCTTTATGGATTTCATAGTCCCTGAACCCAGTGGAAGCCTGTCAAGAATTTCAGGCAGAACTTCCAGAACTGTTGCTCTTTTCTTCCTCTGTATCACGATAGGCGGGGTTAGGTAGAGGTAAAGACTATGGACTCTAGAACCAGACTACTGGGGTCTGAACCCCAGCTCTGTACTTACTAGGCTGGGTGACCCTGGTCAAGTGTCTTAATCTCTCTCGGGTTCAGTTTTTTATCTATTAAAAAATATGACAGATTTCTTCATAATATTGTTGTAAGGATTAAATGTGTTTGAAAGATATATAAAATTAAAAGTAAAGAAGTGAGAAAGTGGAGTTAAAGTACTCTACAATCCTTATATTGATTAGGAAGAGAGTAAAAAACATATCAATTAACATTATACTTTGATGATTCAAAAATTGATGCATCTGACAACAGCCTCTGAGGCTGAGAAATAAGGAGAGATGCCAGCGTGCAACCTGCTCTAGTTATTTGCCAAAAAGGGCACCCTTTGTTTCTGGTCAGGAAATCTCATCAGCATCAAGATGTCACTCCACCCTAATTTACTTAAAAAAATTTTTTTAATGTTTATTTATTATTGAGAGACTGAGAGAGACAGAGCATGATCATGGGAGGGGCAGAGAGAGAGGGAGACACAGAATCCGAAGCAGGCTCCAGGCTCTGAGCTGTCAGCACAGAGCCAGACACAGGGCTCAAACTCACGAACTGCAAGATCATGACATGAGCCGAAGTCAAATGCTTAACTGACTGAGCCACCCAGGTGCCCCTCTAATTTAATTGATACATTATTGTGATCCAAGTGAAATACTAAGAAAGTTTTTTGCTCCTGGAGCTAGACAAGCTGATATTCAAGTTGATGGAAAAATGAACATATAAGAATAACTAGGGGAAATACTGAAAAGGAAGAACTGAGGTATAACTAGCTTTACCAGTATTAAAACATACTAAGAATGCTCTATAACCAAGATGCTATGCTACTGGCACATGAATAGACAAAAAGATTATTGAACTGGAACACAAATTCAAGATCCAAGTACATATGGGAATCATGTGTATAACATCTCAAATCACTGGGACCAAGAATTTCTTTTTAGTAAATGGTGTGGGGAAAATGAGACATGTGTAGAGTAAGGAAATTATAATCTTCTTTTACACCAAATGAGAATAAACTTGAAATGGATCAGGTATCTAAGTATATAAAATTAAACTGTATGTACTAAAAGAAAACATGGGTGAAGTCTTCTATAACCTGAGCGTAGGGAAGGCTTTCAAGCTATGAATCAAAACTCCAGATTCAATAAAGGAAAAGATCGATAAGTATGAGTGCAAAAAAAAAAAAAAATCAAAAACCCCACCTTATAATGGCAAAAAAATGCCATAAAGAAGTCAAAAGACAAATGACAAGTTGGGAGAAAATATTTGCAACATATTACCAGATGGGGGGTGATATCCCTACTATGTAAAGAATTTTTTTTAACTGAGTTGGATGGGCGGGTAAGATCTCTAAAAACCTGAAGAGAATCCCTAAAACTACAAGAATCCCTAAAAACTGCAAGAAGGAGGGGCACCTGGGTGGCTCAGCTGATGAACATAAACTCCTGATTTTGGCTTACATCATGACCCCAGGGTTTTAGGATGGAGCCCCGATCTGATAGTAAAATGAAAAAAAAAACACCAAAAAACGTGAGCCACCAATTTGTAAAAATACATTAAAATGGCCCTTATATTTATAAAAATATGTTCAACTTCACTCACAAATAAGAGAAATGCAAATTTAGGGGCACCTGGGTGGCTCAAATCAGGCTTAAGCACCCAACGCTTGATTTTGGCTCAGGTCGTGATCTCAGTCAAGGTCATGAGATGGAGCCTGGNCCCGGATATTAAAAAAATTTTTTAATGTTGTTTACTTTTGAGAGAGACAGAGACAGAGACAGAGACAGAGACAGAGGCGTGAGCAGGGGAGGGGCAGAGAGGAAGGGAGACACAGAATCTGAAACAGGCTCCAGGCTCTGAGCTGTTAGCACAGAGCCCCACGTGGGGCCCTAACCCACAAACCCCAAGATCATGACCTGAGCCAAAGTCAGATGCTTAACCAACTGAGCCACCCAGGCAGCCCAGTTTCCCCGACATTTTGTACCCCAGCTAGGGTTCTCTCAGCTGCATATAACAAAAACAGTGACCCAAATGCCTTAAGGAGCTATTATTTCTGATAACAAGAAGTTTGAAGAAAGAGGGTTTCTGGGCTGGTTTATCCAGTAGTTCAATGACACCTTCAAAGATTCACATTCTTTTGACTGCTCTGTTATGCTATCAATATATAGGATTGGTCCCTTCATGGTGGTAAGATGCGGCTTTGGGTGTCACATGCCCATGACAATTCCCTGTGGCAGAAAAGGGACCTTTGTTTTAGCAGTGAGGTAAGCCTTTCCCAGAAGTCACTCATCAGACTCCTTCAAAATTCATTTGCAAGGATTTAAAATTTTTTTTTTAATATTTATTATTTTGAAAGAGAGAGAGTGGTGGGGAGTGGGGTAGGGGCAGAGAGAGAGGGGGAGACACAGAATCTGAAACAAGCTCCAGGCTCTGAGCTGTCAGCACAGAGCCCAACACGGGGCTCAAACTCACAGACCTCGAGATCATAACCTGAGCTGAAGTTGCATGCTTAACATACTGAGCCACCCAGGTGCCCCTATTTGCAAGGATTGTTTTATGCGTTCAGCTCTATGCTAATCACCAGCAGTGGAAGTGAGACTGCTGATTTGTCTTAGACAATCAAGATTCACCTCCTGGATGTGGGAGTAAAGCCCACTTCACCTAGAGCAGGTGGCTGCCTCGAGAAGAGGGGGCATATGGACAAAATCATGACAAAGCTTGAAGGAAGGAAGGAAGGAAACTAATGCTGAAAATGCTTTTGATTTCTTCTTAAACTTAGGAGTTGTTTAAACTTGAAGAAACTTAAATTTTAAAATGGTCACAGACTTTGGTTTGTTTCTACCTTAGTTTTGAATTGTGGATAATAATATGATTTTATGTTTTTACTTCTTAGACCTTTTCAGCTTTTTCTTGTATAATATATACAGAATTTTTGCATTTTATGGCCACATGAAAAGACAGAGTAGTTTCTGTTCTTAGGTAGATATTGGCAATTATGCCATTCAGCATTTCTATATCTTTATCTTTTATTACCTTGATCTTTTTCTAAACTTTCAATCTTGGAATAATTTTAGATTTACAAAAAAGTTTGTGAACATAATACATATAGATCCCAGATATCCTTCACCAGGCTTCCCTTAATGTTAGTTAATATAACTACAGTATATTTGAAAAATCTAAAAAATTAACATTAGTACAATTCTACCTTGAACTACGGACTTTGTTCTGATTTCACCAGTTTTCCCACTAATGTTGAACTTGATTTTTAAAAACCAAGATGCATTAAAAAGTCCCACTGACTTCTTTCTCTTCGCTTTCCCAGCAATGTTTGGCTTCATGTATTCTAATTCTATATAGTTTACCATATATAGCTGCAAGGCAGTTTTACGTTAATGGAGATCTTACCCTTCATAACTATAATGTGATTTTTAAAATCCCATTTAATGCTTTTTCTTTGAATTCAGCCTTTTTCTGAGGAAGACAAACCCTGATCTCTTTATATTTGCCTCCTGCTCTTTTCCCCAATCCTTTGCTTGCGGCTTTCTGAGTAAATGTATTTGGGCGTGTAGCAGTCTGGGTCCCGGAAGGAGAGTACCATGCTCAAACTGGGCACTTTGATGAAAATGTTATACGGGGACCCTTTGCAGCGGCATGAGCAGGTATGTGAAAATCACTAGGGATGGTGTGGCACCCTCGGACTTTATGATGTATTACCATCTCTGCATCGGTTACCAGAACCTGAAGAGAAGGGGGTGCCTGACAGGAGCCGCGCCTTTGGGGGTAGGAGGCAGCTAGCCATGGGTAACTCTCCATGCGGGAGCCAGGAAAGCAAATGCCCTGACCCCAGAGTCCTCCCTCTGTCAGAGCACCTGTTGCCGCTTCCTAGGACCAAAGCCAACTGGAAGCCAGAGAGCAAGGCAACGTGGTGATACGGTGGCGATGCCTGGCCTCCTGGCTAGCACAGCAGTGGAGAATGGCAGAGAGTGGGCTCACGGGGCAAATGAAAGCTATCTAGTGCGAGAAGCATTGCTTTTATACAGAATGGTTATGACTAGATTTAGTTTATTGGACCAACCTGAGAACTCTTTTTATGCACCAGGTTATTACCTTTTTTTTTTTTTTTGCGTTAACACTCATTGTCCTACCAGATGTATTTAGTTTTATTCCTGTCATCTAATTTCTATTTTCTACTTTGTAAATTCTTCCCGTTTCCTAGTTTTCCATCATGTGCTCTTGTTGTCAGTTTGTTCTTTTCTATTTTCTGTTTTGCTGCCTTGAAATGTATACAGTCTGTTTTCAGCTCTACTGCTTGGCAGGTCTGCAAGTGCACTTAAGTACTACAGTTGAACAAACTTTTCATCTCTGATTATCGACTTCGTAGATGAAGGAATAGCTACAGATAGCCCCACCTTCCATGAAAGAGAAGAAAATTAGTGTATGCACTCTCCTCACCCCTCTCCACCCCCAAGATTTTGTGGAGAGGGTCTGTGGTTTTTGTTTCAGTTTATGTTTTTACCTTATTTTATTTTGTCACTGCTTACCTATACCCCCTTCTCCCTGCCACCCCAAACCCATTCACTGTTTTGGGTGTGACAGTCCTAGCCAATAACCACCCTTGAATCCAATGTTTTATTTTCCCTGCTCCTTAAAAAGCATGGTGTGTATTACCCAGCAATAGCACTGCTAGGAATTTACCCAAGGGATACAGGCGTGCTGATGCATAGAGCCACATGTACCCCAATGTTCATAGCAGCACTCTCTACAATAGCTAAAACATGGAAAGAGCCTAAGTGTCCATCAATGGACAAATGGATCAAGAAAATGTGGTTTACCTATACAATGGAATACTGCATGGCAATGAGAAAGAATGAAATCTGGCCATTTGTAGCAATGTGGATGGAACTTGAGGGTGTGATGCTGAGCGAAATAAGTCAGGCAGAGAGGGACAGATACCATATGTTTGCACGTATAGGTGGATTAGGAGGAACTTAACGGAGGACCATGGGGGAGAAGAAGGGGAAGAATAGGGAGAGGGAGGGAGGCAATTCATGAGAGACTCTTGAATGCTGAGAACAAACTGAGGGCTGATGGGTGTGGGGGAGAGGGTGGGGGGTGATGGTACGGAGGAGGGCACTTGTTGGGATGAGCCCTGGGTGTTATATGGAAACCAACTTGACAATAAACTATTAAAAAAAAAGCATGATGTGCACTCTCCTTCCCTCTATGGTTGCATCTGCCCCTCACTCAGAGATTCTTCTGAGAGGTTCTCTCACCCGATTTGTATCTCCATGGGGGCAGAGATGGCTTCTAGGACCTGAGAAGTCTGTAACCGTCCACAGTCCTGGACTCAGTAGATGAAAGAGCTTTGCAGGGTATGGATGTGCCCCCATCTCCAGCCCACCTGCCCTCAGACCTCCACTATGGCCACAGAAAGACCCTATACCTTCAGCACAACCTCTTCTCATCACCAACTGGGGCTTTTGTCCAGCAACCACTGATGAAACTAGACTGCATACCATTGAGCATCCAAACTATTTAGTGAGTCTGTCTTTCCCAACATCATGAATATAGAGACAACTCTACAAGCGCCCCCCCCGCCCCCCGCAGAAGAATAAAGAACTGAAGATACACTTTGATACGTGTGACTGTTCAGAACTGCACAGTGACCCTCAGTCTTTGGACAGTTTCAATTTTTCAGGAATTCTGGACCTATTAGGGGAGAGACACTGACAGGAATATCATTTTTCCTTTTTTGTTCGAAAAAGGCAATTTTAGGGAAAATTGAAATTTATGATATAGTTACTTTTTTAGCACTCTGTAAATCTCAAGCCATCTTGATAGCTGGAGAACATAAAAATGTATTATGGATAACTTGGTTTGCTCATAAAATGATCATATTTGGCATATTAAATGCCAAAGTATGGTTTATGGCAACAGCAATTATATATTTACTAATCGAATTGACATTCAAATACAATCTGATTTGTAACAGGCAGAACGATGACACGGTGGAGTTCAAGGAACAGAACACCTCAGAATGCCCACAAAAATAGCACATTTCTTCATGCTCCTTTATGGATTTCATAGTCCCTGAACCCAGTGGAAGCCTGTCAAGAATTTCAGGCAGAACTTCCAGAACTGTTGCTCTTTTCTTCCTCTGTATCACGATAGGCGGGGTTAGGTAGAGGTAAAGACTATGGACTCTAGAACCAGACTACTGGGGTCTGAACCCCAGCTCTGTACTTACTAGGCTGGGTGACCCTGGTCAAGTGTCTTAATCTCTCTCGGGTTCAGTTTTTTATCTATTAAAAAATATGACAGATTTCTTCATAATATTGTTGTAAGGATTAAATGTGTTTGAAAGATATATAAAATTAAAAGTAAAGAAGTGAGAAAGTGGAGTTAAAGTACTCTACAATCCTTATATTGATTAGGAAGAGAGTAAAAAACATATCAATTAACATTATACTTTGATGATTCAAAAATTGATGCATCTGACAACAGCCTCTGAGGCTGAGAAATAAGGAGAGATGCCAGCGTGCAACCTGCTCTAGTTATTTGCCAAAAAGGGCACCCTTTGTTTCTGGTCAGGAAATCTCATCAGCATCAAGATGTCACTCCACCCTAATTTACTTAAAAAAATTTTTTTAATGTTTATTTATTATTGAGAGACTGAGAGAGACAGAGCATGATCATGGGAGGGGCAGAGAGAGAGGGAGACACAGAATCCGAAGCAGGCTCCAGGCTCTGAGCTGTCAGCACAGAGCCAGACACAGGGCTCAAACTCACGAACTGCAAGATCATGACATGAGCCGAAGTCAAATGCTTAACTGACTGAGCCACCCAGGTGCCCCTCTAATTTAATTGATACATTATTGTGATCCAAGTGAAATACTAAGAAAGTTTTTTGCTCCTGGAGCTAGACAAGCTGATATTCAAGTTGATGGAAAAATGAACATATAAGAATAACTAGGGGAAATACTGAAAAGGAAGAACTGAGGTATAACTAGCTTTACCAGTATTAAAACATACTAAGAATGCTCTATAACCAAGATGCTATGCTACTGGCACATGAATAGACAAAAAGATTATTGAACTGGAACACAAATTCAAGATCCAAGTACATATGGGAATCATGTGTATAACATCTCAAATCACTGGGACCAAGAATTTCTTTTTAGTAAATGGTGTGGGGAAAATGAGACATGTGTAGAGTAAGGAAATTATAATCTTCTTTTACACCAAATGAGAATAAACTTGAAATGGATCAGGTATCTAAGTATATAAAATTAAACTGTATGTACTAAAAGAAAACATGGGTGAAGTCTTCTATAACCTGAGCGTAGGGAAGGCTTTCAAGCTATGAATCAAAACTCCAGATTCAATAAAGGAAAAGATCGATAAGTATGAGTGCAAAAAAAAAAAAAAATCAAAAACCCCACCTTATAATGGCAAAAAAATGCCATAAAGAAGTCAAAAGACAAATGACAAGTTGGGAGAAAATATTTGCAACATATTACCAGATGGGGGGTGATATCCCTACTATGTAAAGAATTTTTTTTAACTGAGTTGGATGGGCGGGTAAGATCTCTAAAAACCTGAAGAGAATCCCTAAAACTACAAGAATCCCTAAAAACTGCAAGAAGGAGGGGCACCTGGGTGGCTCAGCTGATGAACATAAACTCCTGATTTTGGCTTACATCATGACCCCAGGGTTTTAGGATGGAGCCCCGATCTGATAGTAAAATGAAAAAAAAAACACCAAAAAACGTGAGCCACCAATTTGTAAAAATACATTAAAATGGCCCTTATATTTATAAAAATATGTTCAACTTCACTCACAAATAAGAGAAATGCAAATTCAGGGGCACCTGGGTGGCTCAAATCAGGCTTAAGCACCCAACGCTTGATTTTGGCTCAGGTCGTGATCTCAGTCAAGGTCATGAGATGGAGCCTGGTGACAGATCCATGCTGAGCATGGAGCCTGCTTAAGATTCTCTCTCTCTCTCTCTCTCTCTCTCTCTCTCTCTCTCTGCGCCCCTCCCTGGCTCATGCACACTCATGCTCTCTCTAAAAATAAAATAAAATAAAATCCAAAATAAAAAATAAAAGAGAAATGAAAATCTAAAGTAAGATATCACATTTCATCCATCAGATTGGTAAACATTCAAAAGCTTGAAAATATACCCAGTTGGTGAGGTTGCAAGAAAATGAAGAGTCTCACACACATTGTTAGTGAGGATGAAAATGGGTACAATCTCCATGGAGGGGAATTTGGAAATATCTAACACAACTACATATTCACTAAGCCTTGGACCCAGCCATCCCATCTCTAGGAATTTACCCTGAAAATACCAAAATGCACTGCAATGATATGCACAAGGTTTTTCACTGCTGCATTTTTTAATTATGGCAAATATTGTAAAGTACTTAAATGCTCAAATATAGGAGATTCATTGAAAAAAAAACATGGCACATATACATATTGGAGAACCATGGAACTATAAGAAAAGAATGAAGATTATCTCTATGAACTGATAGGGAGTAATTTCCAGGATACATTGTTAAGAGACAAAAAGCAAATTGCAAAAGAGTATGTACGACATGTCATCTTTTGTGTAAGAAAGAAAGGGAAATAATGAAGCATATGTATATTTGCTTACTTTTGCCAAAAGAGACAGAAATAAATTTGGTTACTTACAAAGATGAGGAGGAATGGGATCAACAGAGCAAGGGAAAGACTGTCACTTCTTTGTACATGCCTTTTTGCTTGGTTTTGGCTTTTGGAAGCATAGCATATTAATGTTCTACATACTGAAAGAGCAAAATTAAGTCATTAGGGTTGGGGAAATTAACTAAAATTGAATGCAAACAGAAATAAGTGAACCCAATTATATTTTGAATTAATAACGTAACTATATTAAAGGGGAAAGAATTAGGAATTCAAAATAACATTTTTAATGTTTATTTATTTTTGAAAGACAGAGAGACAGAGTGTGAGTGGGGGAGGGGCAGAGAGAGAGGGAGATGCAGAATCCAAAGCAGGCTCTAGGCTCCGAGCTGTCAGGACAGAGCCCGACTGCGGGGCTGGAACCCACAAACTGTGAGATCATGACCTGAGCCAAAATGGGATGCTTAACCAACTGAGCCACCCAGGTCCCCTTCCAAAATAACTTTTGAGCACAACTCTGACTCTACTATATATCCTCCATCTAGAGAATTAAAAGGGCTACAAATGTTTTTAATGGTATGGGTAAAACTATTTTGAAGCTATTTTAAGTACATCATAGAAACTGAATTGTAACTAGGTTGATGTTTTAGGGAGTTAGGACTTTACATGTGGAAAATTGAAATCTCAATATTAAATAAGGGGAAGTGAGGAGGAATCTGTAGGGTTGGATTGGAATTGTAAATACCAATAGGAACTCATGATGTCTTATACGTACATATTCCCCAGCTCTTTATATTGAAAGGATCTAGAAGCAATACTACTCCAATAGCAATGAGTGCGCCTACTGCCAAAGTCCTGGGTTCTAAATATCATTCTTCACTAAGAGGAAACCAGGTATCTTTGGAGAAATAGCCAATTCCAAAGCTGCATCAGGAAAGCACAAGATAGATCTGGAACATCTCTTTGTGCCAGAAAATAAAAAGTATTAAAAAAAAAATAAAATGAGGGGAACATGTCAACAAAGATATAGAAACCACCATGAAAGGAGACCCACTGGCCAAATTGATGACAATTGAAGTATCAAAACCAATAAGGGCAATAATGGATTGTAACCCATTGCACAGGAATCATGAGTTCACATAATAGATGCATAGATAGATAGTAGATGGCTAGACGGATAAGAGGAGAGGTCTAATAACAGAATGCCAACTGGAACATGCAAGACGGTAGTGGAGGTAAAAATTATCATGTTAGAGTCATCAGAGCAGATTGTGTAAGCAGAAAGAGTGAGGGATCCCCAGAAAAAGCAAGATGAGACAAAGCTTTTGTGGCAAAAACAAAATCATTTTAGGATCCCAGCTATTTTCCTGGATCTGTGCCCTCGTAGCTCGACTTGCCTTTGCACACTTCTTTGCAGAACTTCCTGGGAGGATCAGAATTACAAAGAAATGAAAAAACCTCAAAGGTTAAGGATTTTAAGGGAAGGCAAAAACCAACGGTCTCTACCACGTCAGGAAATAGCCTAACCATATCAGAGACAGTAAATCAATGGTAAAACTCCCAGTGCTATTTCAAAAGTAAAGATTGACCTAATGTACATTCTTGAGTTGTTTTTGTAGGATTGAAACCATGCCCCGTAGGGTTAATGAGGTTGAAACTAGCAGAAAATGTAAAGCTTGTTTTTCAGAGAACTGTTTCTCCCTAATCAGTTATTGTTTCTTTTCAGGTCCCACTAACGAACCCAGTCGCAGTCTCTGCAGAAGCCTGGACTCAGGGTCAGCTGATATTCAGGCTGGTCAACTCAAGCCTATCAGTCAGCAAGGCCCTGCATTCCTTACTGGAGATAAGGAGACCAAGATCCCATCCAGTTTATACTGGCTCTCAGAGCCCTCCTCTGATTTCACAGTTACCTCTGCTTCATTATAATGTCAAAGTCTTGGTGTTTGGAGGAATACAAGCTTCATTAATGTAACCTAGCATGTAGAGGCATGTTTTTCAAAGTACTCCTGCCCAGCCTTGTACCCTCCCCTACAGGGAATGACAAAGATCCCCTTTCTGAATATTCATCCTACATTCTAAATAAAAGGAACCTGTTCACCCCTGCGGGGGGTTCACAGCTTTACAAGTTATTCCCCTGATCTCCAAATAAAGTTTCCTTTGTAGTACAAGGCCACCTGCTACAGTCTCCACTGTAACTCACCAAGGAGCAAACTCACTCGCATTAGTTCAGGTACGGTTGGATCAGGCACAAATCATCAAAAGATATTAAGTCAAAGAAGTTTGGATGAGGAGCAGGATGTTCTGATGCTCTCTGATGTGGGGGAACGAAGGCAGAAGGAAAAACAAATTAAATTTCCTGACAACTTAGAGCCCACTGACACACAAGTCCTTGAGAAGGGCAGAGTGACATTCCCCTCCGAGCTCAGATGCGAGCTCAGATGCGTCAGTGTTGACACTGTGCTAAGGGCAAAAGGCAAATCTTAGCCCAACCTCCCAGGATCCTGTAAGACTCCTTTAACATATAAAAATTCCTTTGCCTTTGAAAATTTCCTTTATCTCTACCCCTAAGATTGATGTTGAAAATCAACCTCCAAATTTATAGCCCCATGATACACATCTGAAGGGTCTCATGACCGAGTTTTTACTAAACAATAATAAATGACCCTTTCCTAATCTCTCGGGCCTTGGAAACGTTGTTTCTAAAATTCCCTAGAGAGGTAGGCTATCCCTAACTCCCTCCCAACTTAAAGGTTTATAATCAGTTACCCGTCATAACCCTCGTGCAGCTCTTCTGTCCATGGGTCCTGTCCTGTGCTTTAATAAAACCACTTTTTGTACGGAAGACATCTCAAGAATTCTTTCCTGGACGTCAGCTCCGGACTCCAGCACTTCAAACTACATCAGTCTCAAAATGTCTCCCCATAGATCTAGATAGAACGTCTAGACAGGGCATTTTAGTGCCCAAAATGTAATATCTGAAATTTAAATCTTAATGCATGGGCTTAACAGCAAATTGAACACGCAAAAGAGAGGTCATTAGACAATTTCAAACCTTGGCACAGAGAAAAATATTAAACCACAGAAAGTGTAGAAGTAAAAGAACAGAAAAAGATTTATCATCTAAATACTACCAAAAAAAAAAAAAAAGCTCCTGTAATTATATTAATATCAGGCAAAATAGACTTCAAAACAAAAAGCATTGTAAGAGACAAACTTCAGAGTGATAAGACATTAATTCAACTCTAAGATATAGCAATTAAAAGTGCTAATTTTACTTAACATACCTTCAAAATATATAAAGATTGACAAATCTACACTTGCGTCGGAAAATTTTAACACACCACTCTCAATAGGAAAGGCAAAAGAAACAAAAACAGGTCAAGAAATAAATGTTTGAACATATAATTAGTAAACAACCTCATAAACATTTTGAAAATACTCCAACCAGCAAATTAAGACTACACATTTTTCTTTTCAAGTATACATGGTACATTTATTCTAATTGACCTTATGCTGGGTTACAAAACAAGTCTCAACATATTTCAGTGAAATGAAATCACACAAATTCTTTGTCTGTGATGTAATTGAACCTGAAATCAATAACAAACGTGGAGTGATAAATTCTCCATATGTTAAAAAAATTTAGAAATACATTTTAAAATAACCCATGGGTCAAATAAGAAGTCACAAAGGACATTAGGAAAATTTTTGAACTGAATGATATAAAATACCAAAAGTTTTGTGTGTAGGTAGGTAAAGAAGTATCTTTATACTATGATAATACAAAGTAATAAATTAAGTATCTTTGTCAACAAGATAGTCCAAGAACAGTACATAAATAGCAAAGAAAGCAAAAGTAAGCAAATGATAAATATGAGCAGAAATTAATGAAACAACAGTAAAAAATACCATGGAGAAGATCAACAAAACCCAAAGTTGGTCCTTTGAAAAGATTAATAACCTGATACACCTCTACTGAGTATTTCAAGAAGAAAAGAGAGAAGTCACATATCCAATGCTAGGGATGAAAAAGGAGCATTGCTAGATTCTGCTGATACTAAAACTAAGATGTTAATGACCTATTATTAATAACATAGCTTAGGTTTAGATTAGATGGGCAATATTCTAGGACAATGCAACTTAGCAAAAGTGATGATCTTCATAAACTTGGGTGTATGGAATGATTTCTTAGGATATAAAAAAAGTGCTAACTATACAGGAAAATATTAATAAACTTTACATTGAAATTCAGAACTTGTCTGTTCATCAAATAACTCCATTGGAAAGGTAAAAATTCAGCCAAGGGCAGGAGAAAATATTTGTCCTGCATATGACAGACAAAGAGCTGATACTAGGAATACAAAAAGAATTTGTGCAAATCAATAAGGAAAAGCCAAACAACTAAATAGAAAAACAGGCAGAAGACTTGAGTAGCCACTTCACAAATGAAGCTATCTAAATGACCAGCAAACATGAAAAGTGTTGGAGCCCATTACTAATCAAAGAATGTAAAGTAAAAGCATGAGATACCACTACATTCAAACAGAATGAATACATTTTAAAAAAATGTTTACTTATTTTGAGAGGGGGGAAGCGACAGAGGGAAAGAGAGAGAGAGTTCCAAGCTAACTCAGCCCGGAGCTCAATGGAGCCCGATGGAGTCCCATGCGATGCGGGGCTCGAGCCCATGACGGTGAGACTGATGAGGGAGCATAAGGCAAGATGAGGGCAAAGCACAAGCTAACAACACCCTTCCCCAGCCAGGGTGGGATATATGTGACATTCCTCAGGCATTCCTGGGTGCCAAGAATAAAGGAAGGGAACAAGCCAATGGTTCACTGATAATCACAGTCCTGCGGGACATGAGTCTCCACCAGTTTACAACTGTCTTAATAAATTTCTAGAAAAGGCTCTCAATAGCCTCAATCTGTCTCAGTAGCCTAACCTCCAGAAACCAATGCATTCAATATCCTGGAGCCCTAACCCCACCCTCCCCTCCATAGTGATGTGGAGAACAAAGGCAAGAAGAAAATGTAAATAACATTTCATTATAATCTGCAGCCATTGACAAATATTTGAGATAGGCAGAGTAAAGCATTGCTTCAATAAACTCCCAACGGTCCCGTCTTCATGCTAAAGCCTTTCCAGAGGGAAAACAACCTTAGCTGGACAATAACAAGGCCTCCAGTATCTTAGGAGTCCTCTGTAGCAATATGAAAGTCCTTTTGGAAACCTCCCTTTGGAGTTTACTTCCTCCAACTCCATAGTATATAACCAGTCCCTCTTCACAACCTCTTTCTGCCCACGGGTCCCGTCCCCGAGCTTTAATAAAGTCACCTTGTTCACCAAAGACTTTGCTAGAATTCTTTCTCAGCTCTTGGCTACAGAGCCCCTGCCCCCACCACGCCATGACCTGAGCTGACCATCAAGCCACAACCTGAGCTGAAATCAAGGATTGGATGCCACTCAGGCGCCCCCAGAATGAATACATTTTAAGTCTGGTTCTACCAAGCGCTGGAGTGGTTTGGGAACCGTTAGCACTCAGCACACATTGCTGGTCAAAGTGTAATTCACCTGGCTCCAGGGTGGCTCAGTGGGTTAAGTGTCTGACTCTTTAATCTCAGCTCAGATCATGAGCTCATGGTGTTTGGGATCAAGTCCTGTGTGTGAGGGAGGGCCGGCAGCAGGGAGCCTCCTGGGGATTCTCCCTCTCCCTCGCTCTCTGCCCCTCCCCCGCTGTCCCTCTCAAAATAAACTTTTTTTTAAATTTTTTTTAATTTATTTCTAGGAGAGAGAGACAGCGTGAGCAGGGGAGGGTCAGAGATAGAGGGAGATACAGACTCTGAAATAGGCTCCAGGCTCTGAGCTGGCAGTCAGCACAGAGCCTGACGCGGGGCTCGAACCCACGAACCGCGAGGTCATGACCTAAGTGAAAGTCTGACGCTCAACCGACTAAGCCACCCAGGCGCCCCATCAAAATAAATACATAAACTTTTTAAAAAGTGTAAATTCACACAACTTCGGCAGAAGAGTGATCATTGTATTTTAAAGTTGAGCGTATACCCTATGAGCCAACAGTTCCATCCCCAGATTTATAGCCAACAGAAATGCACACACATTTGTGATGTGGGAAACAAAGGCAAAAAGGAAATGTAGATAAAATTAAGTTTCCTTAGAACCTGCGGCTCTTTGACAAATACTTGAGGCTGGCAGAGTATGACTTTCCTCTAGGAACTCCCAACTGCTTTCACGTTAACACGTGCCTAGAGAGAAACACAGCCTTAACCACAACGCTTATGGGGGCCAGTATCCAGGCGTCTTCTTCAGCACATGCAAGTCCTTTGGGAAACTTCCCTTGGTCTTTACCTCCGCCAGCTCCCTAGTGAATAATCAACTACGCCTCACAATCCCAGGACAGTTCTTTCTGCCCATGGATCTTGTCCCTGCGCTTTAAGAAGCCACCTTTTTGTACTGAAGACCTCTCAAGAATTCTTTCCTGGCCATCAGCTCCAAACCCCCAAATTTTCCACATTATGTGTACTAGGAGGTTTATATAAGAATATGCCTTGCTGCATTATTCACCATTTGTCTCTGGCATTAATTTTAGGAGGCTGTGCTAGAGTTTGGGAACAAGAGCCATTTAAGCAGTTCGTATTTTAAAAAGGCCTCTTTCCCCCCCTCCCCGACCTCCTTCAGGCTCAGGTAATTGCCGGCTGTGTTTACACTTCAAAGACAGGAGAAAAACATATAACTTCAAGGGACACAGAAAGAATGTAAGCTCGTCTAAGAAGGACTTTGGTTTCCTAAGGCCAATCATTTGCAAGCCTTCTGAGATAACTAAGGAAAGTCTGGGGGTTGTCGAAGGAATCAGTCTCCAGAGCAGTGTCATGTTTTGTCAAGATTTGTAAGATAAGGAAGGTTGCTCTCAATTCATCAAAGAATTGGGTTGTGACTTAAATGACGTCATAGTTTGATCCACCGATCCCACTATATTATCTTCAATTTTCTTCTTTCCCTCTGGGTACATAGTTTTAATTAAGGGAGAAAGCCTTACAATTTTGCCATCAGGCTCTGAATATCAGCTTCCAGTCGGGCCAAATTTTGACTACAGAGCTACTTCAAAAAAAAATTTGAGGAGCCTGAAATTAAGGCCTCCATTAAGAGCAACCTCGGGCTGCACGTAACTCCAGTTGCAGGAAAAGCTTCAGCTGAAGCCACCCTCAGGACCACCCTCGGATCAGCCAGTCAAAAGAAATGTGTAACATTCCTGTGGTCTGAGTCAGGGCTGGGAACTGCAGGTAGTTACTCTGTACCAACTAGCCAATCACACACCGCTTGCCTAAACCCCACGTAGGCCCTTTGAGCTCACCTCGTAACTGGTCATTTTCAAAGGATTCTCAAAGGTCATGATTGGGTCCCGCCAAAAGTAACGGACGCCTCACGGATACTGAATGGTCAAAACTGTTACCATGGGTGCTGTTCAATTATGATTGGTGCTTATGTGATGATGCAAAACGTACAACGTGTGCACTGTAACACCCCCGTCCCTTACCCCATAAAAACCTTGCTCGCCACTGTTCGGGGCTTCTCCTTGCTGCCGCTGTGCCGGTAGACGGGTGAGCCCCTGCTCGAGCTTGTAATAAAGACCCTTATGTACTTGCATCGGTGTCGGCTCCTTGGAGGTCTCTGGGGNGTAACTGGTCATTTTCAAAGGATTCTCAAAGGTCATGATTGGGTCCCGCCAAAAGTAACGGACGCCTCACGGATACTGAATGGTCAAAACTGTTACCATGGGTGCTGTTCAATTATGATTGGTGCTTATGTGATGATGCAAAACGTACAACGTGTGCACTGTAACACCCCCGTCCCTTACCCCATAAAAACCTTGCTCGCCACTGTTCGGGGCTTCTCCTTGCTGCCGCTGTGCCGGTAGACGGGTGAGCCCCTGCTCGAGCTTGTAATAAAGACCCTTATGTACTTGCATCGGTGTCGGCTCCTTGGAGGTCTCTGGGGTCTCGCGATTCGGGCACAACAAATTCTTGTCAGTTTTCAGCTGGGACAAAGAGTAAATATTTTCGGTGGTACTAAATAGCCATCTCTTGGGGTAAGACGGGTCCCCAAAGAAGAGGGGAAGGATACCTTCCCACGAGGCAGTCACTCCTGAGATATCCAAAAGAAAGAACGGACCACCTGTGTCCCAGGCAGGCCGAGGAAACGGACAAACGGGAAGACAATAGCGGTTTCTTTTCAGCCCCCAGGGTCTCAAGGGCTTGCTGCTCCAAACAGTCCAGAAGCCACAGCAGCACATGTTGGAGAGGCTCGCTTCGAACTCTCTCAGTCCTGCCTTAGAAATTTCAAAATCCAGAAGCTAAGTTAAGTGCTAAGGGTAGAGAGGAAGAGGGGAGGCGGAGGGGGAGAAACTGCAGAGAAGGGAACAGAAGGAGCAGGGAAAGGTTGAGAGGCTCAGGGGGAGGAAGGGCAGGTGGGGCAGGAGGAGAAGGAGAGGAGGAGTTTGCGAAGCCATTTCTCTAAATTTGAAAGCCTCGCAAAAGCTCCGAAGTCACTTTCGAAGGTTTTGCGTTAATTACTTGGAGGGTTGAACTCCTTTCGGAGGCCTCCAGATGCCAATTAAAATGAGCTTCCCGCTCATCTTGTTCAGTTTTATAATCTTTTTTTTTCTCTCCCATCTGTGCAGGCAAGTAAACTAATTTTGGGATATCAAAAGTGTCCCATCTTGGTCAGTGAAGTTTTCTTCCTTCTTCCTTTTCTTCCCTTCCTTCTTTCTTTCTGAGAGAGTTGTGTGAGTGGGGGAGGGGCAGAGGGAGACAATCTTAAGCAGGCTCCACAGTCATCTCGGAGCCCAATGAGGGACTTGAGCCCATGATTGCGATCATGACCTGAACTGAAATGCAGAGTGCCAGGCCCCAACCAATGAAGTTTTAAATCACTCTGGCTAATGGGGGTCTAACAGAGCAAAACTTTACAAGAGGCCCATATATTTTTTAAACATAGATCCTGCTGGTGTTCCCGAAGGAGGCTGACCCTTTATGGGTATCTGAAAGGGTATGCTTTCCTATGATTTGGAAAGGTTTTAGATTGAAAGAAAACTTGGCCACCTGAGAGTAAGTTGAGCACCCACCAGTAAATATCCTTAAACCCGAATCCAGGCACCTGGACAGCAAATTCCCTGACACCTGATTCCAGAGGGTGAATCCCTCCCCTCCAACGGAGGAAGGACAGAACCAGTTATTTGGCCTAAATAAAGTCTGATCTGAACCTTGACTAAAAGCGATAGGAGGTTCGGATCCAGGAGAACTCACCACCAGAACCCCGAGGCTCCTCACCAGTGGGGACACTT
The DNA here is from genome assembly GCF_003009895.1 of Hyaena hyaena. Classification (NCBI taxonomy): domain Eukaryota; kingdom Metazoa; phylum Chordata; class Mammalia; order Carnivora; family Hyaenidae; genus Hyaena; species Hyaena hyaena. The sequence goes on along the minus strand of NW_024080815.1, from coordinate 2,242,201 downwards.
GGAGAGCTGAGCTGGGTCAGAGGTGCCATCTGAGCGTCTGCTGCGGGGCCGCGTGGGGGCAAGTGTCAGTTACTCTGATCCCACAGACTCGGCCAACGATTGTTGACCAAGAAAGAATTTAGTGACTATTTAAGCAAGTAGGCATTTATCCAGGCAATTTGAATTACAGCTGAGGAGACACAGAGTCAGGGAAAGAGAAACCTGATGTGTGTTGCCAAGGAGACAAAGAGGGGCAGAGTTAGAAAGGCCATGGGTTCTCATTCAGGTCTTCTAAGCAAATGGGTTGAAATCTGGTTAGCTGGGACTGGTCGGGTAATTTGCAAATGAGGAATTGAAACAAGAGTCGAATGGAGTTGACTGTTTTTGATGGATGCAAACAGTCCCAGAGTGAAGTCCAGGCTGAGGGCTTGCAGCTGGCAAAAAGTTCAGGGCATTTCTGATGAGAGCATGCATAAATTCCTCCTCCCCGTGGCCTCCCGGCCGGATTTTAAAAGAGACTCTCCTAGCTAGGCTTGCTGACTCCCTTTTAAAATCTGTCATGATTGGAACAGAGTCAGGCCCGCTTGTTTAGTTTACTACTGTCCCTGGTGCTTTCACAGCATGGTAGCAGAATTAAGTAGTTGCTAAAGGGACCATTAGCTAAGTGAAAGATTTACTATCTGGCTTTTGGTGGAAAATGTTTGCTAACCCCTGACCTAACACTTCACCTGAAAATTAATTTCACAGGTGTTCCTTTGTGACAAATCACTGCCCTCTATTTTTTTCTTTTTCTTTGCTGTGTTTGTTTTATGAGGGTGTTTTTTTTTTTGGGGGGGGTATATAATTTCTATTTCACAATAAAATATTTTAAATCTATCCTTGAGTTCAAGTAGAAACACCGGAGCTGTGCTGAAGATACGTGTACTGGGTGGTAGGCGATCTTATATACAATTTGGGCTCCCATCTGAGCAAAATTCCACTTTGTGGGTTTTCAGGGTTACACGACAAAGCTAAAACAGAAACATCACCTTTTTACAGATGGAGAAATTAAGGCTCAGAGATTGTTCTTCCTGGGTCTCAGAGCTCAAGGGGGAAGATGGGATTTGTACCCATTCTGTCCCACAGTAACACCCATGATCTTTCCATTATACCATGGAGGTTGTCTCCTGGTTATTGTTAGACATGAAACCAATAGAGAAAGAAGGAGAAACATCTGATCTTCAAGCATTTTAAAGGTCTAGATCCAGCCCCTAAATTAAGCCAGTATGTTTCTCTAGAACACAGAAAAAGAATGCTTAAGGGAATAATGTTTTTAGTCTTCTAAATAAAGCGCGTTACCAAAAGGCTATCGGGGAGGGAGGGATAAGAACAGGGCTCTGGAAACTTCCAGTTTTGGCAACTTCCAACAGTTACATAGGGGAGCACATCTTCAAACTCAAGCTTGGTTCCAAAGCTCACGGACACTTGCAGGTGACTGATGGCTTTCATCGTCCTCACCCCTCCAAACATTTCTGCCAGCCAGTCATTAAAATGAAATGACAGGACTGTCCAACCACTCATTCCCTATGGGCGCGTTATTTTCTGTTTTTCTCTGCAATGTACCCAGAGTCACAAATGAAATAGTCCCCTTTCCCCAGCAAAAAGCAGAGATAGATGCCTTGTTGACATCTCCTCTTCTGTTGCCAAACTTTGAAAGCCTCCCATCAACAGTTAACAAAGTATAAATAATGGGTCAGATTAACCTCCTATTATTACAATTGTTCACTCAACTCTACACCAAGTGCCATTACATGGAAATTAGACATGAGGGAACTGCTATTTACAGCTGCTGGTCAAACACCCAGTGGATGTTCCTAGATGCATTTATGCGCTTTGCTAATGGAAACCCTCCATCGGTCAGGTTATTCTTTCAGGTTCTTCAATCTGTAAGTGGTCTTAAATCATCCTGGTCATCACAGTGGCGCTTTCTTTCCCATCACACTTAAGATTATTTACGTAACAGGCAGGGCTGTGCCCAACACTCTTGCTATCCCTCAAGTGCCCCTAAAGACACCAGGGTCACTGTGGGCTAATGTGCTTGATTTTGGCACCACACAGACCTGGGCTCAAATCCTAGCTCTTCCTTTTGCTAGGGGACGAGGGGCAACATCAGAAAAGTTGTTTAGTCTCTCAAAATTTTGAGTTCTTTCCATATAAAACGCATAGTTGTTAGGAAGCTCTGAGATGATAACTATGATATATTGAACAGGTATCAGGCCAGTAGGAGGTAAGAGTAGCCATCAGTACCATTGATTAGTTCCTAGTATCCATTGTTATTGTTTAATGAAACCCTAAACCTCAGGGGGAATGAGTTAGTGAGGATGAACTAGAAATCAACATTGTCCATGTCTTGGAGTTGACAGGCTCAGTGCAGAGTTTAAGATCTCAGTTTTGCTATGTGTGGGGAGTACAACCTGGGCCACGAATTTCCTCCTGACAGCTCAGTGTCCTCATCTCTCAGAGGCGACAACATTGTCCCCTTCCCAGGGCCACCGGGAGAACTGCATGAACATGGTGGGAAGACCTGCTGTCCTCTCTCCCCTTCTTCACAAACCCCTTCCCTGAGGAGCAGGGAGCAGCACATTATTTGCAGTGTGGATTCAATTTCCTCCTGACTCTTCTGTTTGTTACAAACATAATACAAGTGAATGAGACAGATGGCAAGACTTGATTCACTTTTACCAAATGTTTTTAGGGTGTGAATATGAAACTGAAATCGAGGGGAACAAGAGGGAGGTTTGGCTTCCAAGAGAAGGCAAAGCCAGGCGCCGGGGACCCATGGATCAGTGGCCTCCATGCTGATCACAGCGGGGACTCTGCTGTTGGTGAGAAGAGATGGGCATGGAGGGGCTGACGTCTGCACACGGCACCTTCCCCAAGGGACCTGAGAAAGCAGGACACAGATCACTTACTGGCCCAATGGCTCTGGATCAGATGAAATCATGCTGTTTTTTCCCCAGAAGGGTGAGGGCAGCATTTTCCAGCCCAGGCAAGGGCAGTGAGGTGCCTGACCTGAGCCTGAGTTCCTCTTCTTCACTCTGGGGCCCTGGCCTATACACTTTCCTCCGTTTTTTGGCCTCCCTGGCCTCTACTCACTACATGCTAGTGGCATCCTCCCTTCCTCCCCAACTGTAAAGCCAAAGCTGTCTGCAGACATTAGCAAGGGGGGACAGACCTGCCCCCTGCTGAGAACCACTGGGTTAGGCCTATCAGGTGGGCCTGCTCTTCTCAGGGGTGGGTAAGTCAGGATGTCACAGGCAGAATTATCTGACAGTCCCATGCTGGATACCTTTGGTTCTCTCTCCGGTCTTCCCCATCTGAATCAAGGGACTCCCTGCCTCTCTGGTTCTGATTGGCTTTGGCCACAGCGGAATGAGGAAGAGATCTGAGGAAGGGAGGAGCCTGGGGTTAGGGTTTCTGTTCCCTCACTCCTTCCCCACAGGGTGTCAAGGGCTGCCTGCCTCCCTTGCAAAACGCCACCGCTGCTGTCCAGTGGCCCTTCCAGGTCCTTGTCGCTGCTTCACACTTAGTCCCACCAGGCCTGGGGTGTCCACAGCCCCATCTTTCCTCTCCCTGCAAAGGGAGCTCACAGGCACAAGGGGCCAGTGACCTAGAGAGTCTGGTTTCCTGGGAGAGAAGGTGCTAGATCTTCCTCAAAGATGTTGTGTCATCAGGTGGCTCTTCAAAGATGTCCCTAGATCATAGTAGTGTGTCCCAGGAAGTGGCACAAAGCTTGGGTGGGCTCCTCTCTCACGCCTGGGGCCTCTGTCCCGGAAGGACTGGGCTCGGCATCTTCTCAGCCCCGAGCCCTTTGGCCACAGCTCCAGAACACATTCCCCACGAGGCCCTCCACTCGCCGGCTGACTGATGCCATGAAGAAAAAGAACATTCCAGAGCGGAGAAGTCTTTCCCCTGTAGCTGCTGCCAAACAGGCTCCTGTCCAAGGCCCCTCCCTGTTGCCTGCCAGCCAGTCGTATTTCAAAGGTCACAGTTTCCTCCCAGCGGTTTTCTGCAGAGCTGAAGTCTCTAGGACCCCTAGATAAATTAAAATATTGATTGATTCTTAATATTCTCTCAAATCTCTTGAAATCTCTGGGCCTCATATAAATCAACGTGCCAGTTCCAGCGACTTATTCAATAATCTGTAAAGTATCCTGGTAATTACTTTTGGGTTCTCCCCTGCCTCCTCCCCTAGCAGTCGCAGGCCACCTTTCCATCATTTTTAGGGTCCTGGGTAGAATAGCCTAGCAGGGGACTCTCATTTCTTATTTTAATCACTGAGTCTCTTCGACACAGTGCCTATACAGCAGAAGGAGGCTCACATGTTGGGATGAATTTGTTGGGCAGACCTGGGTTAGGAATTCACAAACTCCACCACCACTTTGCTGTCTTGTCCATCCCCTACACTGCTGCCACCCCCCGCCCCCATCCTCTGCCCTTAGTTTTCTGGCCATGGCAGTTCAGAAATTCATTTAATAGCACTTCATTCCCTCAAATTAAGAGCCTGTCTTATTAAGGATAAACTGTCTGAAAGCCTCCAGCACATTGGCACTTCCGATGCTACCCGAGGGGGCCACCTGGGTTTGGGTGAGGAGGTGGGATGGGGAGGCAGAGCTGGGAGATGGGCCATCTGCCTCCCAGAATAGCACTTGTTTACTCTGCTGTAACAAAATGACTTCAGCTCGTGAGGGACCAATGCGGCTCTCCAGGAAGGTGGGCTGCTGCTTACAAGGCTGGGGATGCTGCTTTGTGTCGGGTCCTTCCCATCGGGCCCCAGCGACTTCTGAGCCTCATGTTCTGTCCCAACATCCCCTCGCGCTGACCTGCAGCCAGATGCACCACCGGCCATCCCTGCTACGCGCTTTGCTCTTTCGCCGTTCCTCCCTCCGTGAAAACATTCTTCTGTCTGGGTTGCTGTCCTCCTCTCTCCCCGACCAGACAAACTCCTGGTCCTGCCTCAAAACCTAGCTCAGACGTGACCTCTTGCGGGCAGCTCTGTCCCCCCACCATACCCTGCAGTTTTCCTCTGTAACTGGGGATCCGGTTAAGCCTCAAAGGTGTTTTCAGACAAGTCTGCAGGGCTGGCTCCCCATCACCTTAGAATAAAGCTCTCGCGGTGTCCTACCTGGCCTAGCTTATCTGCCTCCCACTGCCTCTGAGCTCACCTTCCACACCTTGCAGTGCCCACTGGGCTCCATCACACTGGCCGCCCTCCTGTTGGTGCAGTAGCCGGGCACGGTCCCCCCTCAGGGGCCTTGCATTTGCGGTTCCCCCTGCCTGGGATGCCCTTCGCCACCAGCCTGCAGGTCGCAGTCCCTCGCTTCTTGCAAATCTCTGCTCAAATGTCATCTGTCCACAGAGTCCTTCCCTGGCCACTGTATTCAAAACAGCCACTCTTTTGTCTCCTTAACCTTATTTATTGCTCATCATAACATCACATGATGTTATCCATTGCCTTGGCTTATTTATTGTCTATGTTTCAGATTAAACAGGGAGCTCCCCGAGGGGAAGGGTGTTTGTCTTTTCATTGCCATAGCTTCCGGCACCAAAACAGGGCCTAGCATGGTAGGAAAATCAGCACAGATGTTTACATTACAAAATGAATGGATGAATGGTGAAACTTCATTTGTAGGAGTTGATTTGCTATCTGGCCCATCCCTGTCCCCCGTCCCCCAGCCAGGTAGGAATCCCAGCCCTCGGAGGGAGAGACGGTAGGTGCGCTCTGAAGGAGCTGTTCTTGCAGAGTGGTCACGGAGGTCACACGTGCTAGATCCCCAGCTCAGCACGTGCAACAGTGTCCGGGAGTGGGGCCTTCTGCCGGCCTCTGCCTGGGACCCAGCAGTGCTCCGGCAGCCGGCGAGCTTCAGGGCCACGGCGGGGGCAATCCACGGGACCTGGCAGGAGGTGCAGAATGGGGAAGGGCACTGGGAATGCTCGGGGGTCTGCTGGGGCCCCAGGGCTTCAGTCGTCTGTGAGCAGAAGTAAAGAGACAGTGCAATCTGAGGTATTGCTTTTACTGGGGCCCTACTCGTACCCACAGGCTGGAAGAAGAGTTTATTGTTTTGTTGGCCAGTTTGCTCGGGTTACTAACTGAGATTTCATATCGAGACACGCATGTACCTGTTCCAAGTGGTTGCAGGCTTGGCCATCATCATGGGAAAACACTCTCCAGCCAAACTCCTCAGACCTTCTGGGAATTAGGATTTAACATTCGAACTTATTTTCTTTAAACTGCTGAGCAGGGAATAAGTCTTTGGTGTGCCGTACCAGCCCAGGTAGGTGGGGCTATTGAACCTTTACCACGATCTGTGTAATCCATGGGTGCTGCCCAGTTGTACATGGTGAGTGATTATTCTTCTGCTCCACAGACAAAGGGGATACGAAGACCCTACAGAGAACGTACATTTGTTCGTTTGCCCGACATTCTTTCCCTTAGCGAAGCATCCTTCCCTGACTCAAGGTGGCTCAGTGGGTGCTGTGAGTCATGGTACTTTTCCCCACCCCGATGACCACACTGTGATTTGAGGTACTTCATCTCCCGTCAAGGTCGTTCGTCCAGTGGTGGGCACGCAGTTTTGGGGATACCTCATCTCTCCTGATGGTCTGCTCTTCCTTGTGGAGAGCCGGGACAACGACTTGAGTCTCCCAGGAGTCCTTCTCCCACCACATGGGCATGTCAGCTTACAGCATGAAGTCACTACCTAGATGGAAGCCAGGCTGAAAGAAGGAGGGAGAGGCAAAGCCTCGCTGACGGCATTTGAACTTGGTTCTGGCCAAGCCTAAGTCAATTTCACCCTGGGCTTTTTCAGTAATATCCAATAAATCCTCTTGTGTGGTTAATTTGAGCCAGATTTCTGTCATTTACCACCAAAATGTCCTGGCCAATACAGGTCAGTTCCTCACCTCTGCAAATCACATGACCTGAGAGCTGGAAGAGAAAACTGGGAGAATTCGTGGGACCCTCTCCCCAGCCCCCCCGCTGGGCCCTCCCCCTCTGCTCCCACATGCACTTGTGCACTGGCAGGCACAGCAGAGCCGGGGGGCCAGGGCTAGAGCTCCAGCCTATAGCACCATGCGCAGATGTTTAGCACCAGCTGCCCTGCCCTTTCTTCAGCTGGCAACGTGGGTGTTCTTTTCTGTCCTACAGATCCAAAGTCCCAAGAGATGGGATAGAGAGAATCATCACACCCTCAATCCTCACCCCCCGGTGGGAGCTTAGGGCTCAAGACAAAATGTCTAAACTCTGTGTCACTTGAAAGGATCAGGAGCCGGTCAGCACATGGACCTCCACGGGGCTGCAGCCAGAGCATGGAATTTGTCAGGACAGTAGGTGTCACAGGATGGTGTTCCTGAGAGCCATGCAGAAAGCTCAGGCCCATGGGGTGCCTGGGTGGCTTAGTTGGTTAAGCGTCCGACTTTCGCTTAGGTCATGATCTCACGGTTCGTGGGTTCAGGCCCCGCGTCGGGCTCTGTGCTGACTGCCAGCTCAGAGCCTGGAGCCTGTTTCAGAGTCTGTCACTCCCTCTCTCTCTGACCCTCCCCTGCTCACGCTGTCTCTCTCTCTCTGTCTCTCTCTCTCGTAGAAATAAATAAAACATTTAAAAAAAAAAAAAAGAAAGAAAGCCCAGGCCCAAGGGGAGGGACTTAAGTGACTAACCTGAAGAGAGTGGAAGACATGTCCAAACCGGGGAGTCGATGCAGAAATCTGGGAACCAGGGAGATAAGCACAGGCATCGTGGGCACAGGAAGTAAAGAGGCAGTAGGACAATCACCAGCAAAATACACGGTGTTTGTGGCTGCCTTTTAGGGATCCTCAAAAGTACCATCAATGGGTAGGTGGGACAGACTTAACCCAGATGGTTAACTTCTAGGGAAGCAATCACTTCTTTCCTAGTCTTGCCTTTACATAATTGCATTAGGACAATCTTTGTTCTTCTATCTCTCTCTAAGCTAGTGAGAGATAATAGTATTAGAAAAAAAAATTTTTTTCTGAAGAGAAGTCATATTTGTATTTATCTGCCTTTGTTCGTTTTCCCTGACAGCAACTGCACTTCCTTTGAGGAGACACTGTCAAGGACCTTCCTTTCACCCACCCTAGAGCATACGTCAGCCTTGAGCAGGCATTTAGGAATGTGGAGTTCTAGCTCTTTGCCTCTCACGGACCAGTTGCATGACCTTGAGTGTGTTGCTCACCCACTGTGGGGAGTTTAAGTCAGTTTTAAGGACTTCCCAGCTCCGCTATTCTGGGATGCTCTAAGTCTACCTCCTTTACCAATTAATCTTGAAACCACAAGGACCCCATCCAGAAATGGCATTCCAAATCCTCACTGGTGAGCAGGTGTCTGCCCACGGACCCCACTCCCCAGATGCTCCAGGCAATTTGGGAACTATATTTTTAAAATCACCACAGATGGGAAGACTAAACCGAAATGAGACTTATTTGAAATCGCTGCTTTTAGCATTTTAGCCCCATCTCTTCATTCCTCATTGCATTCAGCTTTTTGGACGACCGCCCCAAATAGCCCATGATCTTTCTGATTGCTCAACAAAGTCTCTTGGAGAAGAGCCTGCTGGCTCCATGGCCCCTCCTCCCTGCCACCCAACAATTCTTGTTCTAGTCCATTGCAGGGCCATTGAGATCCTATATGATCAATGTTATGGCCTCTTTAACAGCCTCTGTTATCTGCATAAACATGGGCAGATTTGCTTTTTTATCGTGCCCTAGAGGTCTATAACAGCTTCTATTATCTTCCCTGCCGTATCTGTCTGTAACTTTAATCTAGGTTCTTGGCTCTATGGGTTCATTTGCATATGTCATCTTTTTATCCACACAGTAATGCTCTTCCTGCCTCTGAACTGATATCTTCCCTTCCTGGAAACCATCTATCTTCAGATAACATCCCCAGAATCAGGGCCATTTTCAACTCTAACTAGCTTGCCCCGGGCTTGTCCTTGGGGCAGTATGGCAGTAGGCGAGCCTCAGGTTGGCAGGATGGTGAGTTGAGAGCTGGGCCAGGAAGCGGGGATAGACCAGGGTGAAGGTGTGGGCAGCTCAGGAACCAGGGTAGATGGAATTATGGCAGGAGGGGCTTGCTGGGAGTTGGGAGCCAGGAATTGAGAGGGGAAAGTCAAGGTGAGGGTCTTGGGAGTTGGCTTGAACTCAGAAGCTGGAGGCTTATAATCAGGTCAGCTAAGCCCAAAGCCTCATTGGGAGCCCAGGCAACGTGACAGCCCAGGACCCCAAGAGACTTCTGCTGGGGACCTTCATGAAACTCTGGAGCCAGTCTACTTTGGTTTAAATTCTGGCTGTCCCTGTAGCTGAGTGACTTGTAGTAAATTAACACAACTTTTCCTTGCCTCAGTTTCCCCATCTGTAAATTGGATGACTGTAATAGTATCTTTTTTATAGTGTTATTTAAGTGAGGTAACATATGGACAGTTCTTGGAAGTGGTGCTTGGCCCATAGTGGCATTGGATTCAATAATTTTCTTTAAATTTTTAAAGAAATTAAAGAAAAGAGTTTACTTGGCACATGGAGAATTCTGCCCCAAGGGTATGTGGCTTCTGATGCTACCATGGGATATGTTTCCCCCCCAAGGAGGCTTGGCTTTGGGGTGCAACTTGTAGCTCCTGCTATCTCCATGTGCCTATGGGTGGGATAATTAGACAAGTATCCATTTGTATTTCTAAGCTCCCCTGGAAACACAGAAAATAAATAGGGTTTAGTTCTGCAATAAGTGTGTCCTATGGCACTAGTCAGTCTTTGGTTCAGATACCCAATCTTCTATTCACTCATCATGTGACACCTGGAAAGTTTTAACCTTTTTTTTTTTTTAAGTTTATTTATTTATTTTGAGAGAGAGACAGAGACAGAGAGAGGGGAAGAGGCAGAGAGACAGAGAGGGAGAGAGAGAATGCCAAGCAGGCTCTATACTGTTAGCACAGAGCCCAAAGTAGGGCTTGAACTCACAAACTGTGAGACCATGACCTGAGCTGAAATCAGGAATGGGACACTTAACCGACTGAGCTACCCAGTGGCTCATTTACAGGAAGAACCACTTGTTTCCTCATTTACACGGTGGAGGAACCAATATCTACCTCACAGAATGAATTCAAAGTTCAAGAAAAAGTGTGTAAAGCATGTGACTCGATACTTTTTTCCTCCCTAAAGGCCCCGTTGTCAGCCAGGGCTACAGTCTCATCTGATGGCTCTAGTGGGGTGGGGCAGGGAGATTGACTTCCTAGCCAACTCCCATACTGTTGGCAGAATTCAGTTCCCTATGGCCTGGGGGACTGAGCTGTTGGACAGATGTCGCTCTCACTTCCTTGCCACATGGGTCTGTCACTCTCACTTCCTTGCCACATGGGTCTGTCCACAGGAGAGCTCACAATACAGCAGTTGGCTTCCTTCAGACTGAGCAACCAAGAGAGCAACAGAGATTGAGTGAGATGGAATCCAGAGTCTTTTTATAACCTAATATAAGAAGTGATACACCATGGCTACTCTTTGGCAACAGCCCTCAAGAGGGAGGGCTGGATTACACAAGGGTGTGAATACCAGGAATGGGGATGACTGGGTGTCTTGGCGGCTGCCTCCCACACTCTGAAACTGCTTCTCCCCTCACAGACATCCCTACACTTCTCCTTTCTCCAAAGGCACCATCAGCCACAACCTCTGAGTCATTTTTCACTTTACCCATCCCCCCTGCCCTCAACCAGAGCCCAATCCCACGTGCCCCAAGGCTTTCAGTCTTTAAGCAAGAGATTTAACGTAATGGAGGCTCTTAATATAGTAATTTCACTTTCTCACTTGAAGATTTCTCTTTTTTTCCCCGGGATCCCTTTAAAGTTTCCATTTCTTTAAACAGAGACAAAGCAGCTTTCCCCCTCCACCCATCTTCAAGAAACTGGAGTAACTAAATTCTGTCTCAAACACGTGTTTTACTACAGGATACTAGCATTCTTCCTTTATCTTGAATTCAGAAAACTTCTAACTCCAGTACTGTTTAAACGTTGCCTTTGGCATGACTCAGATGGCAGGGTATGTTTGCTTCTGTGGGGACGGATTAGCCCTGTCGTTCGCCACAAAGCTGAGACACATCTGTTTAGCGCTTGCTGATTTCTACCATGAGGACTCATGTCGGTCTTCAGTAGCAGTCAGGCTGAAAAGGAAAGAGCAAAGAGAGGCTGAGATGGTAAAGCTCATAGCAAAGTGGAAGTGGCCTTGAGAAGATGCAGAAAAGTGAGGGATGGAGGCAGGTACAGGATAATTAGTCTTGGGGCTCAGCAGGGAATCCCAGAGCTATCTGTGCTGCAACCCTAAATCTAAGCCAGGGGCCAGAGTTCAAAAGAGGTCAGAAGCAGCAGTAAACGTCAATAGCTGAAACAATCCTACAGTCTTAATCAAGTATTGAGAGGTAGTTACTAGTGTTAATGGGAACTTGAGATTCAGAGAAGTATAGCAGTGTGTTCAAGGTCACACAGCCTGGAAGTGCCATCACATCCCCCAGTCCTCGTCCCCCAGGCTGGGTGTGGCTCTGGAAGGGGGAATCAGGTGGGTCCAACCTCTTCATTTACCAAGTGTGAAAACAGACCCAGTAGAGGAAAGAGGCCTGCTTAAGGTCACATTGCAAGGCAATGGCCCAGAGTTCTCTTCTGTATCCTACACTATTTCTATTATGATGCCTGGCTTTTCACTTTAACAGACTCAATCCAATCCAACAGTTTTCTTGAGCTACCGCCCCTGCCCCTGGTGTTCTTATTTCAGGGCTCCCAGCCTTCATCACCATGGATGCCTCCCGGTGGATTTTCCCTTCCAGACTTGATGCTTTGGAAAGTTTTATCTACCATATACTCTTCCCTTGCAGATAATAATAAATTTGTTTTCACAGATTTATTCATCAAAACCATATGTGTCTGCCAATCAGAGCTTCTGATCCATAAGAGATCATCACAGTTGGTATAAATATTGAGTTGGTATAAACTGAAGCTTGTAGCTTCATTTAGTTTGGAGAGGAGGTATCTGAGAAAACCATGTGCAGATTGCATGAGGAGCTTTAGAATTTTTTAAATAGCGCACAGAGCTCTGTGTCTGCTGCAAGTGTGGATAGAGGAGGGGGCCTTGAGATCCCAGTGGACAGTGGAGCCCCTAGGTCCCTGTGCTAGAAGGTGCCTAAAGACAAAAGGTCCTCCAGGCAGACACTGAACCACCCATCGCTGGGCGCCACGTGCCTGTGGGAGCTGGCTTCTTGTATAAGGGGCAATGGCAGGGCTCTCCATCCATGGCCCCTCTTAACGTTGCTTACATTCCACCATTAGTGCTCAATTCTTTTGATTCTTGAAGCAGATACACTTGGAGAAGCAGGCAAGTGGGCACATTTTAAACTGTGATTAGCTGTTTACTCCAAGTTATCAGCTAAGCCCTTTGCAGAGTTTCCTGATGGCTCATTAAGCCAGAGGATCTAGGGTCCCAGCAAAGCCCCTGGGAGTGGTGAGGGCCCAAGGTGACCTGGAAATGGTCCCTAGTTCTCAGGACCCTGTGTCTGTGGGCATGACGTATCTAGGCCTAACAAAGCGGTGGGTGGCTGGGTCAGCTGCTAGCACCCATTCATAGGTGGGACATGCAGAAATCACAGAGCAGCCTCAGCTGGCAGCTCAGGGCCTGATGTGAGGTGGAGACATTGTGCTTTCCAAACCACACCTAGTGATTTCTCACATGCTGGCCACAGGGCACACAGCTTCCAGAACTTGTGGCAGCCTAGGGGTTTATCCCTAGAGCTTGCCTCCAAGATGCTGTTGGCAGGAGTATAGGCCTGGGGCTGTGCTCAAACAAGGGGCAGAGATGGGAGAGACAAAGGTGCCCAGGGAGCCCAACGCTGCCTCCACCGCAGCCCTGTGTGCTAAGGCCCTTTTCCTGCCCAGTCTTCTGCAGACTTTCTATTGCTCTCCCCACACCCTCCCAGGATCTTCATAGTGGACCTCGGGCATCATAAGGAGGCCAGACCCTCCAGGAAGGAGGACATGGCCCATGGAGCTAGGTGGGAATGAGATGAAATTAGCCATGACCCTGCCTCAAGGGACCCTCTGCGGGGGACTGCACCTTCGGAAGCTAGAAACCACACTTTCTTTTTTCTGACAAAAAGGTAGGATATGGCAGATAAACTTTGCCTTCTTGGGTAGATACATCTATCATATAAATGTACATTTAAAAAGTACATGTTTTAGTTATTTAATCTTTTTTTTAAAATGTTTTTTATTTATTTCTAGAAGAGAGAGAGAGACAGCGTGAGCAGGGGAGGGTCAGAGAGAGAGGGAGTCACAGACTGAAACAGGCTCCAGGCTCTGAGCTGGCAGTCAGCACAGAGCCCGACGCGGGGCTCGAACCCACTAACCGCGAGATCATGACCTAAGCGAAAGTCGGACGCTTAACCGACTAAGCCACCCAAGCGCCTCCCCCTTTTTTTTTTTTTTGAGAGACAGAGAGAGAGTGGGTGGCTGAGTGGCAGAGAGAGGGAGACACAGAATCCAAAGCACATTCCCAAGCTCTGAGCTGTCAGCACGGATCCCGATGTGGGGCTTAAACTTACAAGCCGTGAGATCATGACCTGAGCTGAAGCCGAATGCTTAACCAACTGAGCCACCCAGGCACCCCTTTTAGTTTTTATTAAAGAAGTCATAAAGGAATGAATGATCCTTTAAAATAAAATGTAAATTACAATGCTTTTTTAAAAATTTTATTTTAAGGAAATGTTTATTTATTTTGAGAGAGAGAGAGAGAGAGAGTGAGCAGGGGAGGGGCAGAGAGAGCGGGAGAGAGAGACTCCCAAGCAGGCTTCATGCTGTCAAGAGGCCAATGCGGGGTTTGATCTCATGAACTATACCACGAGAGCATGGCCTGAGCTGAAATCAAGAGCCAGATGCTTATCAGACTGAACCACCCAGACACCCCTAAATTTAAAACACTTTAAAGATTTTTATTTACTGATAGTGACTGGAAACCCTAACTGAGGATTCAGGTTAAGAAAGGTGATGGAAACATTTTGAGACAAGTCACTGAAAGTCTATAAGAAGATTACATCATGAGGAGAAAACAAAATCCTTGTCTTTTAACAAACACCATAGAAAAGCACCAACTTATTTCTAGATAGTCTGGTCTGAGATTCTTGATTGTTTAAAAAAGGTAGCATATTATAACAGGAAAACATGAAAAACTGAAAAATAATGGTAATAGATACAACAAACCCTTATCAGGAAAGAGCCTGATCCAAACTGAACTGTCAGAGAGCCTTCAGACTGAGCTTAATACATGCATTTTCCCAGCAGTTTTAAATGAGGTCAGGCTCCAGTGGGCCTGGAGACCTGGTTTGAGGGATATATCAACACCTATCAAGCTGTGAATCCTGTGCCTTTACACCTCTAATTGTTTGGGTTTCTTCCAGTCCCAAAGGCAGTAATTCAAATGACTTTGACTTCTTAAGCCATCCTGATTTCCAGAAGCTCAAGCCCTGCCTCTCTTTTTATGCCTAGAACCTAAAATTGCCTTCAACAGATTTTTCTTTTCTTTTCTCTAAACTCCTAAAAATACTGCTTCTGGGCAAGCAGTGAGACTGTGCCCTCCTTCAAACCAATCTTCAGGGCCAAGGGCAAGGTGGGTGATGCAGGAGGAATGATCGCCTTTGACCTGCGGAGGAGGACTACCATCAGAGCTGGCATTAGGAGACAGGGGGCCCAGATCAAAGGACCCCATTGAAAGGAGCCCCGGGTCTGTAGCTCTAAAGCTTATGACAATTCAAGCTGCGGTATTAAAGTTTGTGTAAAGAGGTCAGAAAGGGCCTTTCTTCTCTTAAAACCTCAAGATTGCTTTCTAAACTTCTCTGTGTCACCTGGGAGGTGTCCTCAGGTGACTCCCACAAATAGCCCAGACCCATTCTTTCCTCAGTAACATTTTCCAGACTTTGAGCCGATTGACAGCTGTCTTGCTGCCCTGGACACAGCTGGTTGGACAAGAGGGAAGCCACACTGCCAGGTGTGCTTGATTAGCATGACCGCTCAATGGGACTCCTGCCTGTTGGATGGTGATGAACCAACTCAATCAAACCTTCACTTACAGAAAGAGTATAAGTGCGAAATACACACAACGGAGTGGAGTTTGCTTGAACCCAAGTTACATCCTGGGTGACAATGAGCCGCAGTTCTGGTTCTCTATGAGATGCGCTGGTCCCATGTCCATGCAGAGTGAGGGAGGAGGGCGTCCCATGAGTCCAGGCTGTGTTCCTTTCCTGTTGCTGCTGTAACCAATTAGCACACATTTAGTGGCTTAATACCACACAAATACAGTTTTTGGAGGTTGGAAATCTAAAATCAAAATGTCAAAAGGGGTATGTTCTTTCTGGAGGCTTCAGTAGAGAATTTAGACCCCTGGCTTTTTCAGCTTGAGGCCACCTGCACTCTTTAGCTGGTGGCCCTTCCTTGAAACGCTCCAATCTCTTGTTTCTGTGTCACAACTCCTCCTCCTACTGTGTTTTCTACCCTCCTACATCCTTTTTATAAAGACTCTTGTGCTGCTCTTGGGCCCACCTGGATAACCCAGCATGATCTCCCTATCTCCCTATCTCAAGATTCTTTTTTTTTTTTTTAATGTTTTATTGATTTTTGAGAGACAGAGTGTGAGCAGGGGAGGGGCAGAGAGAGAGAGAGAGGGAGACACAGGATCTGAAGCAGGCTTCAGGCTCCAAACTGCCAGTACAGAGCCCGACGTGGGACTCGAACCCATGAACCGCCAGATCATGATCTGAGCCGAAGTTGGCGCTTAACCAACTGAGCCACCCAGGCGCCCCCATCTCAAGATTCTTAACTTAATCACATCTACAAAGTCCCTTTTGCCATAGAAGGTAACATTCACAGGCTACAGGGATTAGGATGTGGACATCTGTGGGGGACCATTGCTCAGCTACCATACCTGCTTTGCTGTATATTCTTTCAATGAGTCTGCATTTCTCGTAATCATCTATACAATTCTATAAATTTGTGTCTTTCTTGCTCACAGCCCCTGGCAGGGATAATACAAGTATTATGTGACTCCATCGTTCTTGGCAATAGTTGGTGAATAGCTGATCTATTTTCTGGTTGGTAACCTGTCTCGTAATGACCCATTGACTTACCATTACCAGCCAGTGACTCACTGACTTCTAGAGAATCTGGATGAGATTCCACAGGAACTGTAGCCAATTGATGGAGGGCCATTTAAACTCAAAGTGATCTAGAATCAGGATTGATGGCTGATTGATACATATGGAGGTGGAGGGCATGTACAGGATGTGTAAACAGAGGAAGACAATTGATCAAGAGAAGAATTGAATGGAAACAGAATTAGGAAGACCATATGACCTGAGAGAGACTGAGATGTCTGCAAGTCTGGGCCCAGGGGGTCTGGCTGTGCGTCCTATCCTGTCCCTTTAGTCTAACGTCCCTCTGTTGTGTCACTGCAATCAACTATGTCTCTGTTCTTAAGCCACAGTGGCATTTGATTCTTTGCAATGAAAGCAACTCTAGTAGGAAGACTCTTTTTTGCTTGACTTCTTAAAAAGGTGACTCACAATCCTTCAAACCAAAGATCCTGTGTTCAAGAAGGATTGTTGAAAATCCAAGAAGAGCTATGGGGAGGTGGGGTATTGGCCCTGAGATCTCCTTATATCCAAGGTACTTTAGCTCTAGGCCCTGTGGTCCTCACACCCACAGCTAGAACTAGAGAAGCTCTGTGGGCAGACCTGGGTTCTCCCAGCCTGAACAGGAGAAGGGTTATTTGACAATTTTCTCAGGGTTGAGTTACTGAGGAAAAACAAAACAAAACAAAACAAAACTATTCTCACATTCCTGCTCTTACCATATTACCTCAGTCCATAGGTCTGGACTCCTGCCTCAGTTTCCCTGCACTGAACTCCATGTCCTCACCCTGAATTCTCCCCATCCTGCTCTCCCCCAGGGTTGGCTGTCATATGCTTTGTTCCTAGACAGCGGTTGGCACCAGGCTGCACTGAGCCATCACTCAGAACCATATTCCCGAAGCACCTTCTGCTGTCTGGACCCCTGTTACCACACCCACGGCTGCCACCACTCCCAAGCCACCAGGACATGTGCCTTCCAACCTCCCGCCAGGCTCTTCCTGGTCACACCCCTATTCTGCCAGATCAGGGTCTCCTCTTGTTCCCCGCCAGAATGTAGGAGCGAGAGTCCCCGCTGCCGCTTCCCCTCCCTCCCCAGGACAGGGCACTTCAGAAGGCACCTGGAAATGCCAGAACCGCGGACTAATGAGATGCTTTTTGTTCAGCAGCATGTGTTCTCTGCAACCAGGTATTAATAGGGTCTCTGCTGCCTCCATGGCTTTAGTTGTCAGGGAAAAATTGAAGACCTAAAACTGCCGAGGAGCTGGCTGGTGATTTAATTTTCTCTAATTTTTCTACCTCTAGGGAAATTGTCAAATTAATTAGAAACCAGACCTCTCAACTCCGCTGCAACGTGGGAGTGGTTGCCCTGGGTTTGCAGACCCACCGGCTCAGCTGGGAGGTCTGACACTGGGTCCTGTGGGACAGAGCCACTGGGGGGAAGGGGGCCCGAGACCGTTGTGCCCAAGCCCCTGCTGCCCGGCCCTGGGACCCAGGGCACATTGCAGGGAAATCCTGCTTCAACAGTCCTACTGGGATCGGCTCTGCTCGGGTCACCTTGCTGGAAGCCGCTCCTCCTGGGTCTGTTTCCCCCCCTCCCCCACCCCAGCAGCTGTTTCTACTGTGGAGCCGGCATGGTTTCTCCTTAATTCTTGGGGTGCCAGACAAGACCTGCGTGTACAGAGAGAACCCCGAAGTGCAATACCTTGATTTCCTAAGCCCTCAACGTAGCGCTAAAAGGCCGGCAGTAGGCGCTGCAGCCTGAGACCGAGTTCCACCTGCAGCATTTCCCAAGCTTATTTGGTCTCGCAACACTCTGGTTTTAGAGCACTGATTAACATCTCCCTCAAATAGTGTTCAGGGGAACATGTGTAAGAAAATGTTATTCCGTTATAAGATTTATCACACTGTATTGCAATGATTTATTTGCGTGTCTCCCATTTCCACCAGGCTACGATTTCCTAAAGGGCAAGAAACGTATCTTATTCATCTTTTTAGCTCTGGCACCTAGGAAAGTGCTCCTTCATGGAGTTGGTCCCCTCCCCAGCTCATGTCAAGGTCACTAGCAACCTCCACTGCATTCAAATCCCTGGTAATGTTTGGCATTCCTTCCTTCTCGAAACACCTTTGTCTCTTGGTTCCAGGGACACCCTACCCTCCTCTGATTTCCTTCCGCAGTGCCAGCAACACCTTTGCAGACGCCTACAGGATCCTTCTCTCTACCTGTTAAAAAGTATTGCAGTGCCCAGGGCTCCATCCCTGAACTGTTCCTTTGCTCTGGCTATGCCCTTTCCCTCGGTGACCTCAAGCAGATCCACGACATGAAGCACTTCCTATAAGCCAGCGATCATCACACATATATCTCTCAATGTAATCTTTCTCTTCAGCTCTAGATTCCCATGTGACATCTCCTCTTAGATATCAGTGTTTGACACATCTTAAACAAAACTCTTGATTTTACCCGGCAAACCTATTTATCTTCTAGTCCTTCCTACAGTAGTAAGCATCATCAGCCACCAACTGCTCAGATCTCTGAAATCTGAAATCCGTCCCATTTCTTTACCTTCCTTTTCAGTCCCTCCGGACATCCTACTAGTACTACCTCCATAAGCATTTGGAATATTGTTATTATTATTACTGAGTATTCACTCCCCTCCCCCTCTCTCTGTAGAATATACTCCCCATTCACCTCATTGATATTGGCCTTGGTTAGGTGACTTGCTTTGGCCATTGGGATGTTAGCAACCATGCCCAGAGCTGAAACCCTAACTGTATTTGAAAAAAAAGTGTGGTTTGGTACTTACATCCTGTTGGTTATCAATATGCTACCTCTCAGTCCAAGTTCACCCTTTGTTACCTGATCTATAGAAGTAGATACGGGCCTTTTACATCCATTGCCTTTGCCGGCTGGCATGACCTTAAGTTTTGTCACTAGAGGGGGCTGGAGCCGGCTCGCCTGCCAGCAGTTTACCTGCTGACCCGCCTGCAATGCCCTGCTTCCCAGAGGGGGTTCCCGCTTGTCTGATGACTGTGGAGCAGCTCTGGGTTAGAACCCAACAGGCTTTTCTGCCATCACATTTCTCTTGAACTATTCCCATAGCCTCATAACTCCTCTCCTTCCATTCTTGCTATCCTGCAACACATCCATTCCAGCTGATCAATGATGTTATCATACATGAAGTTTTAATACGTGTCAGGTTCTGTTTAGACTCATTTATCCTGTTCTGGCACATGCTCTCTCGCTTATTTGATTTGGAGCCCTTACCACAATATTTGAATCAGGAAGCCTTTATTAAATAGCCTCACACCTGGTGAGGCAGGCCTCCTCACTGCTCTTCACCACGTTTTTGTTCAGCTACTTGACTCTTCACTCTTTCAGATGAATTTTAGAAGAATCATTGTGTCATGTCACCCAAACCCTCCAATTTATAAAACGAACATCTTTATACTATTGAGTTTTTCTATCTAAGAGATTGACACATCTATATTTAGTTATTTTTTTTCATGCCCTCATAAAGCTTTCCGAGGTTCATTCTGTAGGCCCTGCACTTTCTTTGTGAAGATTATTTGCGGGCATTTATTGCTTTTGTTGCTATTACTAAACAAGATTCTTTACTTTTCTATTATAACTTTTAAATGATTACTGTTGTTATATAGAAAGGTTATTGATTCTTGCATGTTTAGTCTGAAATGAATTATTTTACTGAATTCTCCTTATTAGTGCTATGTGTTTTCAATAGATTCTCTTGAGTTTTTTGGGGTATGAAATCATATTGACTGTAAATAATAATGTTTTTTTCTCCTCCTTTCCAATAATTTACCTCATACTGATGTTTGGTATCTTACTATGCCAACCAGAACTTCTAGGACAACGTTACATGATAATAGTATTCTGGAAAATGTTCGCATTCATATTCAAAACATGAACATTGACCCTTTTCTCATGCATTCCTATAAAAGCTAACTCAAGATGAATCATAGGTTCAAATGTAAGAGCTAAAACTATAAACCTTTTTGAAGAAAGCACAGGAAAAATAATCTTCGTGTCTTTGGGTAAGGCAATGATTTTTTAGGACACACAAAAGAGCATGGATCATAAAAGAAAAAGTGATAAATTAGGCTTTATAGAAATCAAAACTTCTGCTTTTTGCAAGACCTTCTTCAGAAAACAAAAAGGTGAGCCACTGACTGGAAGAAAATGTTTGCAAAACACAAATCTTATAGAGAACTTATATTCAGAATATATAAAGAACCCTCACATGCCAATAATAATAAAACAAACAGCTGTAGAAAAAACATAACTAGGTGAACAATTTGAACAGATCCATCACCAAACAAGTTATTTTGGTGGCAAATAGACACATGAAAAGATGCTCAGGGTGCCTGGGCGGCTCAGTCAGTTAAGGTGTCTGACTTTGGCTCAGGTCATGATCTCACAGTTAGTGGGTTTGAGCCCCACTTTGGGCTCTGTGCTGACAGCTCAGAGCCTGGAGCCTGCTTTGGATTCTGTGTCTCCCTCTCTCTCTGCCCCTCTCCCACTTGCACTCTGTCTCTGTGTCTCTCTCAAAAATAAATAAACATTAACAAAATTAAAAAAAGAAAAGATGCTCAACCTTATCAGTTATTAGAGAAATAAAAATTAAAACCAAACCAAGAGACTACATCTACTTGTCAGCTCAAATGAAAAGCTAGTCATTTTAGTGCTAGTGCAGATGGGTGCAGAGGACGCGACTCTCATGTGGTGTTGGAGGGAATGCAAAACAGGAAGGCACTTTGGAAAACAGCTTGGTAGGTTCTCTGAAGTTCAGTGTTTACTTGTTATGACCCAGCATTCTTACTCTTAGATATTTACCCAATAAAAATAAACATACAGTCATACAAAAACCTTTATGCAAGTGCTCATAGAAGCTTCCTGCCTAAGAGTCTGAAACTGAAAACATCCCAATGTCTATCAACTGTCGGCTTGAGAAACACCTTCTGGCACATGCAAACAGTGGAATATGCTCAGGTAGCCACGTGGATGGATGGCAAAAGTCGAATGCTAAGTGAAAGGGGCAGGCTACCATATGACATTCTGGAAAAGGCCAACGTACAGACACAAGTCAGAAAAATGGTTGCCAGGGTTGGGGTTGGGAGAGAATTATCTCCAAAGGAGCTTAAGGGAAGCTTCTGGGGTAATGGAAATAGTTTATATATTGAATGTTGTGGTGCTTAAGTAACCATGTAGATTTGCTAACAGTCATCAAATTGTACATCTTAAAGAGGTAAATTTTAGTATGTGTAAACTAAATCTCAACAAATCTTTTATTTGTTTGTTTGTTTATTACTATTTTTTGTTTTAGAGAGAGAGAGCATGAGTAAGGAGGAAGTCAGAGGGACAGGCTCCACCCTCAGCACAGAGCCTGATACAAGGCTCGATCCCATGACTATGGAATCATGAAACTGAGCAGAAATCAAGTCAGGTGCTCAAACGACTGAGCTACCCAGGTGTCCCAACAAATCTGACTTTTAGAGAAGATATGGATACATAGGCAAAAAAAAAAATAGTAGTATTAGCTATGATCTTTGTTTTACTCTTTGTTTTAAAAGTGATGCCATTACGTATGATTTTGGCAACAAGTTTGAAAACAAAGAGACATATTCTTTGTTAGGTTAAGGAAATAGCCTACTGCATCATTAAGACTTCTTAGCTATTCATAACAGAAGTGGGTGCTGGACGATTTCAGTGGAGAAGAAACTTGATGGGATCCTGGATAGCTCAGAGAATCACCGCAAGGTCAAGAATAGACAGAGCCGGGGCAGCGGTCGCCCTGGCCCAGATGCTCCAGAAGAGAGGTGTGGCCATGGCCATCCTGGATGTGAGATGCCAAAGCTTGAGACGCCAGCACTGTCAGCCCCTGGAACCCAGATACGGCTACTGCGCTGCTGTCCCTGCAAACCTATGTTGCTGCGGTTACTGAAACCACCCCTACAAAATTTGCCGCGTTAAATAAAGCTGAATTAAAAAGAAAAAACTCTCTGCTGCCTCTTTTCTTTGCTCCACTATCTGAGTGTAGGCCAAGTGCCTCACTGTTGTTGCAGGGGTGGGGCCAGTGCCCGAACAGTGAACGTCTGGTGTTTTCTCCATTTTCATAGTCGGAGGTAGCTCTTTCTCTCACCCCAACTCAGGAAGTGAGGAGTTTCCCAAACATAGGGAGAGGGTTCAGATGTGGAGTGCCATCCCACTAGCCACCCTCAGCCCCCAACACACGTCCACTTGTCCCCTCTATTCCTGGTATTTTAGAGAACGTCCCCTTTGGGAATTGATCTTGAACGTTCGTAAATGATTTTCCTGCTCCAAGTGAGATGATCATGTGGTTTGCCTTATTTGACCCACTGATGTGTTCTATAAACAGATTTACTAATATTAAAACAGCTTTGAATTCTTCGGGTAAACCCTACTTGGTTGTGGTAAATTATTCTTTTAATATACTGTTGAATTCAATTTGCTGGCATTTTGTCTAGAATTTTCATATCCATATTCATGAGCGAGATTGGTCCTGTTTTCTTTTATGCTGTCTCTCTGTCAGTTTCGATGACATTCTGGAATCTTCTCTCAGGGATTTCATGCCCCCTGGTTGGGATTTGAGCCCTGAAATCTTTTTCATAAACCACAGGCTTTATGACAACTCACATGGCTCATCGAGTGTTAGGAAATTATGGGGATAGACACAGATATGATGAGAAAGTCCAGATGCCTAAGGCATCCCTTAAATTACCCTGGGACATTTACTGAGGGCAGACCATGTACCAGCTGCTGAATTATTTAACCTGAAGCTTAAATAAGCTTCTCCTCTCTGAATAGAATTCAGATGACATGTGAGAATCATCTGGAAATAAGAGCATGGGAAAGGAGATGCAAGGCCATCTCATCTACCTGTGTGTGTGTGTGCGCGCGCGCGCATGTGTGTTTTGGTGGGAGAAACAAAGCCCAGAGAAGGAAAGAGTGTTGTCCAAGGTACAGACTCCAGTTTTCCTGGCTCAGTCCCTTGTTCTTCCAAACACTCTACTTCTTCAGAGACAAGGCAGCTAAAAAACAGGTTCAGACCCTGGTGAAAACATTCTCACCAGGAAGGGCAGACAAACTAAAAGCCTTAGCACAGTTGGTATTGATGGGGATCCATAGGCAGGCCCCTCCCGGCCCGCTGACCTGCACTAGTCCTGTTCAAACATAAGGCCACGGAGCATCAAATATATAAGCCAGGGGTTTGGAGCCGGGCTGCCTGGAGTCAAACACTACCTCATAGTAGCTGTGAGACCTGGGATTCCGACGGCTCAGGTCTTCATCTGTGAAATGGGATATGAGAGGGCTTATAGTCCAACCTGTCCTGGGCTCAGAGCAAGCCTTTGGTTATTTCCAGAAGGAGCCTGCTCCGTGCCATGCCTGTGCCTGAGAGCGAGGCCACAGAGATAACTCAGGCTCAAGACAATGTACTACGGTAGCGCCAACATCTGTTCAAAATACGTGACTTTTGCTCACAGGGATGGCACTTTTAGAAAACTGTAACTTTGCGTTTTCTCCTGAAGCTCCTGATTTAACAGAACAGAAAGAGCTTTGAAAAATGATCAGAACATTTCCTCGCCCTCTTCTCCAGCTTCTTTGATTTTCACAGAGACGCTCTGGTGATTTCCCAACTGTGTCTCCCCTCCCGCTGTTCATGGCCCAGGGGATCTCCGGCAGCTGGTGGCCAGGGCCCAGGGGCTGAAGTCACAGGCTGGACACCTACAAATGTCTCCTGGCCACTCAGATCCCTATTCCAGCTTCAGGAAGCATCACTTCGTCTGCGTGCTCACCCCACTCCCGTGCACTCATGCCACGCCTGGGAGCTTGGCTGTGCCCTCTGAGCCAGTGGCTACTGCTGTTTCACTGCAGAGGTGTCTGCACAGCTTTGCCTGGAGTCTGCGCCTTGCATCTATGTCTCTGGCCCTAACATCCCCACGTCTAGCCCTTCTTACTTTTTAGAGCACATAAGAGACCAGCGACAGACCCTGTTCCATAGCAGAGTTCTGCAAAGAGTCTGAGTTCATAACAGTCTTGGTCCGGAGTGGGCTGGTGTCATGGGAGACAGAGGTCCCTCTGATGGTCCTTCTGGAGGTGCTCTGTGGCGTGAGCTGGCAGAGCTCAGCGTTTACCTTGACTGTCACCCACTCTGCATCTTAGTTTCTTCATCTGTGCAATGAAAGGCCTTTCTACAGCCCTGATCCCCCTGGTCTAGTGGGCTTTAAAAGAGGGTAAGTGAAGCCATAGGTCTTTGGACAGTACAGAGCTGTCATGAGTAAGGTAGTCTTATGGGCTGAGGTGTTTTAAGTGACATCCAATATTAGAAGACATCTTGATCAACAATAGAATAGAAACAATCTGAACCCCACTTAAGGGAAGGGATACAGGGGAGTCCCCAGGCACCCCCCCCGGAGGAATTACAGCCGGCTTCACAGAGACAAAAGTCATAGGAGACTTCTCTCTATCTCTGTCTGGGGGCCATGTGCCTCTGTCTGCTCCATTTTCTTCTCTGTAAACCAGTTCACTCTCCAAGGGTCATAGCTGTACTCCCAAAATGCAGCTACAAAATTCAGCCCTGCCCGGCATCCATGCAGCACGGTTTTGGCCTCTCCTACCCTGCAGTTATAGTGCCCAGTGAGCTAATTCTGTCCTGGTGGCCTCAGACCCAGCCTGGCGGGGTGCCCACCCTTAGTCCAATCAGGACTGTGTTGAGTAGGGCCCCCTGTCTCCTAGGACTGATATCCACGTGTAGCAGGGAAGGTTCTCTGAGACGGAGGGAGAGGCTGGCACACCCTTGCTTGAGTTCAGGCATCTGTCTCAGTGTTTCAGTTTACAAATGGGTAAAACGGGGGCACCTGGTGGCTCAGTTGGTTGAGCGTCTGACTCTTGATTTTGGCGCAGGTCATGATCTCATAGTTTGTGAGTTTGAGCCCCATGATGGGCTCCGTGCTGACACCACGCTGAGCCCTCTTGGGATTCTTCCTCTCTCCCTCTCTCTCTGTTCCTCTTCTGCTTGTGCACACTCTCTCTCTCTCAAAATAAATAAAGTTAAAAAAAAAAAAAGAGTAAGTAAAACAAATCAGGGAGTGAAAATGACTGGTGCACTGTCACTTAGAGAATGGCAATGTGGGCTTGAATTCAGACCTCCCCACCCATAATATGCATTTTCTCCCATGATATCCTTCCCGCCCTTCTCTGTTTCAGACTCAGACAAGTGTTTGTGTTAGGTGGCCATGTTCTCTAGTAAAGAAATGGAAATCAAAACAACACCCCCATGTGGCCAGGCGGGACGTGCGACAAGTGAACGTGGGTGGGAAGGGCTGTCCTCCGTGGTAGAGCCGTGGGCCTCACTCTGAAGCCTGCGGCCCCAGAGGAGGCACCAAATGGGGCAGATGTGGCGCCTCTGCTCACACTCACTAGCCCGGGCAGACCACTCCCGGGATGTCAGCATGAGAAGGTGTCCAGGGACATGCCTCCTGCCTCCCAGTCTCCAGCCCAGACCACTCCCACACCAGCACCCTCCCGCTGCACCAGAGAAGGGAACGTTTAGTCTGAGAATGGTGCCAGGCTCTGGGGGATACAGTGGTGAGCAAGGAGGCCGTGCCTCTGCCCCGAGGGGGCTTGTGGCCTGAGGCAGGCAGACAAATCAGCCGTGTCAGAAGGCAGACAAATCTGCCTCAGGTACATCTGTGAAAGGAAGGAAGGGACAGAGACGGTAGGAGCACTGGAGGGCACTGGCCCTGGTGGGTGGGGTGGGGGCTGCGGGGGCCACCGCCTCTGAGGAAGGGACTGAGGCCTGCAGGATGCATTAGGAGGGTCACTAACATTTTCGAACGTTCACGATGTGGCTGGTACTGTGGCCTACATGCAGTGCCTCGTGTACTCCTGCAGCACTGGCGTGCACCCATTTCACAGATGAGGAGACTGAGGTGTGGAGAGCTTTAGTAAGTTGCTCAAAGCTACATAGGTTAAAAATAAAAAGCTGGAGCTGGAGACTGGAAGCCTGAGGATCTGACTGCAGCTCCTGCGTGTGGAACCACTAAGCACAGCAGACATTAGCAGGCGGGGAAGAACAGCAGGGAGGCCCCGGGGGATGGGGAGCGGGTCCTGTAGGGACCAGCAGTGAGTGAGGCACAGCCAGGAGCAGACTAGGACCTGAGGCTTGTAGGGCCTTGGGGACCACATTAGGCACTGTATTCTTATCTGGAACACAATAAGTCAGAAGACACTGAGTAAATTGAAGGACAGAAAACACATGATCAGAGCTGTATTTTTAAAGCCTTTTTTTTTTTTTAAATGTTTATTCATTTTTGAGAGACAAAGTGTGAGTGGGGGAGAGGCTGGGGGGGGGGGGGACGACCCAGAATCTGTGTGAAGCAGGCTCCAGGCTCTAAGATGTCAGCACAGAGCCTGACGCAGGGCTGGAACTCACAAACCACGAGATCATAACATGAGCCAAAGTCGGACACTTAACTGACTGAGCTATCCAGGTGCCCCAGAACTCTATTTTTAAAAGACCATTATATGTGGGGCGCCTGGATGGCAACCTCAGTTGGTCGATGGTCTGAATTCAACTCAGGTCATGATGTTGCAGTTTGTGAGTTTGAGCCTCGCATCGGGCTCTCCGCTGTCAGCACAGAGCCCACTTTGGATCCTCTGTCCCCCTCTCTCTGTGCCCCTCCCCTGCTCACACTCTCTCTCTCAAAAATAAATAAAAAGATGATTTTAAAAAAAAGATGATTCCGTGTCCAGAATGGAGAGCAGATTGAAGGGGCCGGCATACCTATGAGGAGACAAAGTCAGGGGTCACTGTGGGTTCTCAGAGAAGGGGTGCTGGCAGCTTGAGGGGGGCCAGTGAAGAAAGAGGGAAGTGGGAGGGGACCCAGGAAAGTTCTCTAAGAGGTGGAATTGACAGTGGCTGGTGAAGGGGGGGCTGCAGGAGAGAGTGGTGTCAAGGGGACGCCTCAGTTTCAGGCTTCTACCACAAGATGGAGAGGGGCCCGTCACTGAGATGGAAGGATGTGCTTATTTTCTGCATTCGTCCACACTTCTGTGTAAGCGTGGCTCTTAAACTTTAAGGACAATTCTACTTGGAGGATATTTAAGAAGAGCTGTGTATAAGGCAGTGGTGTGATGCCTCTGGGAAAAGACAAAATGGCAGCCTTGTCCTCCTTGCCTCTTAGGGATCCTGCACTGGCACAAGGAAAATGACATTGGGGATGGCACCAGAGCCCACCCTCAGCAGAGTAAAGGGAATGGGTTCCCAGCAGCCTTTCTGGAGGCAAAGTCTCAGCCCTGGATTTCCAAGCCCACTTTGCAGGAAATTCATAGTGTGTCCTAGAATTCCACATTCCCCAAAGCCCAGGTTTTCCCAGGGAAAACTGACTACGGGTCACACCCATGTAACCACTGCAAAGTAGCAGGTGCAGAGCGGTACAATGGAAAGTCCCAGGGGGAGCACTGGAAAGTTCCACGCCTGTCCCTGGAGCTGGGAAGAGGTCTCGAAGTAGAGGGCAAGGAAGCAGTCACTAAGTGAAGAGCCCTCCAAGCAACAGGGAGACTCCCCCACTCCTACTAGCACGCACAGCTTTGTCGCCCCACCTAAAAACTCTTCCTCCTGCAGGTGTTTGATGCTCTCCTCACAGGCTAGGCTTTTAGTGAAGCAGGTGTACTGGGCATGGTGGCGCCTGTCCAGAGGCCCCTTTGGGACGCAGTCACTCGTTCCCCCAGCTGCCAGGAGTGAAGGCTGCTGTAGGCTCACAGCCCCACACTGCCCTCCACCTCCTCACTGCTGCACCCAGGCCCCGTGCTCTCCTGGAGGCAGCCTTGCCTGATTCCGGACAACCCTGAAGGCCAGCCTGGCGACGGAGCTCCACGGAGAATGGGTTCCTGTTGTGACCGCCTCTCAGTTCAGCTTCTCAACAACCTCAGCCTCTGGATGTCCACCTCCCTCTCAGAGTCTGTCTCCAGGGGAGTCTTACTTACTGCACCGATGGCTTCCTAACGTGGCGTCTTGGCTTGTTCACATAAAAGAATTGCCTTGCTTGTGTGTTTCCTGTTGGGGTGCATCATGAGGGAGATTCTCCTGAGACTTTGGAGGGTGAAAGGGAGGCAGAGGCTGGCTCTGTGGCCCACGTGCTGACTCAGCTCCTCGCATGAAGCTGCAGCCGGGTCAGATGCGTGAGTTTAGCTCAGTGCCGAGGGGCCCAGCCTCGACATGGCTTCTGCGTCACCAAGGTCCGGGACGACAAGAATGGACACAGGTTCCAGGCTGGCTTTGTAGGGTCCCCCTCGTGCCTGTGGGGCTCCAGCCTGCTGGCGATCTTTGCTTCCTGACTTCCCTACTGCCTTCAAGTTCTAGTATCGGATGCAGAGACATCTGTACAGGGGCCTTTTAATCTGTTCCCACAATGCATGGGCCGGCTCCTTGCAACCCATCCCTTGATATCCCAATCCCCTTTTCTAGAGATCTCCTACTGGTTTTGCTTCACGGGTCCAACCCTGACTGACACAGACACACATTCTAATTAGGGGCAAGTTGAAGCAGCTGCATAGATCAGTGCGGAAGCAAATAGGGTCAGGACTAGCTACAATAATAGAGGCATGGCTGGCAATGTCTGCTCTTTGAAGAAAGACATGTGAGCGGTAGGTATGCCTACCCTGGTGTGGGATAGGGAAGATGAGGCTGTCCCAGCCCCGAAGCGAACATGACACAGAGGGACAGGCCTGGAGTGACAGGTTCAGATGATGTTGGAGGAGACCGTGTCCCAGCCTCCTGGTTTACAGCAGCACCCGCGTCTAACAGGGAGGGTCTGGTGGTGAACTCTTTACCTGGCACCTGCACGGGGTTATGCTGGCACCATTTTTGGCCGTTGTACATATAAAACAGTGCCCTTCTTCCACTGTTTGCCTCACTTATTCTCAGCTTCTTTTCTTGTGGTCCATAAAAGGCTGTTTCGATGCCCCTGCTGACAGGTGCAGGGCACAGGTGTGGCTGACCAGGTGAGCCCCATCCTACACAGACTCGGGTCCAAGCGGAGTCTTGTCCTGAGCCATCTCACCTTATATAAGGGAATCTGTTTTCTTTTTTTTTTTAAATAAATGTTTTTATTTATTTGTGTGTGTGTGAGAGAGAGAGAGAATGTGAGCAGAGGAGGGTCAGAGAGAGAGAGGGAGATACAGAATCTGAAGCAGGCTCCAGGCTCTGAGCTGTCAGCATGGAGCCTGATGCAGGGCTCAGACCCACGAACTGTGAGATCATGACCTGAGCCGAAGTCGGACGCTTAACCGACTGAGCCACCCAGGCACCCCTAAGGGTATCTGTTTTCAGGTCATTATCTTTCCATCTTCTATCAAGAAGCCGTTATTTTACTTTCCACCCTCTGAGTGTGACTGGACGTTGCCTCTCTGAGTTTCGGGGGCGGTGAGTGATTTACCTGAACTGGAAGGATGAACAAGACTGTAGGCATGAGCAATAGAGATAGAAAGTTACCGAGTCAGAAGAGGGGATCAAGAGTAATAGCAACAAAGGGGAACAGGAAGGAGGAGGTTTATTAGCTAATGCTTGAACACATGACGGCCCCAGAGCAGAATTCTTAACAGATACTATGATTTTCACACGTAGCTTGTCTGCAAACCTGGAAAAGGCCTGTGAGAAGGGAATGTAAGATTCCAGAGCAGTTTACCTTTCAGTTCTTCTGTCCTTAGAAGACCCATCCTTGGGCTCCTTGGCCCGAGGGCCTTCACTAGGGTTCCCTGCTACCTTCTCCCCACCCCTCCCCTTCCTCTGAGTGTGGCCTAAGTACAGAGGAGCTGGTTCTCCTGGAAGCTGCATTGCTTGGAGGGCGCTCAGGAGCAGAGCCTCCCAAGGGCAGGGCCAGGGGCAGAGCTTCGGGGGACAGGGCCCGGAAGCCTTTCTTTTTCTGTGAACTCCTCCATCTATTAGCATACTTGCCAACTTTGATTAGCTAAGAAATGATCCCCCAAAGATATTCATGTCCCAGTCTCCAGAACCTGTGAATGTTACCCTCTATGGCAAAAAGGGGGCCGTTGGAGATGGGATTAAGTTAAGGATCCTGAGATGGAGAGGCGGTCCTGTCCTGCATTACCGGGTGGGCTCTGAGTGCAATCACACCTACCCTTATGAGAGGGAAGCAGAGGGTGACGACCCACACAGAGAAGACGATTTTAAATCGGAACAGAGACTTAATGATGTTGGTCCCAGGGACTGGAGTGATGTGGTCACAGGCCAAGGAAGCTGCAGCCGCTGGAGCCGCTGGAAGAGGATTGTCCCCAGGCCTCTGAGGGAGACTGTGTTCTGCCAGTGTCTTAATTCCAGCGCCATGAGACTGGTTTTTGGACTTCTGAACTCCAAAACTGGGAAAGAATAAATTTTTCTTAAAACACAAAGTTTGTGGCTAATTTGTCACAGCAGCTCTGTGAATGTTTGCCATAAAATGTCTCCTCTGTCACCACTGGCAGAGTGGGAGCCTCTAGAGAAAAGGGGTGGGCGGTGGTGGGGAGGATGGGCAAGTCTTGGGTGCACCGGGAGAGGGTCCCTGGGCAGGTGGGGCTGCTGGGAGGGGACCGCCCAGGATCACCAGGTGCAGTGATGCAGTGTAGCCCAGAGGCTGTGGATTCAGACAAACCTAGGTTTATATCCTGGTTTTGCTTCTGATCTGCTATTCGATTTTTGGCACATTATTTGATGTTTTTGAGTTTTCTTCTCTGTCGAACAGAAAAAATAATACGTACCCTACTGGCAATTGGAAGATGTAATGAGACGAAGCAAGTTAAAAATAGTGTGGAGCACCCAGGACATCTAAATGCTAACTAGGAGGTAACTCACGGGTGGGATTCAGGCATGGTTCTGGCAATCCTTGCCTCCAGAAAGATACATCCCACTGGTCAGGGAGGGCGGCGTGGGGCTACCTAATTGCCCATGTAGCCTGGGCTGCCAGCCATGTCAGGATGTGTCCGTGTAGAGGCAGAACAGCACTCAGGGCACTGGCACGGGGGATGGGATCTGGCTTGGGGAAGGAAGGCGGCCAAAGCCAGGCAAATTCTAGGCTCCAGTCCCAGAGGGACACAGGGTCTTGGGCATTGGGAGTACCTCCCGTTTTAGACTCCGTGCACTATGAAACCATTGGGGCCCTTGTTCAGATTGTGTAGATTTCAAGGCAGCAACGGCGAAGCAAAAATGAAGCACGGGGCCTCTCTGAGCACGGGGTCCCGGAGACTGCACAGGCTGCACACCCAGGAAGCAGCTCTGCCAGCTTTGGGGTGTCGGGGAGTCAAAGAGAAAGCTCAGTCCTGTTACCCCCAGGCCAGGCTGGAGAGGACAGCGTCCTGCTGAGTCCCAAGACAGTGCTTGCCGGCTCAACTCTGCTATGAATGGGAATGATGGGGGGCCTGTTAACAGGCAGGTTCTGATTCCGGCCATGTGCAGAGGCGTGCCTGAGAGTCTGCCTGCCTTTCTCACCAGCTCCCTGGAATGCCTGATGCCCACAGTCCTCGGGCCACACTTTGCAAAGCGAGATCCCTAGAGACACCTTAGGGGCAGCACATGTGGGCGATGGGAAACTGAGTGTTCTGTTTTCTTTTCTTCTGTTCTCAAGCTACTGATCTTATCTTTAGGGACATGGCGCTTCTGTTCTGACCCAATGGGAGGACACTTGCATGTTATTCCAGGAGTCAGGCTGGGTTTGAGTCAAACAAAGACAGGAAATTTAGATCTGACAAGAGGGTTTGTCTGTATCAGTCCTATTACTGATGATAATAACAGCAACAATAAACTAACATTACCTAGTAGTTTCTATTTACTGAACACAAATCATGTGCTAGAAACAGAACGAAGCACTTCAAAGGCATGATCTTTGTTCACGGTTTATAATGTATTTAGTTGTAAATTATTACTAATGACAGCTAAGACACATATGCAAGCCCCTAAGACAGGTAGTTGTATTGTATATTAACTTATTTAAAGTCATAATAAAATTTTACCTATTGATTTTAATGCATTATCTGGCATGACTTCTAACATCCCTTTGGTAGGCAATAGTATTGTGCCCATTTTACAGATGTGGAAACTGAGAAATTCTTAGTTACTTGCCCATATCTGTCTGGCTCCAAACTGCATGCTCTCAAACACCCTCAAGTAGTTTGCCC
Organism: Hyaena hyaena; assembly: GCF_003009895.1. Taxonomy (NCBI): domain Eukaryota; kingdom Metazoa; phylum Chordata; class Mammalia; order Carnivora; family Hyaenidae; genus Hyaena; species Hyaena hyaena. The sequence goes on along the minus strand of NW_024080815.1, from coordinate 2,209,816 downwards.
TAGTGGTAGATGAAGCCGAATGGGTTGAGTGTTGGCCATTACTAAACAATGTACAATGTGTGCTTGCAGGTGATAATTTAGTGGATCCTCACAGCCACCCTGTGAAGCAGTCCTGGATAAAGAGATTGAGGCCTGAAAATGTCAGCGAATTTGGGTCCACGTTCACAACCAGTCAGTGGAATGTGTGAGGTCTGGGGCACCGGGACTCTGTGGGTACCTCAAACTGCCATTTCTCCATTGGACGGACAATGATGGGGGTGGGGGTGTGTGTGTCAGTGTTCCAGGAGGTAGGCTTCCAGCTCCAAGTCCCATGAGTTCAGGCCACAGTAGCTCCAGGGAAGGGAGAAATATAGGGACAGAGCTGAGTCTCAGGAGGCACGTGCTCCCAGCACGGTCTTTCCACAGCTGGCATTGGGCTTCTGCTGCCGCGGGAAGGGATCAGAAGTCAGCTCTTCCTAAGGACTGTCCTCTGCCTTTTCTAGGGTCAGACAGGCAGCAGACCTAAGGGCTGAGGGTGAAGCCTCAGACTCTCAGGTCTGACTGAACCCCGGTCACTGGCATTGTCCTGTTTCAGTCCAGTGGAATTGCTAAGAGTGCCCCCTAACTGCTTAGCCAGGGGGATTAAATAGTAATCCAGGGAGAGCACTGAGAAGAGAGCCTGGTTCTTCCTTCTCTTGGTAGGTGTCATCTCCCTGCAAAGGGCTATGCGCTCATCTTGGGATCTTGGGGCTAACAGCAGGTCCCCTTGAGCTGAGGGCTGGGACTTCCTTGGTTGAGCAACTGTCAGCATTCGCCATGTTGGCTGGGCCTCCATCCTTCTCTAGAGCTCAATTCCGCTAATGTTTTGAGAAGCGGCGCATTGTTGGGATTTCTTCCCATCCATATAGAGCATATATAACCTTCAAAGAAAAGGACACCGATTTTCCTTCCAAATGTTATGGAGAAAACAGCTCACATTGTAGTAAGAAGCTCTTGTTTCTTGTCTCAGCTTTGCCATTAGGTAGCTGTGTGGTTTTGGGAATTCCACCAAAAGCCTTTGGTCCATGGCTCCCCCATCTGAAGAGTGGAGGAGCTGCATTGCCAAATCAAAGAGTCCAAGGCCTTTCCCCTCAAGAAGCTCCATTCTGGAGCAGACGAAGACCCCGGTGGAGGGATGTATTAGCTACTAGCTATATGTCTCTCTGACATTTTAGAATTAGCCTCATTCTTACCCTTGGATCCTACCCACAATATTGTGCTGAACAGGGAAGAAATAAATGCATCTGTTGCTTGTCCTGCTCTTTTACCGTGTACCTTCTTTTCCAGTTAAAGAAAAATCCCGCTACCTCATCAAGATTAAAAGCTTCTGCACAGCCAAGGAAACGATCCACAAAACTAATAGGCAACCAACGGAATTGGAGAAGATAGCTGCAAATGACATATCAGATAAAGGGCTAGTATCCAAAATCTATAAGGAACTCACCAAACTACACGCCCGAAAAACAAACAACCCAGTGAAGAAATGGGCAGAAGACATGAACAGACACTTCTCCAAAGAGGACACCCAGATGGCCAACAGACACATGAAACGATGCTCAGCATCCCTCCTCATCAGGGAAATACAAATCAAAACCACACTGAGATACCACCTCACGCCAGTCAGAGTGGCTAAAATGAGCAAATCAGAGAACTCTAGATGCTGGCGAGGATGTGGAGAAACGGGCACCCTCCTACACTGTTGGTGGGAATGTAAACTGGTACAGCCCCTCTGGAAAACAGTGTGGAGGTTCCTCAGGAAACTAACAATAGAACTCCCTTATGACCCAGCAATAGCACTGCTAGGAATTTACCCAAGGGATACAGAAATGCTGAGGCATAGGAGCACATGTACCCCAATGTTCATAGCAGCACTCTCCACAATAGCTAAAACATGGAAAGAGCCTAAGTGTCCATCAACAGATGAATGGATCAAGAAGATGTGGTTTATCTATACCATGGAATACTACATGGCAATGAGAAACAATGAAATCTGGCCATGTGTAGCAACATGGATGGACCTTGAGGGTGTTATGCTGAGCGAAATAAGTCAGGCAGAGAAGGACAAATATCATATGTTTGCACGTATAGGAGGATTAGGAGGAACTTAACTGAGGAACAAGGGGGAGAAGAAGGGGGGAAATGGTGGGGGAAAGGGAGAGAGGTAAACCACGAGAGACTCTTGAATGCTGACAAAAACTGAGGACTGATGGATGTGGGGGGGAGGAGGGATGGGCATGGAGGAAGACACTTGTGGGGATGAGCACCGAGTGTTATGTGGAAACTAATTTGACAATAAACTATTTGTAAAAATAAGTAAATAAATAAAAGAAAGAAAAATCCCACTAAGAAGGCAAAGTTTTGAACCACTGGCTTAGTGTGGCCTCTGTCCCCAATAAGGTCCTCTTACTGGTCAAAGTCTAGTGGCTTCCAAAGTTCACATCAATGATCTTAGACATGACCTTGAGTTTCTTCAGGTTGGTGAAGACAAAGACACTCTGAGGTCACCCCTCACACTCTCCCAGTTCACCTGTACCCTTTTCCAGGAGGCCTCTGGCTGGTACTTCAAATCTGCAGGTCTAGAGGCTGATGCCTCAGTAAATCAACAACTACGGCTGCTGGTTCTTTTCCCTTAAGATTTAATACTTGTCATTTATCTGTGTCAAAACTGCAAAGGAGCAAGTTTCCAAAGACAGATTTATTATGTGTGCTGAATGTCTCAGGTGCAGCAGTGCTTAGAGATGGGCTGAATTCCATATTTTCCCTTGGTTTTTGTTCTATAAAAATAGCCACTATTACTTTGTATTCAGACAAGTGAGAAATATACAGTCTTGAGCTGTGAGTCACCATGGGGCACTCACAGAAAGTAACATTATTGTGGGACTGGGTTCTAGCTATGGGTTTCAGGGTCAGCTGGGAGGCTTGCACATGCCTTGTCTTATGCAAAGAGCAAGTTGTAACCAGAACCGGCTACATAATTTGCGAGCTCCTTGCAAAATGAAAATGCGGGGCCTCAAGGTTAAAAAGCAGGGAAAAAAGTGCTGCTCTAGATAAAGCTCTTTCCTTTCTCAGGCCGCCTCTCTCTCACTTGTCATGGTGTTTTGCATTTGCTATTTAACTTTACTCTAAGAAAAAATTAAAGTTTTCACTTATTAGCATGAGATTTACTATTCATCTTTATACTGGCAATGCAAATTTAAATGCAAATATGAGAGTATATAAATGTTGGGTGGAATCGCTGAAATTATACAATTCATACTTTGCAGCTCCTCCCCAGATGGTGTCCGGAGCTGGCCAGAGGAGGCAGGCCCAAGCCAGGCTTGGAAAGGTAGAGGAAGGAAGAGAAGACTGCTTAATGCATGGAGCTAGCTGAGGGAGCACTCCAGGTATGGGGACACTTGCAGGGGAGTGTGAATCCTCGAGGGTGTCCTGGGGCCCCTCCCCACGATACACGGCCCATTAACGCCCTTTCTGGCTTGATGGCTGCCAGCTTCCCCTGCCTGGCCCCTCTCCTGTCAGCCTCTGGACTGAGGCTTCCTACAGCTGCTGCGGGTGGGGGTCTGGAGAAATCACCCCCCTTCCCATGAGCTCACCACCCCAAAGCACAGCAGATGGGTTGCCCAGAGTTTGAAACTTTGCTGGGACATCTTGGTAACTGGGCTGGGGGTAGAAGAAGCTCAGTGGGCTGGAGACTTGGTCTCTGGCTGCTTGGCCCCACCCCCACACACTATAGGGTGTGAGCTGGACCCTGACTCTCCCTGTGCCCTGCCTGGGGTTGAGGGCAGCAGCAGTTGTGCCCCCTCTCCCCCAGCATTTTGAGGAGGTGGGACGAGTCAGGACAAGGAGTGATCTAAGGTCCTGATCCATGGTGAGTTCTCCATTGCCCCATCAGAGTTCGCATGAAAACCAATTCAGATTATCATGATCAAGATTTGACATTATCAAGAATTTCAAGATGGTGATCAGAAAACATTAAACCCAATCGCAGGGCCTTTCTGGGGAGCAGCCTGTATGACAGCACGGCCCATGCCCCCCCCCCCCCCCCCCCCCCCCCCCCCCCCCCCCCCCCCCCCCCCCCCCCCCCCCCCCCCCCCCCCCCCCCCCCCCCCCCCCCCCCCCCCCCCNCCCCCCCCCCCCCCCCCCCCCCCCCCCCCCCCCCCCCCCCCCCCCCCCCCCCCCCCCCCCCCCCCCCCCCCCCCCCCCCCCCCCCCCCCCGGCTGTGCCCTTTGATCCACAGCCCGGCTTAGCTGCTACACTCCCTGAAATCCCACAGGGGCTCTGGCTTCTTCAGCGCCATCACCCAGCATGCCCGCAGGGTCGTGAGGGCCATGTGGTGAAGAGGAATAAATGCCAGACTCAGGGACAGAGAATTTTTGGTCTCTATCCTGCCTCAGACCTACCCTCTGTGTGTCCTTAATAAAGTCACTTCACTTTCCTATATAGCGGACCCTTGAACAACACGGGTTTGAACTGCATGTGTCTACTTGGGTGCAGATTTTTACAATGCTGTAAATGTCTCTTCCTTGTGATTTTCTTCTCATCTCTAGCTTATTTTATTGTGAGACCACGGTGTATTATATATAAAACATACAACATATGTGTTAATTGACTATGTTGTGGATAATTATTGTGAGACCACGGTGTATTATATATAAAACATACAACATATGTGTTAATTGACTATGTTGTGGATAAGTCTTCCAGTCAACAGTAGGCTGTTAATAGTTAAGGTTTGGGGAAGTCCCAAAGTTATATGCAGATTTTCAAGTATGCAGGGGTCAGTACCCCTAATCCCCATGTTGTTTAAGAGTCAACTGTACTTAAACACATTTCTATCCATGTTGTATCCTAGAAGATAAGGTGCTTACGCACCTAGTTTGTGGTTAAACAGCTACCTCAAGGCAAAGATCAACCTCCTTGGTAAATCAATCCTATACTAAGCTTCTGCAGGTGTAATTGATTCATGCCATAACAATAGCAGTGGGAACAGTCTAGAAAATAATTGCAGGAGGTATGCGTGTGGTGATTGAGGGATGGGGAGCTTGATTTTCACAATTTCATAAAGTAAGGTCAATTATTCAAACCTTGTCGATCCCAGGGCCACTTTCTGACTGAGGCCTGCCAGTGATCTCTCATTTTATACAGTGGATTAAAATAAAGTCTTCAAGCTAAATAAAACATCTGAGCAAAATTTTCTTGGCCCAGATATGCTCAAGGATGGTCGCAGTGGTCTGACTTTGAACTTTGAGTCTGTTATACGCTAGGCATAATGTTTTAGGGACATTGTAATTTATCAATAAGTATTTGTTGAAGTAACTAAATAAATGACTCAAAACCTGGTACTGTCCATTTTTAAGAGCATTCTCTTATGTTCCACAATTATTAGATCTTTCTTCTACATTTATGCTGGTTGGCTTTTTCTTCTCTTTCTTTTTTTTTAAAGTAGGCTTCATGTCCAATGTGGAGCCCAACACGGGGCTTGAACTCATGACTTTGAGATCAAGACCTGAGCTGAGATCAATCAAAACCTGAGCTGAAATCAAGAGTCAGATGCTTAACCAATGGAGCCACCTAGGTGCCCCGCCTTTCTGTTTTCTCATCCAAACTTAAACTTGAATTTCTCAGGCAAGTGTTCTATACTCAGCACAGGTATGTTTTAGGCATAGTTATTCTACTACTGATTACTGTACTATTTCTTGTGGGGAAAAAAATCTGTTAAGAATATTAGAAGATCATTGGTGGTGTCTGACATTTCTTTGGACATTGATATATGGACAAGAGTTACTTGGCCTCAATGTTGGTGCTGCTTACAGACCTAAAACAGGAGTCTATAAGCTTTTTCTTTAGAGGGCCAGATCATAAATATTGTAAGCTGTGTAGATCATATAATGTGTGCAGCAACTATTCAACTCCGTCACTGTAGTAAGGAAGCAGTCATGGACACCACGTAAACATAAACATGGGTGTGGCCCAGTGCAATCTTACTTCTGGACACTGACATTTGAATTTCGTATCATTTTTGTTACAAAGTATTATTTTTCTGATATTTTTCAACCAGTTAAACATGTAAAAGAAAGTTCTTACCTTGTAGGCCACACAAAAACAGGCTGCAGACCAGATTTGGCCTATGGGCTGTAGTTTGTCAACCCCTGATTAGGGACTGCCTAATAAGAATACTCTTTTGATAAATCAGATAGCGTTTCCCAAAGAATTGAAGCAGCCATTTATTCTGGCCAGTCTTCTGCTTAATCAACATCTCAGAGTCTTGCTACTCCTCTTCAGTGATTAGAATATCATGGTATCACCCCCTTGTTATAAAAAATTGAAAGGGGAAATTCACCTATTCATAGATATCATAGTTTTGTGTCATGAGCCAAGACTGACCTCAATAGATAACTTACCTACTATGGAATTAATGTTGCAAAGAAGGGCGACAGATCAAATGCCTCTAAAAACAAAGTCATCATTTTTGCTAGACAGCCTCCAACATTAAATTGACTTATGGTCAATAACCCTAAGGAACAAGTTAACTAATTTAGTCACATAGTCATATATTTTACAAACAATTTAGCTTAGCGAGGGCACCAGGAAACTATATTTCTCAAGGTTAAATGTTCCATGGGTGTTTACAAGGATGTTTTACGAACAAGATGGGTATTTGCTCTACCTGCTTTAAATTTTTGCAAGCAGAACTTATTGCTGTCTGTGCCCAGGTGAAGAACTTTGGGGGCTTATTTGCTCTTTGGTCTCTGCACAGGGGTGTATCTTGTGCTTTCTGAGGAGGATCTTGGTTCACCCAGCACTCCTTCCGCCTTCCCCTATGCCTTCTGTTCATGCATGTGTCCTTGCCAGGCTCCTCAGCTTCCTGAAGTGTGCACTGTTCCTGATCCCACTAGCTGACTATCGAGGCAGATTTTCCCCCTGCTCCACTCAGCAATATGACAAGCTCTATCACGTGCCAGGTGTTTGAGAAGGAGTCTCTCTAGATGTCCAGCCGGGCAGTTGAGAGACTCTTGTATGAGTAGAGATTTGTTGAAAAGATAGTCAGCCCAGGAATTGTCCTCCAGTGGTTCTTTTTTCTTTTTTTTTTAATTTTTTTTAATGTTTTTTATTTATTTCTAGGAGAGAGAGAGAGAGACAGCGTGAGCAGGGGAGGGTCAGAGAGAGAGGGAGTCACAGACTGAAACAGGCTCCAGGCTCTGAGCTGGCAGTCAGCACAGAGCCCGACGCGGGGCTCGAACCCACGAACCGCGAGATCATGACCTAAGCGAAAGTCGGACGCTTAACCGACTAAGCCACCCAGGCGCCCCTGTCCTCCAGTGGTTCTAAAACTCTGGGAGGCTCAGAACCACCACATGTAGTCTGATGAAAACTACAGGCCCTCTCTTGGGTGGGGAAGATTGCTTTAAATTTCAGGAATCTTAGTATGCACATCTGTTCTAAATACTCTAAAACCCATTCCAAGTTGAAGGCAGGCAGCCCAGATGTCTTGCCCTTCCCAGGCGACGTGTTTTTCCTAGATGGTGTCTCAGGATTATCACATCCAGTCCCTTTTCCTTGTTGAATATGAGGATATTGTTGAGGACACTGCTCACTGCATCATGTACACCTTGCAAAATGAAGATCTGTTGAACACACTATTTTCTGTGGCCTCAGAACCGTTTCTGTACTTCTTTAGAGAAACTGTTTTTGTTTGGTTTATTATTAATTTTTCTTTCTACATGTTGTGAATAATGAAACTCAGTGGCTCTCCACGCTGGCTGCACTTTAGAAACACAAGGGAACTTTTACAGCCTAAATAGTTTTAAAAAAAAATTTTATGTTTATTTATTACTGAGACAGAGAGAAACAGAACATGAGTGGGGGAGGGGCAGAGAGAGAGAGAGAGAGGGAGACAGAGTCTGAGACAGGCTCCAGGCTCTGAGCTGTCAGCATGGACCCCGACACGGGGCTCGAACCCACAAACTGTGAGATCATGACTTGAGCTGAAGTTGGACACTTAACCGATTGAGCCACCCAGTTACCGGTGGTAACTTTTACATCTTCAAGATGCCAGCCCAGACCAATGAAATCATGGTCTCCAGGATGGGGCCTGGAGTACATTTCAGAAGCTCCTAGGGTCCCCCCTGGGCAGCCAGGGTTGAGAACAGCTGCTAAGTGAGGACTCACTCTTGCCCTCTGCTGGCTGCTGACAGCAAATGCCCAGGGTCTTGGGGCCACCACGGGTGTCCTCTCCTCTCTCCTGACATCATTCGTACCAGCCTTAGGGTCTTGTTTTCCATTTGTCAACACATTTTAAGTGTGACTTTATCTTCTTGCAACGTATTTTATTTTAGGTGGAGACGGTTGGTGGATAACTTACCTGAGCTAGCTTAATCTGAAAAGACTAGGATGGGGTTGTTGCAGTATTACAGGGTTATCTCACAGACACAGGCGAGGAGGTGCAGTTGGGCCACAGGAGGCACAAAGACTGCGACTGAAAGAAATATCAGAAACAAGTCTCCTTGTCTTTCTCTTTTCTCTTCTCCAAATACCTCATTTCTTTAAAAAAATTTTTTTAATGTTTATCTATTCTTGAGAGAGACAGGGCACAAGCAGGGGAGGGGCAGAGAGAGAGAGAGACAGAGAGAGAGAATCTGAAGCAAGTTCCAGGCTTCGAGCTATCAGCACAGAGCCCAACGCATGGCTCGAACTCATGAACTTTGAGATCATGACCTGAGCTGAAGTCGGACACTCAACTGACTGAGCCACCCAGCCTCCCCTCCAAACACCCCACTTCTATACATCTGTTTCATTCTGTCTGCCTCTGTAGACCAGCTTTCTTTTCTTCTCTGTGAAAAAGGTTAGGTGACACGGTCTCATTCAGCCAGCTGGTGGAAAGTGACCACTGTCTTCAAGTACCAATTTCAAAGTCACGGAGAAAAATTGCAATTGGCCCTGCTTGATTCAGTCATTTCCACCAGTGTTCACCCGGGACCTCGTGGGTGGGGTAATGAAGTGCAAACATGGCTTCCAGATCCACCGCTATAACTGAGAGGGGAGGTCCCAGGCGAGGCAGATACCCTTACAGATGGCTCCTACAGCGGTGTTCACTGTACTCCGAGCCTTTGTGGAATAAGGGGGCGTGTAAACAAACACATGGGTAGGAATGCTCAATGTGAATTACACCAGGAGCTGCCTGAGAATTCGCCTTAGGATCCCTGTGCCAGGCAGACAGTACAAACATTTCACACAGAGGCCAAATGGGACCAGTGTGTATGCACTGAGGAGGCAGGAAACAACTGACATCTCAGCATCTCTAATGCTCCTCAAACACACTGCCCCCTGCAAACGTCCTGAGTGTAGCCATTTCTGAATCTCTCCCAGATAGCACGCCTGTGTGTGAAATTCATGCTAGACGTGATTCCGGAAAACCTGAGTCATCGCCCTTTCATGGCTCTTGGCCTCACATGCCAGAACTGCTGTAGAAAAATGTTGAAAGGGGAGAGCAATAATTCCATGTTAACACACATTACTGTTCCCTGGGGTTTGGTTCACACATCTGATGATGCTCAACATTGCTGCACAAATTTTGACAGATTTCAAAGGCACTGCAGCAGAGTCAGGACTGGACAGGGTCTCATTTGTCAAGCTAACGTCAAGCAAGGCAAAATCAAGCCGGTAGTATTAGCTGTAGCAGATGTTCATCAGGAACTAATTTATATTCCGTAGCAGTAATAAAAATAACTCATTTTTTGAGTAGCTATTATGTGCCAGGATCTGTGCTAAGAAGTTATTTTTCTTAGTCCTGGTCATAATGCTATAGAGTATGAGGTAAGTTTTTATTAGCTCTATATTGAAGCATAAAACACTTTCCTAAGGAACATTCTATAAATGTTGAGCTCAATGAATTTTCACCAACTAAACACACATATAAACCAGCACCGCTGGTTATCAAGAAGCAACATGAGCAGTTTGTGGTCATTCCCAGTTAGTGTGCCCACCCAAGGGCAGACATTGTCTTAATGTCTAAAAGCATAGATTAGTTCTGTCTGTTTCTGTGGAAACTCTCTACAAGTGGAATAATAAATAGATACTTATTTAGATCGGGCTTTTTTCACTCAGTATTGTGTTTTCTGAATTTCATACATATTTTTACATGGATGTAGACCATTTATTCTCATTTCTGTGTAGTATTCCATAATGTGAATGTGTGTCAATTTATTAATTCAGCCTATTTTTTTTTTATTTTTGAGAGACAGAGCATGAGTGAGGGAGGAGCAGAGAGAGAGGGAGACACAGAATCTGAAGCAGGCTCCAGGCTCTGAGCTCTCAGCACAGAGCTGAGTGCGCGGCTCAAACCCATGAACCATGAGATCATGACCTGAGCCAAACTCTGTTGCTTAACTGCTTGAGCCACCCAGGCACTCCTAATTCAGCCTAATTTGGATGGACATTTGGGTATTATCCAGTGTTTTACTATTATAGATAGTGTTGCTGTGGTTATTCTAGTACATATTGTTTGGTGACTCCGTGAATGAACGCATCCCTCCTGGGGATATAACTGGAAGTGAAACAGCTGGGTAGTAAGATAGGCATATGTTCAGTTTTTATGAGATGCTGGCAAACGGTTTCCCCAAATCACTGTACCAATGTGCACTTGCACTAACAGTGTCGGAAAGTTCACCTTGCTCCACGTTCTCACCAACCTTAATTTGGAACTTTCCACCTTCTTCTTTTTAGCCACTCTGGTGGGTGCGTGGTGGCATACTGTGGTTTTAATTGGCATTTCATGTATGATTAATGAGGGGGTTTAGTACCATTTCATACGGTTGGTTTGGGGTTCTTGGTATTTTTTGTCATTTGGCTATTCTCTTTGTGAAGTGTCTACTCAAGGCTTTTGTCCATTTTTCTGTCTTTTTCTAACTGATTTATAGGAGTTCTATATATATTCTGGATACAGCTCCTTAGTTAGATGTATGTCTTGCAAATATCTTTTCCCACTCTGTGCATTACCTCTTTACGCTCTTAATGAAGTCTTTTGAAAAACCAAAGTTCCTAAGTCTACCTTGTGCACTGTGGGGTTAGAGATGTGTAACTTTTGACTCCCCAAGACTTAACTGCTAATAGCCTACTGTTACAGGCTGGAAGCCTTACCAATAACATAAATGGTTGATTAACACATATTCTGTATATTATATGCATTATACACTGTATTCCTACAATCAAATAAGAAAATCATAAGAAAGAAAAAGTACATTTACAGTACTGTATTTATATTTAAAAAAATCCACATGCAAGTGGATCCGCACAGTGTAAACCTGTGTTGTTCAAGGGTCAAGTGTAATCAGCATTCTGCTTGGTAGGAAGTCAGAGGGCAAACCTCTCCGTCAGGCAATGGAACAAAAGTTTAATAGCCAGTTGGATTGAAGCTGGTCGTAGCAGGGCCTATTTGACTTGGAGACCAGCGATTTAAAACCAGGGAGTTTTCAAACTGCCTCCTACAGTTTTGGAGGGCATGACATGGTAGAGAGCAACACAGTTCCTGCGGTCAGATGTGTCAACTGTACAAAGAAACTTAGAATTCCCAGGAGAGCTAACCGGTGTGTCTTGGATTTTCAGGGGCTAGGGTGGAGTGGAGACCCTTGAGTAGGAAGGGACAGTCTCTGGAGGAACACGGTGTAACTTTTAGGACAAATGCAAAGAACAAGGGCCCCAATCTCTCCTACAGGCTGAGCTTTTCTTTTGCTACCACAGCTATAGTACTGCATTCTGTCTGGCCACTGTAAACAGAAATGGAAATTATAACAGATATATAAGAAAAGGGAAACATGAACATGATTATTTCAGTCATGAGAGAGAATATAAAGGGTCAGAAGGAGATTAAAACAACAATAAAAAAGCAATTTTTTAGGTAAAAAAGCATTTTTAAGGGATTATAAATCACAATAAAGATGAAAGGTTCAGAACTTAAAAATAACAATAGAATAGAATGGATGAAATTTGAAAGAAAATATAAAAGGCTATAAACCAACAAGAGAAAAGGTTAAAAATATAAAAGTAAATGAGATGAAAGATTAAGATAAGAGAGTAAAATCATAAGGTAAAAAGCATAAAAAGGAGTACAAGTAGATGGGATTTAAGGATTAAGAACTAAAATGAAAAACTAAGAGACACCTTAGTGGCTCAGTAGGTTAAGCGTCTGACTTCAGCTCAAGTCATGATTTCACAGTTGGTGGGTTCGAGCCTGCATCAGGCTCTGTGCTGACAGCTTGGAGCCTGAAGTCTGCTTTGGATTCTGTGTCTCCCTCTCTCTCTGCTCCTCTTCTGCTCACACTCTTTCTCTCTCTCTCTCAAAAATAAACATTAAAATTTTTTTAAAAATTAAATTCAATTAAAACTGTAAAAGTAAAATACATAAAATCCCAAGAAATAGAGTCATAGTAGTTTCAGGTATACGATATAATGATTCCATAATTCTATACTGTGCTCATCCCAATAAGTGTACTCTAAGATTAGAGAAATATCTTTTTATAAAACTTTATTATTTAAAAAAAATTTTATTTCAAGTAGGCTCCGTGCCCAACGTGGGGCTTAAACTCACAACCCCAAGATCAATGCTCTACCCACTGAGCCAGCCAGGCGCCCTTTGAGAAATGTCTTTAGATAAACTTTTGGCAACTTTCTGGTAAGAAAAATCATTTCAGGTGGGTATCAACGCCTCCATGGACCAGACAAATATAATTGCTTAAAGTCAGACCAGCAGAGCTGAGAATTAAGATCAAGTCCCATCTTCATTGTATAGCTTTGTTCATCCTAAAGCCTCCAAAGTTTAATCCTCAATTGCCAGACTCAAGAGCTGCCCCGTTTGGTTAGTGGTAACTATTGACCTCTGGCTATTAGGAATCAAGTAATCAATTCATTCATTTTCCATTCCACCATGTCCTGTCTTTCTCCTCTCATTTCTAAATTGTCAGAGTGTATGTATGCATAAAAGAAAATTTATATTCTTTTATGTCACTCTTACCTCCACCCTTGTTTTTATTTGGGTCTGCAGTTACATGTATTTGATGCTCGCTGACATTCTTTTTGCTTGTTTCTCACCCCCCTCCCCCATTATCTCTTGTTTGACTAGGGTTCATTCTCTAGTAGTCAGGATTCTCCAGAGAACAGAACCAACTGGGCCTGTCTTCCTTCTTCCCTCCCTCCTTTCCCCTCCTCCCTTCTTACAAGGAATTGGCTCATGCAATTATGGCGGCTGAGAAATCTCCACATCTGCAGTTGGCAAGCTGCAGACCCAGGACAGCTGGTGGCATAGTTCCGGTTCAGAAGCCATCAGGCTTAAGATCCAAGAAGGGCTGATATTTGAGTTCAAGTCCAAGGCAGGAAAAGACTAATGTTCCAGCTCAAGCCATAGGGTAGGAAGATTTTTTCTTTTTACTTAGGGGAGTGTTGGCCATGTTATTCTTTTCAAGTCTTCAACTGATTGGACAAGGCCCACCCACATTAAGGAGGACAAGTTGCTCGACTCAGTTGGATTCCAATGTTAATCTTAAGGTGCCTGGGTGGCTCGGTTGAGTGTTCAACTCTCAATCATGGGATGGAGGCTTGTGTTGGGTTCCATGCCAGTGTGCACCTGCTTAAGATTCTCTCTCTCTCTTTCTCTCTCTCCCCTACTCGTGTGCACTCTCTCTCTCTTTCTCAAATAAACAAAACAAAAAAAAAATGTTAATCCCATCCTACACACCCTCTGACACACCTACAATAATGTTTGATCACATGTCTGGGCACCTCATGGCCCAGTCAGGTTGACACATAAAATTCACCATCACTTTCTCCTATTTTCCTCAGAAAAGGCTCACAAGAACAATATTCCCGAAATTTTTGCATGTTTAAACTGTTAGCCTTTAGGCTTGAAAGACAGTTTTTCTGGACTATAAAATCTGTGTCCCTAATTTCTTTTCCTGGAATATCCTATAAGAATTGCTTCATTGTATTGGAGTTTAACGGTGCTGTGTGCATTTTGGCACCTTCTCTCTGATCCTTCTGTTCACAAGTCCCTCTAGGGCATTTCTCCTCCCCTTCCGGGAATGCATTTCTAGTCAGGGATCTGAGACTTGCTAGCTAGGGCCTCGTTCCTCCTGACTTCTCCCTTCTCTGACTCTTAAGAGGATTCCCACAGCATCCAGCTGGTCACACCTGCTCTGGTGATTATCTACATATAACTTCTCAAATTTTTAGTTTCCGTTTAAAATGCACTTGTATTCCCCACCCCTTTTTTCTCTTTGTTGCTCTGTATGGTTTCCGAAAGAGTAAAACTCTAAAGCAGAATCAAACCACACAGTAGTTAAAAACATCTCCCAGTGATTTTAACGTCTGAAGGGGGAATGATGATTCTAAAGAAAAACAAGGGGAAGATAAACACAGAATTCAGCATAATGATTATCCCTGGATGCAGGAAGTATGTGGGAGGCAGGAAAATGCAATTGGGGAAAAAAAGCTTTAGCACTGTTGGTAATATTTTATTTCTTTTTTAAAAAATATTTTATTTAATTTTTGAGAGTGAGAGAGAGACAGCATGAGCAGGGGAGGGTCAGAGAGAGAGGGAGACACAGAATCTGAAGCAGGCTCCAGGCTCTGAGCTGTCAGCACAGAGCCCGTCGCAGGGCTCAAACCCACAAACCTGTGAGATCATGACCTGAGCTGAAGTCGACGCTTAACCAACTGAGCCACCCAGGTGCCCCGGTAATATTTTATTTCTTAAATTGAGTACTAGGTTCAGAAGTATTCACATTATTGTTTGCCATATATTATTATGTGTGATTAAACTATTTTCTAAAGTCTATTTGTTTATTTTGAGAGAGAGAGAGAGAGAGATCGAGCAAGCATGAGTAGGGGAGGAGCAGAGAGAGAGAGAGAGAGAGAGAGAGAGAGAGTCCCAAGCAGGCTGAGCACTGTCGGCATAAAGGCCAGTGTGGGACTCGATCTCACGAACTGTGAAATCACGATCTGCACCGATACCAAGAGTTGGACGCTTAACCAGCTGAGCCACCCAGGTGCCCCATGATTAAAATATTTTATAATAAAAGTCAATAACATTCTTTAAACAGTAAAAGACAAAATTGTATTTTAGTGTTTTGAGATCTCATTTATATTCATTTGACTATCGCTAATGATACAATTGAAATAGGTCGTATTTAAGAACAACAGAAAGGCAGCTCTATGTGAGAAACCAGTGAGCCAACGTTAGTATTCCCTCATTCCCAGACAGATGAAAGTTCCTTCAGAAAGTACACCAGGATTCGAGTGTTTTTTTTTTACGACAAAATGCCTGCTATGGTGTCTTTAACTGGATTTTAAAACAAGAAAATATTGGATAATAACATTCCCACACGGCATTAATCTTGTTTGGCTAGGGCCAGGAGAGTCTGGAGTGTAACCAGAGGTCTGGGCGATAATCCCAGTGGCCCTTGACTCCCTGGTCTTATCTAATAAAGCTGCTGGGAGTCAAGATTCCCTTCTGCTTTGCAACCCTTTCTCCAAGAACTTAAGATGTGCTCCCCAAGGATAGGATCAGAAGGCAATGACAATAATAGTAATGGGGGGAAAAACCCACTCTAATTTTATATATACTGGTGTGGAAAGCTATGTGTTAAGGGAAAAACAAGCCATGTGGACCAACATACGTGGCATGTCCTATTTTGTCAATAAAGATGTCTAAACATCTATAGGCATATGTAACTATTGTTTGTCTGCCGACAGAAAATGTCAGGAAGGATGAACAGTGGTTATCATGCGAAGGGGGGTTGGTGTTAGGATAGAGGAAAGGAGTTTCACTTTCTATTTTAATAACTTGGAAGTTGCATTGGGTTAATACAAGATTTTATTCTATTGTTTAAAACATATTTTTCAAATATAGAAATAGAATGCACCTCTTACTTGTGATAGCCAGAGTCCCAAGGGAAGACTGGCTAGAGGGTCAACTGCCGTTAGCTCCTAGCATGAAGGGAGCTGCTTCTTCCTTCCCCCAGGAACAGAGGCAGCCCCCGTACCCTTCTTTTGCAGGCAATTCAAGGGCTGGACCATTATGGCCAAACCCTATTTTTCCAGGACACCCTGGTGGCCTTCCCTGATAATTCAAGGTTCCTACACTCAACTTGGATGTGAGTCTCCCTTCCCCACTTTAGGATTTTCTTTTTAAAAATGACCAAGGAGATGTATTAAATACAAACAGTTCAAAAGAAAGAGGCTATGAAGACACCTACTTTTCTCCCTGCCTGGAAAACCTGATTTGAGTTTCGAGCTGGACCTATAACCAGTGGTCTTAATTTGGGGTCACTAATTCCAGCTTCCTGGGGACCCTCAGCTGGGCCAGCATCCACGTGTGCCCCTGGGAAAGGAAAGAGACCAGTATACCTTTCACCACCTTTGGCAGAAAGCCAAGGCTATCCTGAAGCTAAGAGGCTTTGCTTTCCCCCAGGCACTGGACGTGGCTCACAGGGATAGAAAACCTGAATCTGGAGGACAGCAGCATGTGCTAGCCCAAATCAGAAATCCAAACACGACTGACAGATGTCAGAAGGCGTGCTTATGGGGGGGTTTCCTACTGATTCATAGACATTTCACATAACTTCCAAAAAGTTTCTCCAAAATCTCACTTGCCATTTTATATATATATGTATATATATGTATACATATATATACATATATATAAATGGAATAGTTTTTTTCATTTATAGCAAAACTCTAGAGGCATCTCCTTGTCAGATGAGGCTATATCGCTCCTACAAATAGAGTTCATTATTTTGTCAAAGTGAATTAAAATAAAATGTCACTTATTGAATGTCACCTTTATGGATTTGACACTGTATATAAGAGGTCTTTAAAAAAAAAAAAAGGAGAGAAAATCTGAAAGCCTCGATTGGAAATCCGCTTGAAGAAGAAGAAATATAGGCATTAAAAAAATCCCATTTGGGTTTCATAAAATTCCTTTCAAATGTGACAGTCTGGTAGAAATCAAGTATTTTTCAGTTCCTAAAATACACTTTTGATTAAAAATTTATAAGCTATTTGGAGGAAAGATACTCCATAAACGGAGAATAAGTCTTATGGGTCCTTTAGAGGAAAGCTGGGAACTTTCCACACAAAAGTGGTAAACCGTATTGCTTCCTACAAACAGATATCCCTTTCAGTGTTTGGAGTGAATCACCCTCCATATTCTAGTTGTTTATGCCTCTGGCGGGTATGGCTGACCAGGACACTGGAGGGTGACAGAGCCACAGGGATTGGGCTCTAACAGGAGGGCTGGGTGGCCCCTGCAGGCCACACTCTAGAACTCCAGGTCCATATCCTCACCTCAGATCATTTTCTGAGAAATTGAAAACCGTCACCTCCATCTTCTGGTGGCAGGTAGAAATGGGCAGATAATGTGAAGAATGTTTGGTCTCCTTTTCTGCCCCCATAAATTCTTCCCAGAGCACAAGACTCATGACTATCTGAATAAGTGTGAAGCAGAAACCATGGGCTCATTTCTACTGCTCTCCTCTCTCCTGTCCTTACCACCCATCTTCTTACTCAAGGTGTTCCTTACTCTTACTCAAGTATTCCTTCTCCTGTCAAGATTCTTCCTCACTTCCAAGTAGGGATAGTTAATTCTGGACTCCCAAAATATAATATATATCTCTACTATGGGATCTAAAACATTGTAATTCAATTATGTATGTAAATGGCTATCTAATCCCGTTAGACTATAATTTCCTTAAGAGGAATGATTTTCTCTAACTGAATTTTATATTCCTAATATATAGTATGATACTTAGCACACGATAGGCATGCAGGAAACATTTGTTGAATAGTTAGGTCGACTGATGAACGGATAAATTAATAAATGAAGGATTAAATGAAACTACAGGTGAATAAATAAATTCAAGAATGGAAAAATAAGTAAGTATGAATGAATGGACCAATGGACAAATCAAATGTCTATTCTCCATATATATGTGTATGTATGCACACATGTGTGTGTTTATATGTTTACATAAACTTTACATGTAGCCATGTTGAATTTTCCCCACATTAAAATTCATTTTTGCATCCTTAGGAAGAGACCAGCAGTTTCTGAGGTCATTCACTTGGGGGAAATCAGGAGACAGAGTAGCCTGGTCCCATATTGGAGGTTGCAAGTGGGAGGTTACTTCTTAAGGATTGGCCATGATGGTTTTGTTCCTGGGAGTCTTCCCATTCAAGAACCTGCTTCCCATTTTCTACCCTGAAGATTTCCTTGGCTTACTGACTTTGAACCTCCTAAGGTGACCACTGAATTCCAACAGGGTTGTCCAGAACATAACCATGACCATTAGGACCTGTACTTAGTTTCTGACACCTGCCCTCCCTCCAAGGAGAATGGTCAGAGGGTCTAAGGCCTGAAGTCTGAAGACACTTCAGCTGAAATGAGGCCCCAAGCTTACAACCCAAAGTACTGTCATACAGGGACATGCATGGGGTACACAGAGTTCAGCAAATCTTGCTCCAAATGCCGTCTTGCTCCTCACTCGCAACATGACTAGTGTAACTTCTGTGAGACTCAGTTTACTCAGTCATTGAGTGGGGATAATAGTATCTATGAAGAACATACACACAATAAGCACATAATAAGGGCCAGTTTCCTTCCTGCCTGATGGATCAATGTGAAAATAGTGGCAGCGGAAGGAGAGAAGCTGCTCCTTGATGCAAGGATCTTGGCATTGTCACCTGAGACGACGCTCCAGAAGGGCACTGGTTCCACTGACCACACCAGTGGCCCCATCCTTCACCTTCAGGGATGCTACAGGTCCTGGCTCATCTCCCAAGACAGCCTGCAATTTCCAGTGGCCACAAGGGGCTGTTTGGTCAAGCAATTAAGCAACTAGAGAGTGTCACATGGATAAGGACTCAAGACAAAGGCATGGTGGACACCTTGGCTCTTATTTCAGGACAAATCTTGTTTTTCTGTCTTTGTCTACAAAGATCAAGAGTCCTGTTACAGTCTTGGGGAGAATGGCGGGTCCTCAGCACTGTGGACACTACTGTCTTCTATTGTGCCAGTTGGAAAGAGATAGAGGAGAAAGTGGGCACAATTTCTGCACAGGGAACTCAGTCATTAAACCAGCATTGGCCAGGAGAAGCCCCTCAATCACCCGGGGGTCCTTTTTCAGAACCAGGTTGTCGAAGCCTGGAAGGAGAGCTAAAAGAAAAGGATGTTTTGGACAAAGAGGAGGGACCCTGGAGTCATCTGGATCTGGATCCAAGCTGAGCAGATGTGGACAGGTCACACTGCCAGGAGCTGGAGCAAGGCAGCTGCCCCGAGAAGGGTGCCATCTTCTTCTTCTTCTTCTTCTTTTTTTTTTTAATTTTTTAAGTTTATTTATTTGTTTTGAGGGAGACTGAGACATCAGGAGAGATGGAGACAGAGAGAATCCTGAGCAGGCTGTGCACTGTCAGCACAGAACCCGTTGGGGCTCGAATCCACGAAATCATGAGATCATGACCTGAGCCGAAACCAAGAGTCGGTCCCTCAACTGACTGAGCCACCCAGGAGGGGCGCCATCTTCAATTCCACACCCTAGGTGCCTGCCTCACTTGCCTCAACCTAGTACCGGCCTGGGTCACAGAATCTTAGCTACCCCATCTATATGGCAGGAGGTTGACGATTTGTAATAATAACAATTAATGCTATTGAGCATGCTTATGTTCACCTTACCCACATTAACTGATTTAGTCCTCACAACAGGCTCACAAGGTAGGTTCGATATTCATCCCCATTTGACAAATGTCCAAACTGAGGCATTGTGCTATTAAGCAGTAACTTCTCCATGTTCCCATGTCTAGTAGCTGGCAGAGCTGGGGATGTGAATCCTGGGGGCCTGGCCCCAGCGTCCAGCCTCATTCAGCTACAGGGCAGGGTGGGTGTGAGGAAAACCACATGGGGTGACATAGGCCAGAAATCAGTGCTGAAGAGAGAGACTTTCATTAATAAACTGAGAGTGTGTCCGGTCACCCTCTCTTAGCTCCCCCATACTTCTTGATGCCTAGCTGGGCAGGTCCAAGGTGACACACGTCCCGAAGACCAGCATGGGCAGTACGGCCTTGGAATACTCTTGCTCCGGCAGATTCTAGACCTGGGGTTTTTTGGAGCACACTCAAGACCCGGGTTCTGGGTGATTGACTTCTCTCCCAGGGCTACCACTTGACGTTGTTAATCCAGCCCCTGTGAGGCTGTCACAAGGTTCCTTCACATGCATATTGGATAATACCCGTTAGTGATGCCCATTAATTAAGCAGAGCAATTTGTTTATAATTAACTTGAGAAATTTATGGCTTTAGAAAACAATTACAGGAGCTGATATAAACACATTAGGTAGTGATAGCAATGCCAAATTTAATTGCTTTCAAGAAGAACCACTGATATTAATGCTACAGCCATCACTAGTCATGTTTGACAGCAGCTTGTAAATTCATCAGTTTATGTAGGAGCCAACTCCTCAGGTGATCTGGACTGGGAAGCTTCAGGCCCCAGGAACTGCTTATGGTACAGAACTAAGTGAAAAAAGAGGCTTGAAAATTATACGTGGTGCATTCCCAATTTGGTAAAAACAGTTCTTTGTGTATATGTATGTCTTCCTCGTATGATATATATATCCTATATTTATGCGATACAGATATTTATGAATATGTACGTACACATATAACTACAATTATTTCTTTCTAGTGAAAGAAATCCATAAAAATGAAAGCAATACACATAGAGTACATATAAAAGAAATACAGAAGCCCCGATGGTTTTCCTTGGGTGACAGGATTACTATTTTAATTTTTTACTTTATGGCTTTTTGTATTTTTCACAAATTTTATTGGAAGAATGTACTCTTTTTTTTCTCCAAGAAAAAATTAATGGTTATTGAAAAGGTGAATACAGAAAAGAATAAAAAGAGAGAGAGATTTTCTTTTTCAAGTAAATTATTTTTAAAAGATAAGCAGATTCTTCTGTAAGAATTGTGCGTGCTACTTCGTTGGCATTTTAAGATTATTTTTATATTTGTACGAGAAAATGACAAAATAAACTCACCATGTTCATGTTCATTCTCACGTGATCCTCCTCATTGGGTTATTCCTGTCCTGGTTCTACAATTGAGCAGGAAAGCAGCGCCCTTCAACTTTTAAAAATATCAGCTCATAGAGACACTGCAAGGGGCTGTTGGCCTGATTCCCACACTGCAGGCGCCTGCAGATTCAGGATAAGACACACCAACCAGTCACTCCGGACAAGGACAGATTCTCAAAGGACTCAATGAATAAACCTTCTGCTGACAAGTACATGCGCTTGGAAGTGGGGTGACGATCCATCCTTGCCAAATGATTCATCTTCCCAAAATGTCACAAGAAAAGGGAAGAAAAGGGGCATTTGGCTAAATGCTGTGAATGCCTTTGCAGAAGATGCACTCCCAAAATGTTAGAGGTTATCTGACCCCACCTGCTCCCTCCCAGCTGGGGGGAGCAGTGTGACCCCGAGGGCCACTTGCAAGCCAGAGATGGCGCTCATAATAAACACAGATTGGCTCCCCTTTCTGTTAACATTTAATGAACATTGACTCTGGGTCAAGAAGTGGCCTCATCTTTCATATTGCAGCACATTCATAATTACAATTTAGCTCTGCTTATTAAAGATTTTTAATGCCATGGTCTGGTGCTCCTCAAAGTATAGTCATTGGACCTTTTGTTTGGCTAGGTGTTCCCTGGAAAAGGTTCTGCAGTCTGGAAAGTTTGGGAAGGCCTGATTATTCTTTCCCTTCCTGGAGATTCCTGAAGGCATCATCTTACCAGTCTTGGAGGAGTCCCACAATAAAGAAGCTTATTCATTCTCATTTAATATGGTGTCTTCCAAGCTTGTTTAGCACAGAATGCTCTCGATCTTATAACTTCTCTTAACATCTGATATTAGTGTTCCTGAAATTAGTGTTTGGGGAAAGTCACCGAGTTCAGCTAGAGTGACGATGCAGAATGACTGAATTAGGACTGTACCGGCCCGCAAGTTACTTCACTCATGCCTCACCGGGTTGTTGGGATGTATCTGGCACAGCGTAGGTCCTCAACAAACAGCTGAATCTGAGGAATCTACGAAGATCAGGCCAGTGAAGCGATGGACTCAACCTCAAGCTCACCATCCAGGCTCTGTTTTATGTTTATGGCACACATGGATAGATGTTCCAACACCAACTGGAATAGCAATGCTGTCTGTGGGGCCGTGAGTACGTTCTCTTGCTGGGCTTGGAAACAGAACTGTGGGCCCAGATGACCCAACGCACCTCGTCATTTTAGAGGCAGCGCTGATGCGCACAAAACCATGTGATGTGTCTGAGTCACAGAACTAGTGAGGCGGTCTAGCACTTAAACTCAAGCCTCCTGACTCCAAGGGTGGGTGCTCCTCAGCTCAAGCTTTCTGTCCATGCTCATTCCCTCAGCACTGCCACCTTGAGGCAGATGTGGGTCTAAACCCTGGTTCTCCAAACCAGGATCTGGGGGACATTGGGCAAGTGGCCTGAATGCTTTGTGCCTCAGTTTCCCAATCTTTTATCTCACCTCACAGAGCTATTGAGAAGATGGAGTGAGATACTACTACTACTAATGGTAATAATAATAAAAACATGGTCATAAGCTCTTTTTTTATCACTAGTTTGAAGAGCTCATAACTACTTTTTTCCTCAGATAGGAATTCAAGTTTCCTCTTCTCTGTGGCTCTCACTCTGGAATGGTCCTTCGTATCTGAGTAACAAGAACCTTTCAATATCAATAGGAAAAAAAATGGAACTAATAAATAAATTGCCTGTTAATGAAAACGTGATATTAAATCCTAAGGGGGTGAAACTGAGAACAAGAGAGAGTGTGATTTGGGGCACCTGGGTGGCTCAATCGGCTAAGCATCCAGCTTCAGCTCAGGTCATGATCTCATGGTTCATGAGTTTGAGCCCTGTGTCGGGTTCTGTACTGATAGCTCAGAGCCTGGAGCCTGCTTCAGATTCTGTGTCTCCTTCTCTTTCTGCCCCTCCACTGCTCACTCTCTCTTTCTTTCTCTCTCTCAACAATAACTGAACATTAAAACAAATTTAAGAGAGAGAGATTTATCACACCGTGGGCTCTGTCTTCCAGTAGGGCTGTAGATATGGAAACCGGGTCACCTGAAATAAAACAACTGAGAGCTGTGTTCTGACTAGTGCCTCATCATGAGCTCCAGCCCAGAGGGACAGCCTTGCTGACTTGGGTCTTGATGCTGTCATAGGTCAGCACAAGGCTGCCGGTGCAGACACCAATACATTTTTCTAGAAGGGTCATTCATTTTGGGCTGGCAGAGGGCTTGCTTCTTCTAATTGCCAGGCAGGGGTTGGAGCACTTTGCAGGCAGCTGGGCCCAAGAAGGCCTTACCAAGCTCTTGGGCTGCAGCATAAGAAGCATTTATTTATTCTGACTCCTTTGAGAGAGGTGGCTTGCTTTCAACATCTAAAGGGACATCCTTTCTCTCCATACTCTCCTTTCCCTCATTCTATGCCTTCACTCCAGGCCTCATCTCTTATTTGGTCCATTGTACTGGCCTCCTAACTGGCCCCCCAGCCTCCTTTCCAGCCCACTGTTCATTGGTCCTCTGCAGCTAGAACTGTTTTTCCAAACTGCTGACATCTGATGGCCTCCTATGGTTTCCAGAAAAAAAGTCCAGAAAACTTAGTCTGACATTTGGGATCCTCCAAATCTGGCTAGTCTACCTTTAACCTTATTTTATATTCTTCTCATATGTTCCTTATTTGCCCCAATCATACTGAGCTTCTTGACATTTGTTTTTTTCTGTTCACAGCCTGTTATTTTAAGTCTCTAAGTCATTGCAGCGGCTACTTCTTTTGGATGGCATTTTTTTCCCTTCTGCTTCACTTTCAAAACTCAGCTCAAATGTCAGCTTTGTGAAGTCATCTTCCCATATTCTCTAGAATTAATCATCTCCTCCATTTGATTCTCACACTGCTGTCTTTATAAACAGTTGTAAAAATTTACTTTTTCCCCACCAGATTATAAGCTCTTTTAGTGTTGGGTCTGTGTTTATTCTGCTCAGGATGCCCAATGCCCAGTTGTTTATGACATAGTATCTGCTCCACAGATGGATGTATTAATATTTGGATGGACAGATGATAGATGATGGATGGGTGGGTGGATGGATGGACGGATGGATGGGTGAATGGATGGATGAGTGGGTGGGCAGATGGGTAGATGGATGGGTGGACAGATGGATGGATGGATGGATATATGGGTGGCTGGCTGGATGGCTGGCTGGATGGGTGGATGGGTGAATGGGTGACTGGATGTATGGATTAGATGGAAAATGCATGAATGTATTAGTAGACGGAAGGAAGAAAAAAGGTAGATAGGAAGGAAGGATGGATTAGTGAGTGATTGAGTAGATGAGATAGGGAGAATGTAACCCAAATAGATTTAAAACTTGAAGTCCATTTAAGTACAACTGTTTTGCCTGCAGTGGTGAGGTTGCAATTGATTTTGTGATAAAACCAAAGGAAGTTGTGATATAAAATATAAAGGAAAACATTCAGAAGACAGAAAGTAAGAAAGGCTGGGAGAACATCAGTGTAGCAGAAAAGGTAAGTACAAGTCCAAACAATGAAGAGGGATTTTGCTACTCATCTCTGAAGTTCCCAGAGCCCAGATTAGTGGATGGCACACAGTAAGTATTCAATAAATGCTTACCGAATGAGTGAGGAAGCCTATGTGCAAAGCCCATATGGAACCCAAAGCAGATATATTCTCTCCCAGAAGCAATAAGTGATTTGGAAAAGTCCTTGTCTGTGAGCATCACTGAGAGAGAATTCTGTGATTTCTATGGATGCCAAGTTATACACAGGGGCTCAAGTAACATGGGATGATTTTTCTTTTATTTGTTTGGTGGGTGTGGTACAATCATTCTCAAACATGGAGTGTTCACACATGTGCGGCTCTGGGCTGTCAAGTGGATGGTCTTCCCCTCCTGAGTGTGGAGGCTTCAGCCAAGAGAAGGAATCTGTTTCCCCTGACAGTGGGACCAGAGGAATCAGACAGAGCACCACAGCTCTGTTTCACCTTTCCACAGGGAATATTAGGTGTTGAGACTCTAAAATGGAAGTACAGCTCCAAAAATAAAGCAAAAAGAAATGTGATGGGAGACAAAGAAATTTCCTTACAAAAAACTTCCTGGCTATTGAGAGAGAGATGTGCTCACACTGGATGGATTCAGTTGCTAAAAAATTCAGCTTTAGATATTCAGGTTTAGATATTTTGGGTCTATGATTAGAAAGATACCAAAACAAAATTCACTTTCCCTACCCTTCAGATATGGGAGAAAAGGGGCTGTCCTCTTTATTATAGGCCTCTTTAGGTCAACAGAACATTTATGAAGCATTTACTATTTGCTAAGAACTGAGTTCCAACTGGGGACACAGAGGAGAAAGTATGGTCCCTGCTCTCAAGGAGCCCTGTGGGGAGGAAGACAAGACACTAATCAATGACAGTTCCTCATGTCCAGTGCTCAAATGGAGGCATGAGTGCTAGGGTCTAGAGGCTCACAGGGACAGGGGTTGTGCTTCATCTTACATGGAGAAACCATAAATGGCCTCCCAGAGGAAGAAGGCTTATGAAGAGGGAAATGGACAAGAGAAATGGTGTTCCAGGGAGATGGGCTAAATGTTGGGGCAAGACCAGTGGGAAAAGACCGAAGGGGGTGTGAAAATAGTTGAGATGTGAGATACTAAGGGGGGATGGGGAAATGCAGAGATGAGATGCACACAGGAGGTAGAGCTGCCTAGACTGGAGGCAGGGCTGTCCAGGAGGGATGGCGAAGGCGGAGTCAACTTGCCAGGCACTATTCACAGAGATGCGAAACAAATGGGAAGGACCAGACTCAAGGGTGATGGCAAAATTGCAGATTGGACTGTCCTCTCCCACGGTGAGTCTGCTGTATTAGAGGACACTTAGGAGGAAACATCTGGATAAATGAATCCAGAGCTTAGGACAAAAAACAGAATGGAGATACAGGTTTGAGAGTCATCCAGGGAGGCAGATCAGGCCCTGGGGATGTATTTTGAAGTCGACAGCTGTGAGTGGGGAGGTTATAAGAAGGGTTGGCACACTGAAGCCCTCACCCTTATGGGTTCATCTGTCCAGCCATGGGTTCTCTGGGCTTCCCCTGTGGGCATTACTTCTGCCATCACGCACTGGCCTACCTCTTGGTCCCCTGGCTTGTCCCTGCTCTCCATGGCAACAGCATAATCGAAGCTGCAAGATTAAAAGGTGGTAAACAGAGCTCAAGTGACCAGTGTTAAGTTCCAGCAGCAATGGGAAGGAGCCTGGGCATCAGGAAATGGGGGGATCATTTATGTCACAGGCTTCCCAGGTCTGCAACTCTCTGCTGGAGCAGGGAGGCTGGACCTGCAGAGCAGTCGCCCCTGGAAAAATCCCTCAGCCAATTATAAGTGGCAGTTGGAGGAGAAAAACCCAGTTTTCTTGTCACTCAGATAGGACAGCTCGGAGGTGTAGTCTATACTATCCGATGTCCCCTGTGAGATTACCCTCAATTCCCTGCTCATTCACTCACCTGAGTGGATGCTTTTCTTGTCCCTGTCTCACTCCTCACTCCCCTAAAAGTACTTCCTGTACAAATTGCTGGCACTCAAATCCTTTTTAGGGTCCACTTCTGGGGAAACCCAACCTGAGACAGGGTCCTAAAGCTGAAGTACTCAGTGGCTCTGGCTTCCACACAGCTCTTTGAAAGGGGCCATGGCCACCAAATTCCCACAAGAGTTTCAGGACTGAGTCAGTGCACATACCACAGCTCCAGTGAGTAAAGGAGTAAAAAAAAAAATGTTTAACATAGTCATCTTTAATGGAAGCAAGTTATGGAGCTAATAATACTGATATTTTCAATGGACCGAATTAAATTATGCTTCCCGTCTTGTATCTTAATTAAAGGAATAAAAACTGTTTCACATTTT
Source organism: Hyaena hyaena (assembly GCF_003009895.1). NCBI lineage: Eukaryota > Metazoa > Chordata > Mammalia > Carnivora > Hyaenidae > Hyaena > Hyaena hyaena. The sequence goes on along the minus strand of NW_024080815.1, from coordinate 2,182,769 downwards.
AATTAGCAAGTATGTTTTGAAAAGACTTAAATTAATTTGGGAGTCATCACCATAGGAAAGCAGCCCTCTGCCAAGATTCATGAGGCCAGAGAGAGCACCGAGAACAGAATGGGATTCTCATCATGGATGAGCGTAGCTGTGGCTGGAACTCAGAAACCTTGGCTCATTGAATTTTCTTAAGGGATAAAAGCAGGGGTCTGGTGTGTAGCGGGGAGGCATGACCATTTTTTTTCTAGGAAGAGCTACCTTCCACATCTTTGTTAAGGCATTTGAACACTAGATCTAGAAAATGTGAGTGTAATCAACGATCCTTTTTATAATGATCTGCCTTGGCTGCCTTCTTGCTTGAGAGTTCTTCAAGGTTCTGGAAACCTTGTTGCCAGAGGCTGAGAACAAAACAGGCTCTACCCCTGGAGCTGGCCTATTAAGTGCCTTGGATAAATGTCCCATGCAGCCTTTGGAGAGGAGTTAGGCTCCAATGGCTGTGTGTTTCCTATGGTTTGGGGCAATGCTTGCTGGCTCCCATCAGGTGTGTGAAGTCCTACAGCAGGCATATCTGCAAATTGGTTCCTTTTTTTTAAGTTTTACTTTAAAAAAAACTCACAAGTAATACCACTTGTTTAAAACATTGAGAATACATGAAGCAAAGAGGAAAATTCAACCCCCAAAGCATCATCCCAGCATCCACATCCAGAGATAATCACTGATGACATTTTGATGTGGTGTTTCTGCCTGTTGGCACCTCCCGGCTAATGTTTCTGAGGTCGCTGGGGAATGAGGGAGGGGAGGACGCAGGACCGTGCTCCCGTTCTCCCTCTAAGCCCCTGCTCCAGTCCCCACGGTACCCATCTCACTACCTGCCGCTGCTCCGGTTAGTTGGTCTGGCATTGGGTTGCTCTCATTCCCACCACGAGCTGGCTGCTCTGCCTCCTCCATGTCCCATAGGATGCTTGACCCAAGTCTACTATATGATGACCTGGGTTAAAGGGTTTGCGTAAAATGAGGTTTCAAGATGGAAAAAGTTAGAGTAGGTGTCATTCTTCCTTCCTGGAGGACTTTTCACTGCCTCTCTCTGCTTGGTCCAAGATTCTACCAGCAGATTGCTCGGCCCCCTCTCTCTGCAAACGCGTCTCCTGTCTCCTCTCTTCTTGGTTGTCCTAGTTTCCCAGACCTCGTACTTGAATTGCCAAGGGACCAATCTTAAGCTCCTTTTTTTGTTTATTTATTTATTTTGAGAGAAAGAGAGAGAAAGCACTAGTGGGGGAGGGACAGAGTGGGGGGAGAGAGAGAATCCCAAGCAGGCTCCACACTGTCAGCACAGAGCCCGATGCAGGGTTGGAGCTCAATAAGCTGAAAGCCCACATCAAAAGTTGGTCGCCTAACAGACTAACACCCTTAAGTTTCTACTCCTTTGTTGTGCTATGGCCTTTTGTTCCTTTTTTTTGTCTCTATCTCTCACATACAGTCTAATACAAAGCCTTTCCTTTCCTAGACAAGAGGCCAGAGATTTTCTAAATCCAACAGCCAGCTACTGTTGAGATGACTTTGCCAACCCCCTAGAAGATAAAAGTAGCTGAAGTTTTATGATTTTATTTTCTCCTTCACCTGAAAAAAATTTTTTTAACTAAATTGAGGAGGGGGGAGTGGTGTGTGTATGTGTGTAAATGGTTAACCATATCTTTAGACTTAATTCTTAGGAGTGAAGATCTTGCTCAGGAACCATGAAGAATCTCAAGGCTTTTGACACATTCTGCCGAATTGCCATGCCTAAAAGAGTGCCATCTCCTATCCCTTTGGCACTACCTCGTGAGGGTCCATTTTCTGCTACCCTGGCCAGCTTTGGATAATATAATTTGGAGAGGGAAAGAATGAGCCATTTTGATAGGTGGAAGTCACACCTGCATGTTGATGGGACTTCAAAAGCAGTCTCTGAGCGGCGTGTGGGCAGAGCTCCGGAAGCAAGAGCCCTCGGTGGAAACCTGCATGTCACCTACTTGACATCAAACTTCCAAATGGAATCTCAAGTTCTGCACAGCCATTTATCAAAGAGTTTCCAAATGTCACTTTCTAATTTGCATCAGACCTTTTTTACATATTAATGTGCTTCTGTAACTAATGTATATATTTTTGCTGGTCTACCTAAATTTGCATTTGAAACTCTAATGAGGCTAGAGGGTGCGCCAGCCAAGTCCCTGGGGAAAAACCATCTGGATGCTTCCTCGTGGGGTCCATGAGGATGTCCTCAGAGGGTCACAGAAAAGTCAGAATCGACCCAAGCAGCCCACTTGCCGTCTCTGTGGCCTCTGGGGCTCAGTTTGGGCTCTCGGCCGACTTTTGACCTACACGTCCTCTTGCTGTGGGGGAGGCCTCTTCTGGTGTGCTTGTTTTTTCACCATCGAAGACGATGAGCTTGCATCAGAAGGGTTTGGCCCCCTGCTTTGCCCAGGGGTTTTACCAGTGGGGGCTCCGGGACCCAGAACTAAGTTAGAAGCTTCTGCAGCTGTAACTCAGGGCAGGGAGTGTGAGATGGCCACCCCAAGTCCGAATTCTTTGGGAAAATTTGTCCCAGTGTCTGATACTTCTGCTGCATTGTCCAGAGGCCCACAACGGGTACCTTTGGGCATCACTGCCCTGGGCAGGGCCTCAGCTCTAAGCCCACAGGGTTTGCACTCCAAAGAAGCTTCTGTAGGGGTTACTGCTACTCATTCTGTCACCCTCTGCTCTCTCCTCCCTTTCCCAGGCCTGAGCTTTGAAGACAAGATGTAATCCCAATTGGACCTTAAAGACTTGTTTGGAGGTTTTAGAGAAGAGCATCTGACCCTCTGTCAACTGAATCCCAGTATGGGAGGCCTGACCTTTCTAGGTGAGCATGGGACTCCCTGGTTGGTATCAGGTTACCTCAGACCCTTTAAACCAGCCTCCAGTCTTCCCCGGACATGCGCTGAGGTCCCACCATCCTCGAAAGGGAGCCACGGCCCCCAGCACGACAGCAGCAAGGCAACATCTTAAACTCTCCTTGCTCATCCCTGGTCTGCTTTCTCTCCAAACTCCATTTTGCTCCATTCTGAATCCTTGGTTCCACACCCTGATATTGATTCTGTGTCTTGAGACTTTGGACTTGGTATCTATGCTTTGTCTTCCAGGTGTCTGGATCTCAGCTTTCTCTGGGACTCAGAGGCACCAGGTTCTCTGCTCTTCAGGCTCCAGAATGCTGCAGGTAGGAGTTCCTACCTATGTTCAGCCCTGGCCCCTGACCTAGGCCCCTCAGCCAGGGCCCCTGCAGGGTGAGGGCAGCCTCTCCTTCCCTCAAGTGCAAGTGGTATGGGGAGGAGAAAACAAAGGGGACCCTTGAGCTCTGTATCAGAGATGCTGCACCCAGCCTGGGATGGTGGGGTGATAGCTAGCCAGCCCTCTACATCCATCCTATTGAATGGATGGTCAATTCATAAAGATGGGCCCGGTGAGTACCTCTTCCCTTTCCCGCACATACCTGTCAGACCGCACTTCCGCCACAGGGCACCACATAAATCTTTGGAACTGGCTGACTTCGGGCCCTCGGCCTGCTCCTGTCTGCCTCAGCCCTGCTTAGCAGTGGGCACCAAACCACCTTACCAAGAACTTTATTTTTTTTAAGTTTTTCTTTAAATTCTAGCTCGTTAACATACAGTGTAATATTAGCTTTAGGTGTACCATATAAGGATTTAATGCTTCCCTACATCACCGGTGCTCATCACAAGTCACTCCTTAATGCCTATTACCTGTTTCACCCATCCCCCCACCCTCTTCTCCTCTGGTGACCATCAGTTGTTCTCTATAGTTGAGTCTGTTTCTTGGTTTGCTTCTCTCTCTTTCTTTATTCCCCCTTGCTTGTTTGCTTTGTTTCTTAAATTCCACATATGAGTGAAATCCTACTGTTTTTGTCTTTCTCTGATTGATTTATTTTGCTTAGTATTACACTCTCTAACTCCATTCACATCATTGCAAATGGCAAAATTTCATTCTTTTTTTTAATGTTCATTCATTTTTGAGAGACAGAGTGCTAGTGGGGGAGGGGCAGAGAGAGAGGGAGACACAGAATATGAAGCAGGCTCCAGGCTCTGAGCTGTCAGCACAGAGCCCAACGTGGGCCTTGAACTCACCAACTATGAGATCATGACCTGAGCTGAAGTCGGACGCTTAACCTACTGAGCCACCTGGGCACCCCAAGATTTTTTATGGCTAAATTTCTCTTGTATGTATATACCACATCTTGTTATTCATTCATCAGTCAACAGACACTTGGCCTTTCTCCATAGCTTGGCTATTGTAGATAATGCTGCTATAAACACTGGGGCGCATATATCACTTTGAATTAGCATTTATGTATTCTTTGGGTAAATACCTAATAGTGCAATTACTGGGTCATAAGGTAGTCCTATTTTTAACTTTTTGAGGAACCTCCATACTGTTCTCCAGAGTGGCTGCACCAGTTTGCATTCCCACCAGCAGTGCAAGAAAGTTCCCCTTTCTCTACATCCTCGCCAACACCTGTTGTTTCTTGTGTTGTTAATTTTAGCCATTCTGACAGGCATCATGAAGACCTTGCGTGTGCTTGCATGGGGTCCAGGATGGCATAAAGTCTCAGCCACTCCCTCAGGTCAAGAGAGGAGTTTTGGGGTGACTACGGTCAGCATGTGCATGCTGGGGAAAGACTGCTCTTCTCAGGCCCAGGACCAGCCTCCAACGATAGTCATAGGACTGGGGGCGTTTCCTGGTTTGTCTCAGAGTCTTAGCAGGAATGGAGCCTGTGTTAGTTTGCTAAGGCCGCTGTAACAAATTACCACAAACTGGCTGGCTTTTGACAACAGAAATAATTCTCTCACAGTTCTGAAGGCCTGAAGTCCAAAATCAAAACACTGGCATAGTTGGTTCCTTCTGGAGGCTCTAAGGGAGATAGATGTCCCTTGTCCTCACTTCTGGTATCTGCTTGCGGCAGTCCATTGTGCCCCGTGGCTTGTGACAACACCACTTCAATCTCTGTCTCTGCCATCACCTCACCTTCTCCTCTCCGGGTCTCAGCTGCCCATCTCTTGTGAGGACACTGGTCATTGGATTCAGGGTTCACCCTGGTAGCCCAGCCAACAATAGAACCTGACCCTGAGCCCCAGCAGACATGGCTGAGTCCTATCCCTGTGCAGTTTCCCCACACACTGAGCTTTTTCCTGGGACCCTTGCTGATTTCCTGACCCTGTGTCTGAACTCCTCTGGCAGTGCTCTCAACTTGTTCACCAAATTCTTTGAACCACTCAGAATGTCAGAATTAGGGGCGCCTGGGTGGCTTAGTCAGTTGAGCGTCTGACTTTCGCTTAGGTCATGATCTCGCGGTTCCTGGGTTCAAGCCCCGCATCGGGCTCTGTGCTGACTGCAAGCTCAGAGCCTGGAGCCTGTTTCAGTCTGTGACTCCCTCTCTCTCTGACCCTCCCCTGCTCACGCTGTCTCTCTCTCTCTCTTAGAAATAAATAAAAATATTAAAAAAATAAAAATGAATGTCAGAATTAAACCAGAGATCCCCGTACCCCATGAAACACAGAACAATGGATTCTAGACCATCCAAGCCAGGACAAGGCAGTGGCTCAGGGGAAAGGGCGTGGGCTTTGGTGTGAGACAGAACTTGGTTCTTGGCTCTCACTCCCTGTACTAGGAGCAGGGTGAGGGAGGGGGAATTTATACTCATTGACGACTTTAATTAAGCTGGAGTCTACTTTGGGTAATGAGTATCACACGGGGCAAATTTTCAGTCTTCCCTACTCCAAAGCAAAACTCAGGACTATGAAATCTTACCATTTTTCTGCCAGTTGTGATATGGATTTCTGTGATGGGTGAGCTTAGTTTAAATACCTCACAGTTAATGATGAATATGCAAATAGATGTTAATAAAGGCCTTTGCTCCTCTTCCTACCTCATTGTGAATATTCAGCCACAGTTAGTAGTGTTGATATATCGCTCCCTTGACCAGCCCTGAGTGCACACTGGCCTGTCCCCAGGTTGCCCACCCCAAACTCCCAGGATTATTCGGGGCTTGAATCATGTAGACCTGACCTGAAGCAACCTTTCTCCATCAGTGAGCAAGCACCCGATCACACAGCCCTCTGATTAATTAACTGAGTCATGGTTGAGCGCCTTTTTGTGGATGGGTGGAGGAGAGCATGTAGCCCTGTAAACATGCTTAATTAGGCTGGATGAATTACTGGACTCCTTAGCAACGGGCTGGGCCTCAAAGCCAGCCTTGTGGCATATTTGCACAATGTGCTCTGTGTTTGCATGCTTTAAACGGGATCGATCTGTCTGGGGGATGCCCTTGTGTCTGGTATTCAACACATTTTTTCTTGGCACAGTCAGATTAGGGGAGAGCTCAGAGGAACGTGGCCCTCCCCAGGACTCTCTTCAGAGATGAGCTGTGATTCTACTATTCAGGGAGCACGGCCAGCTGCTGCCAAGCAGGGGATACAAGATGTGCACGCCTTCGTGTTAGTCAGAAGTGATATTTGAAATATTTAATAGTAGGGATAGCATAGGCTCCAACCAATCAGAGCCAACAGCAGCCCTTAACAGAGTTGTTCCGGTGGGTACTAGCTAAGTATCAGCCATGGAAAATGTTAGAGTTTACAAAGAGTTTCACATATATTTACCCATTTGATTGTTGCCACACTGCGTGAGATGGGTTTGGATACTTTCCCAATTAGAGCAATGGGGAAACTGATGTTCAGAGAGGTTACATGTCTTCCTCAAAGCCACATAGCTAATGGCATAGCTAGAAGCCAAGCATTGTCCTCGTTTTTACTACCATATCATTTGGCTGTGTCTGCACAGATGCTGGGGCCCCACAAGGTCCAGAAAGATCTAGAGAAACCCACCAGCTGTGGCTGGGCTGCCCACTGGCAAGCCCAGGGCCAAGGTGAGAGTGAGAGCAGGAGAAGGGCTCACGGTGTCATGGGATTTGTAGTCAATCAGGGTGGAGCCAAGAGGCAAGAATAGGCCTTTTTGTGTCCTCTGCTTGCAAAGTCCTATGACCCTAGGAAGGCTCAGAGGAAGAGAAGAGGGTACAGAGCAAACAGAGAAACATTCCTGGAAGGTAAGGGCACACTATGTATTTGGAAGGTGATCCCAGGATGCAAGGAGGAAGCTGGGAAAGTTAGATACAGAAGGCAACGAGCTAATGGACAAGTGACCATTGTGGGCATTCCCCTGGGGACCTTCTGAAAACCATGTGGCCCTTGCCTCAGAATTGTGCCAGGGAGGACAAGGAGGTGGGACACTTGTCTGCCCTCTGCCATCCCCCAGCCCCTGGCATGAACTTCGTTGCACTTCATGGTTGTGCTGGGCCACTAAGAGAAACTGGCCGGGCAGAGACAAGAGGCCGGGCACTGGGAGTGAGGCCTGAGGATGTCCTTACAACTGCCGGTGAACTGGGGGTGCTGGAGGGATATGGGATGGGGCAACCACAGCATCTGCTCTGCCTGCAGATCCCATAAGAGGCCAGAAAACGGACTTTTTCCATGATGGGCTGGTTTTCTCCACGTGAGCACGGAAGCCTGGATGTTTCAGTCCCATGTCCATGCCCAGGACAACACCTGATCTTCTGGGAAACTGAGAACATGCCCCTCAACTCTCCAGCTGTGCAGTCTTAGTGTCTGGACTTTCATCTCCCAATCCTCTGACTTATTTAAAAAGTTCCTGGAGCCTCCATGGTTTGGGGAACCTTGCTTGTGGCTCTGGTGGGAAATGTCACATGCCCCAAGGCTAATAGTTTCCCCTCCTCCGCATCCGCACCCTCACACCAATCTGTAGCTGGCACCTCCACCCCGCCAAAGGGCCTGGTAAGGACATGTGGCAGATATAGAATGTTTTAATTTTGGATGCCATTGATCTAGAGCACGTTAATAAATGGCACCTGTCGGTCCAAATGTTGTTTGCCATTCGTCTTGTCTTATCTGAGCACTGACTGCATCTAGATAGGAGCTGTGTCATTCTTTGGGGACTGATTGTTACACAGCTACTTCCCCCGCCCTCCCACCCCAGAGCCAAGAGGAATTGTCCCTCCAGCCTATTAATAGCAAGGGCAGTGCCTCTAAGATTGGCTTAGGGGCCAAGGAGAGGAGAAAGTATCAGCAAATTGCCTGGAGTGGCTGAGAGAAAAGTGTCTTCACCTCCACTACAAGGGCTAGTCTTCCATTTTGGTGGTGAGCTGAAGAGAGACTGGACTGTTCCCTGCTTATGGACCTCCGTAGGCGGCTTCATTTATGTAATAGGTATGGGCAGGGGCCCATCATGGGAGCTTGGAGGTTGCTTCTATCTAGCCATGTGGACCTGGATGTGTTGATTGCCCTCCTGTTTCTTCACATCACCTAGGAAAGCAGCATGGGGGTCTCTGTCTGGTGCCATTTCACTGGGCTCCTGAATAGAGCTGAGGCAGGACAGCACTGAGAAAAGTAGAAGGAACTGTAGATGCACTTTGTTTATAAGTCAATGTGGATGAGGCAAAGTCAAGAACACCTGTACCCATGTGGGATGGGTGAGGTTGGGCATGGTGACTTACCTATAGCTTTGGGAGAAAATCAGTGATGTTAACCCATCTGGATAAAGACAGAATGTGCCAGCAAAAGGGAAGGGATCCAACACAGAAAGTGGGCTTCAGAGAGGAAGGGTGCTAGTCTAGCCCCAGCTCTGTCCTAAGACAGGTCTTCTTTGGGGTAAGGGCAATTCATGGATCTTAGTGGAAGTAATTCTCCCTGCCTCCTAATATTCCTCTTGCCTTATTCAGACACAACAAGCAAGCCTCCAAAGAATGTTTTGGTGTCCTCAATGCCTCTAAAAGAGTATCCTGGTATGGTGGGCGTCAGCTGGATTTTCCAATGAGCATTGTGGCACCTATATTCTATTTCCCTCTTTTTCATCTACCAACTCTTGGCATAAGGATGAAATGTCCCCAGATCCCTAGATGATGTGGGCTTCAGGCAATCAGAACATAATGTTCCTCTCCTGGCCACAAGGGGTGAATTCAGGGATGGTTACATGATTTAATGAGAACCTAAGTGATGCAGTGAGATGCTTACAGGGGCTTCCGGAAGAGAATCCTCATTCTTGCCAGCTAGACTTAAAGTTGAGAGGATGGGGTCCTGGAGGGCAGGAAGCTATCTTGCAACCATGTGGAATGTCAGATGGAAGTCAATGTGGTGGAAGACAGAACCAAGAAAAGGAAGAAATTGAGTGATACCATTTGAGCCCTGAATCCAGCAGGACCGGAAGCTGGACCTACCTATGGGACTTTCAGACTTGAAAATAAATAAATTTCTTTAGTGCTTAAGTCATTTCAGTTAAAATTTCTGTCTCTTGCAACTACAAGGGCATCAACTGAAACACCTGGACATGGAACAATAGCATTGCAGTCACCTTTACGAATACTTAGGTTGCATTCTTACTTTGCATCAGTGTCTTTTGAACTGGACTGTGTGTTTACCCTGAGAGACTGATGATTTGGGGATATACTGAAAAATTCTACTTTCTGAACTTGGCTGGCTGGTAACTTGGCCTGGGTATAGCCTACCTATGAAAGATATTGACCAGGTAACCATCTCTGTGGTCACTGTGGATGGCACCTTATTTGTTCACTAACATACCCCCATGGGCTTCCTTCCTTCACAAGGGTGAGGAGGTCACAGATGCTAGGTTACATATCATTCATTGTTTTGCTTATTCAGATGTCCTTTAATCCATTCAACAGAAAAGCAAACAAGAGAATGGTAAAAAATAAGGGTAAGTATTGCTAACCGAGTCAGGAGTATATTCAAAATACAGTGAAACCTTGATTTGTGAGCATAACCCTGTCCAGAAACATGCTTGTAATCCAATGTACTTGTATATCAAAGCAAATTTCCCCACAAGAAATAACAGACACTCAGATGATTCGTTCTACAACCCAAAAATATTCATATAAAAATGATTACAATACTGTAATAGAATACAAAATAATAAAGAAAATACAAAATATAAAGAAAAAGAAACAAATTAACCTGCACTTACCTTTGAAAACCTTCATGGTTGGTATGAGGGAGACAAGAGAGGAGGGTTATTGTGTAGGACAACTTTCACTATCACTAACAGAATCACTGCTACCTATTGGCTCCATGAAATCTTTTTCTTTTCATGCAACTTTAACAAGGAACCTATCCAATTACACTTGCTTTTGCCTCCTTTTGAGGATTTTGCAGAAATGTGACACTGTATTGATGATCATCTATAATCCCATAGTGAGAGAGAGAGAGAGAGAGAGAGAGAGAGAAGAACCATTGGCTCAGTTGTGATCATATGACGTTCAGCATCATTGTACATGTATTGCAAGACATCACTCATTTATCATGTTGAAATCTGTTAGGATTGTTTTCTCACCTTGTGGAACACTCGCAGAACAAGTTGCTTGCAATCCAAGGTTGTACTGTGCTGCATTTAACAACCAGTGTGGTCTACTATAGACTCTGTGGTTCTTCCAAGTATCCATGCAAGGGTATGTATAAGGAATGCTGGGCCATGTCAGGGGTATCCGTCCAGTACATGCCTTCTGGGGAGCAGTGCCCAGAGCCACAGGAGGCACCGACTCTCACCAGGGCTATAGCCAGGAGACAGTAGGGCAAGAGGTTGGCTGGTTTATGACAAAGACATTGGAGGAGCAGCAGTCTTTCAGTATTTTAACAGCTGGTATGGCTGTATTGGTGAGTACTGGCCATATTTCAGGCATGAATGGAAACCAATTTTGAAGGGCTTTGCATGCCAGGTTGAAGAATCTTTATTCAAACTTGAAGACAATTGGGAGCTATTGGGGCTGTATGAGAAGGAGACTGACTTAACCAGATTTGTGACTTGGAAGCACATTTCTAGTGATGGTGTAGAAGATGATTGGATGAAGGACCAAAGATAGGTGACCTTGGCAGAAGGCTGGTGACAACAGTCCAAGCAAAAGATGGGGCTCCATGTTAGAATAATCTTTTTTCTCCTTTTGGGGCTATGGAACTGAATGGCATGGAAGAACTTGGCCTTGAGATAATGTACGTATGCGTGAGTGTGTGTGTGTGTGTGTGTGTGTGTGTGTGTGTGTGGTTAAATCTCCATGAAACATGACACCGTTTCTGATGGTGTGGGGTAAGAGGTGGCTGTTCTTTGGTTTTTCCTTTCCTGTTGTATTTAGGAATTCCTAAACACTCCCAGGAAACCTGCCCTTGCTAGATCCTTCCTTCCGTACCTTAACTTAGGTGCTGCACCGGGATTCTGAAAAGCTTCAATTCACTGATACACATCAGGGAGAAGCTGATGAACTATTTAAGCTTTGACTATCTCTACTTGAAAAGCTCAAGATAACATTTTCTGAAGAATTTTCCTTCCTTCACTGCTGGAGGGGGGCACTTAGGTGCTTAGGCCCTTAACCAATCACACTCCACCAGCAACCCTGAGACAGTCCCTGAGTGTTCGTGACTGGAAGCGAGTGGATCATCAACCTTGGGGAAATTCATTCATCAGGTGTTTGCTGAGTCCCTACTGTCAATCAGTCACTTCTGCTCCTTTCACACCTGCACACCACAAAACACGTCATTAGCCCACAAACGGGGGTGGTCGAGGCAAATCCAAAGTGGTGTTTTATTGCCCCCATTTGGCAAAGCTGGCTCAGCACCCGGGCAATATTAGTGGCCAGATCCACTTAGGGGCTCCTCAACTGCCCCTTTCTTGGTTCTTCCATTTCCCTAAGGTAATTCTTAGGCATCTAAACATTATGGTTCTAACAGGCAACAGGTCAAATCAAGCACCGGTTTGATAGGTCGCCTCTGTTATTCGCCAGTGTCAGAGAATAGCGCTCCCACAAAGATCCCCTTTACCGCACCATAATGTCTTCTGCAGAACTTGGAAGCTGTAGCTGTAAAAGCCCAAATCTGCCACTCAGTCCAGACCAGACTTTGGCCTTGGGGATGGTTTTGCAATTAAGTATGTGATATGGTTTACTGCTGATAATCCCTTTTCTGCTGCTAGGAAGCTGATTCAGAGCTGCTTCTCACTGGAAAGCTTTCTTTTTAATTCAAAACTGGGTTCTTAAGGAGACAGCTGACACTTTTGTTTAAACCACCATTGTAAAGAACAGCTTTTAAAAAAATGTTTATTTTATTTGTATTTAATTTGAGAGTGGGGGAAGGGGGGGAGAGAGAAAGAGAGAGAGAGAGAGAGAGAGAGAGAGAGAGAGAGAGAGAATCCCAGGCAGGCTCCACACTGTCAGGGTAGAGTCTATTGCAGGGCTCAATCTCAGGAACCTAAACTGAAATTAAGAGTGGGACGCTTAACTGACTGAGCCACCCAGACTTTTAAACGCAAAGAGAGTTCTTTCCTCACGTAGACTCTTGAGGGGGCCTGTCCACTAGATGTGGGTATGGGGAGGGGATTCATGGTGAGGAAATGTGAGGGTAGAGGGGGGAATAGAGGGCGTCTCGGGGATGGGAGAAAGACAAACTTGGGACGAATGCCAGTTGTCTTGAGGGCCAGTCTTGTTGTGGGCACAGAGGTTGAGCAACATCCCTGAGGGCACACAGGGATGCGAAGTAAGCTAATGGGAGGAATCTTCTAGAATCCTGGATCAGGGTGAATGCTAATAACAGCTACTACTTTCACTATACTTACTATGTGCCAGGCACTATTCTTTGTGTTTATTAACAGATTTAATCCTCACAACAAGATAAACGTCATTATTATTATTATCATTTTCCAGATGAGGAAATTGAGGCAGAGAGCAGCGGAGTAATTTGCCCAAGCCACAGGGCTGGTGAGTGGTGAGGCAGGATTCAGGGCTGAGGAATTAGACTGGGGTGTGTCTGAAATCCGCTGCCCCAGGGTGGGGTCTGGAAAGGGGGCCCCGCCTGCACCAGCAGGAGGGTCTTGGTGAGCTCCTGGGGCCCTCAGGTTTTCACCTACACAGTGGGGGAAGGATGGATACCAGTGGGTTGTGTGAAGAGAAAATGAGACAGCGAGAGGGAATGTGCTTGAGGGCCAGAGGGGTCCGGGCACACCTTTGGTGAGGCTAGCTTGCTGCTAGGAAGAGGGGAGACAGGAGGCTGAGAGATCAGCTTTTCCAAAAAGGCAGCTGGTGCCCCAGAGACTCTGGGATTCCTGGGGAGCCACTGAGGCTGGAGAGGAGATAAGGAGGCAGGAGAGAAGGACTCCCAAGGGAAGGAAGTGAGCCTGGCATCAACTGCCCTCAGGGGCCATCAGACCCAGAGATGGAGCTGGAATTCTTACTTCATTCAGGGTCCCATCTGGGGAGCCTCTGGGGGGGCTTCTGGGCATTCTGCTGGAGCCCAGCAGAGGGGCTGACCCACTCTGCACACCCCAGAGGTCTCCCCCAGCTCTCATAAGGGCCCTCCTTTATCCCTCTTCCCTCCTTTCTACACCCTGTTCATCTCTCAAGGCCCAGCCCAGATGCTGCCTCCCTCGTGAAGCTTCCAGGCTATTTCCAAGACCAAGGAAAGCTCAGTTTCTTGCAGGACTCCCAGCACTGTGAGTCCACTTTTTGCCTTTTGTCAGACTTACTGACATCTGTGTGAGCTCACCAGGTGCGGGGAACTTGGTTATTCCTAGGACTCTTGACAAACATTTGAGTTGAATTGCAGAACAGTTTGGGAGTAGCCACAGCCTTCCTTCTAGCTCTACTGTGTGACCTTGGGTTAGTCACGAAACCTCTCTGGGCTCTCTCCTTGTCTGATGAGGAGAGCGTAGGGCAGGATGATATCCAGGGCCCCTTCAGCTTTGACTTCCCAGTGTTCTAGGGATGGAGGGCCCTGAGGTGGGCAAGCAGAGATCAACCTGGGTGTCTGAGAGGCTGCTGCCTCCCCCTGGCTGTGGTCTCTGTAGAGCAGACTCTGTGCCCAGTACTTGTCTTTAATGTCCCTTGATTCTCACTGGCAGCTCTAAGAAGTCATTTAGGACCCTGACTGGGTAGCATGAACACCGGCTTTATTCATCTGGCAGCAAGAATTTGGTTGGCAATAAATTGCTTGGCCAACGAGAGCATAATCACTTTTCATCAGATTACCCCTCGCCAGGAGCTGTTCTGAAATCCTGTCTGTGGCTGATCCAACTCTCACTCCCAAGGAAAAAAAAAATTAAAAACAAATTAGATGCAAGGATGATGAATTTGATGAAGGGCAAAGATACCCTGAGGTTCTGTCTCCTATAGAGAGACTCCGGAAGTGGGGAGTAGGTCACAAGCAATCTCAAGAAGCTGCCAAAGAAGCCTGAGGTGGGGAGAACTACCCCCCCCACCCCAAGTCTCATACCTGCGTTGTAGGAAAGCAGGCTTCAGGCCTAATTCCACTGCATGTGTGGACAATTATTCACTCGTCAGGCAGGCAATAAGATAGTTCCCACAACCTGTTCTGTGAGCTTGGCGAGTCCCCGATCTCCATCCTGTTATATCCAACTTCACCTTGTGTGAAAGGACTATGCAGACACCACAGAATCCCACATGGGTGATTCCCTGCTTCTGGTCGACATCACACAGCAAGAAAGCCTCCTAAACCCAATGACCAGACCCAGAACCTTGCCTCAGGGGTGAAAGGCATGGGTCTCCCTGGATTCTTATGTCCTTGTCCCACAAAACAGAGTACTGTCCCCAAAGAATTTTCAGCCAGACAGCATATCGGAACCCCTTTCATTCCACCAATGCAAACTCATTCATGATATTTATCTTGCTAGTCAACAGGCTACCATCTTCTTCAATAAAACTCATTTCTGACATGCACGATGCTAATTTTCGGAGCCTTACCTGTTGATTGAAGTAAAAATAATAGAAGTGCTTATACCGGTCGCTTATGACATATGGGCTTCATCCTGAGTGTGCATGCTCGTTTGTGACCCCTGGTCTGGAGATGCTCAGTTAGGGCGACAGCTTGGAAAATTGAGTTCCTCTCTATGCTGAAGTATTTGGAAGTAAATTATGGACATCATAACAAGAAACCAATAACAGGAGACCCCGTGACCTTGCAATCACAGAGTTTGAAGAGAGAAAAATAATTTACGAAACCTTATCTCATCCACAGCTTCTCTCCCCAGCTGGAGATTTCAGTCACTGACTCAGTACAAATCCCTGATCCCCGTCACCAGCTGCCCCATGACCCTGGCCACAGGGAGAGACACCAAACTCTCCAGAGCCTGGACCCCAGGTGACTTTAACAGAGGAGCCTGGCATAGATCTTAGAATAGCACGTGATCCTAACTATTCAGGCCACCAGATGAGCCTTCGAGCCTGAGTTCCTCTCATAAATTTACTTTGGTTTGAATTTTATGTCGGTGCCATTCCTGGGAGAGATGCGGATTTTCACCTCCTTACAATACAAACCACTAATTCAGGCCTCTGGGGGTTCTTTCATGGGGGGCTTTCACTTCCTATAAATGTACTGCCTAGATTTTTGGCACATTTGGGGATTTGGAGTCCGTTTAGCATTTTAAAAAAGCTAAGGAATATGTAAAGCATCCTAGTAAAAATATAGTTAGAGCCCAGGCGGGAGGAATAATCGTTACATTAATGCATGGGGCTCGTATTCCCAAAGGCTCTTTTTGCTTATATAAAATCTTTTTCCCCCTGGTTACTGGTCTCAGAGAATGGCAGTGTATTTACTGTTTGTTTGTTTCTGAGGCCATTGGCATTTCTGAGTCTGGGTTTTGAAGTTCCATCCATGTTTTTATTTATGAAGCAAGCATAATACAGACAGCACCTTGAACAGATCTTGAGTGTTGGACTCAGACACCCGGGGTTCCCCTCACAGCTCTACCACCCCCAAAAGTATGAGCTTGGGCTCTTCGTAGTGTCAACCTGAGCCCCAGTGTCTGCATGTGCGAAATGGTGCTAATAAAACTTATTAGGGGTCATGGGATGGCTAAATTAATCAGCATTTGTAAAGTACTTGTCAGTTAGGAAGTGCTCAGTTAAGGATAGGTGCTTAGCCTGAGGCTAACCTTACCGTGCCTGTGTATGGAAACAGCTTTAGAAATGGGTGCACTTGGGTGTTGTGAGTGGCCCTATTCTGAAGAATAATTAGTGAGCTAGTGGATCTAAAGCTGTGTGGGGGCACTTAGACCAGGGGTATAATGCACTTAACATCTGGTCCCCCAGCTCTGGACCCTGCTTGGTAGCCTGAGCAAGGCTCTAGAAACCAGACCTTCTCTGGAGCCTCACCTTGAAGCTGGCGGTGGCTAGTGCTGGTCCAGATGAGAAACGACTGTCAGTCACAGATCCCTGGTTGGGAGACACACGAGGCACCTGCTTTCCCCGCTCCTCAGCACCTCCCCTCACCACCACCGCCTCCTGTGGCTCAGCCCACCCACCAACCGCCCCAGGTCAGGAGGAAGGTCCAGCTCTGCATCAGCAGCCTGCGGCCGGGTCCTTCCGACCTTCTGCCACCTCTTCTCTAGCCCGTCCTTCCCTGTCTCTCGCACCTGGGCTCTGACCACGGAGGTGTTGCTTCGGTCCCTGTCCGGGGTTTCAGAGGTTCTAGAACTAGAGTCGAGCATTGCTCCCTCACCCTCCCCTTTGCCAGGCCCCAAGTGTCACGCCCCTGGCTGCCCTGGGACTGGGGTCCTGCTACCTTGTCGTAGGCACCCCTCACCCTGGGCTCCCCACTCAGTGTCCACTGCCTGGCCCATCACCACGCATCTGTGGGCTCATCTGGGCTTGGCCTTGGCCACCCTTGGGCTTGTGTGTCCCACCCTGACTGATCCCTGGGCTGGACCCACAGGGCATGGCCGCTGCCAGGCCCAGTTGACAAGGGCACAGTCAGCACAGGGGCCATCTGCTGGGTCCCCAGGGGGGCTCTGCATACTTGGCTGGGAGTCAGGAAGTCTCAACTGGGGAGCAGTATCCCCCCTCACAGCCTCTGCTGTGGACTGTTCTGCAACCCTGGCTTTTTGCTCACGCCGTCTCTGCAGGCTCCAAAGCAGCCTGTGTGTCAGGTATGTGGGAGGGGGTACAGATCCTGCGGATCGAGAGGGGGAAGCTGCCAGCTGTAGGGAAGAGCGGGGCAGGGGTGGGTGGGTAGCTGCTGCCGGGACCGCACACTCTCCTGTCCCCTCCACACTGCACTGGCATTTCTGGGACCAAAGGAAGCCTCCATCCCAGATGCTTCGGGGATGAATGTAGAGACATGGGCAGAATCAGGCCATCAGTATGTCCCTGGTCAATAATTAACATAAACGAGACTCCAGAGCTAGTTTTCAGTGTCCAGCCCCTTATCCGGCACTTCCCCAGGTTCTGACTAATTGATCTGAAGCGGTGTCTGGGTGGAAGTGTTTTTCAAAGCTCTCCAGGTGATTATGATGTATAGCCGGTGCTGAGAACTTCTGCTCCAGGGCTTCACTGGTCAAAGCGTGGTCAGGGGCCCAGCAAAACTGACGTCACCTGGGAGCCTGTTAGAAATGCAGGGGTGCTGGCTGGCTCAGTTGGTTACGCGTTTGACTCTTGATTTCGGCTCAGGTCATGATCTCATGATTTGTGAGGTCGGGCCCTGAACCAGGCTCTGCGCTGACAGCGTGGAGGAGCCAGCTTGGGATTCTCTCTCTCTCCCTCTCTCTCTCTGCCCCTTCCCAGCACGTGCATGCTCACACACACACACTCTCTCTCTCAAAATAAATAAACACTTTAAAAATATATAAATAAATGCAGACTCTCAGACCCCACCTATGGAATCCAAATCCACTTTGTAAGATCTTAAATGTGGGAAGCACTGTGGGAAATGAAATCAATCTTCACCCAATGAGGGCTGCTTTAGGATACTTCTGGCTGCCACTTAATGGCTGTGACTGTGCCCGTGTCAACTGGGCCTGGCAGCGGCCATGCCCTCGTGGGCCCTGCCCAGGGCTCAATCAGGGTGGGACACATAAGCCCAAGGGTGGCCAAGGCCAAGCCCAGATGGACCCACAGATGGGCAAGTGCATGGTGATGGGCCAGGCAGTGGACACTGAGTGGGGAGCCCAGGGTGAGGGGTGCCTACGACAAGGTAGCAGGACCCCAGTCCCAGGGCAGCCAGGGGCGTGACTCTTGGGGCCTGGCAAAGGGGAGGGTGAGGGAGCAATGCTCGACTCTAGTTCTAGAACCTCTGAAACCCCGGACAGGGACCGAAGCAACACCTCCGTGGTCAGAGCCCAGGTGCGAGGGACAGGGAAGGACGGGCTAGAGAAGAGGTGGCAGAAGGTCGGTAGGACCCGGCCGCAGGCTGCTGATGCAGAGCTGGACCTTCCTCCTGACCTGGGGCGGTTGGTGGGTGGGCTGAGCCACAGGAGGCGGTGGTGGTGAGGGGAGGTGCTGAGGAGCGGGGAAAGCAGGTGCCTCGTGTGTCTCCCAACCAGGGATCTGTGACTGACAGTCGTTTCTCATCTGGGACTAGCACTAGTCACCGCCAACTTCAAGGCGGGGCTCCAGAGAAGGTCTGGTTTCTAGATCCTTGTGAGGAATGGGTAACTAATCTTTGTATCAGTTTTCTCCAGAGAAGCAGAACCAAATTTCTTCTCCAGGAAACCTGCTTTTGCTTGTGAGGCCTTCAGCTGATTGAATGAGATGCACCCACGTTATGGAGAGTTACCGCCTTTACTTCAAGTTAGCTGATTGTAGAGGTAACCTCGTCTACAAATACCTTCACGGCCATGCCTAGATTAGTGTTTGATCGAATCACTGGGTGATGCAGCCTAGCCATGCATGAAAGTAATCATCACACCCTCCAAAGGGTCCACTGGTGTCGTTGTGCAGTCCCAGTGCCTTTGGGGGAGGAATTGTTTGCCTGCCTATCCGTATGCAGAGATGGATGCTGGTGTTTGGTAGGGACAGGAGTGGATCCTTCCTGTCCTTCTCCACCCTGCCCAGGATCAGGTTCCCAGCACCCAGAGTTTGATCCGTGCCACAGTCTCCCAACCATGCTTTCCAGCCTCTTCTCACACCACAGCCAGAAAGACCTTCTTTTAAAATTTTTATTATTATTATTTTTTAAATTTATTTTTGAGAGCAACAGAAAGCTCAAGCAGGGAGAGAGAGAGAGAGAGAGAGAAGAAGAATCCGAAACAGGTCCCAGGCTCTGAGCTGTCAGCACAGAGCCCAATGTGGGGCTCAAACCCACAGACTGCAAGATCATGACCCACACTTAAGTTGGATGCTCATCTGACTGAGCCACCCAGGCGCCCCCAGAAAGACCTTCTTAAAGCAAATCCAGTCAGCTCACTCCCTATCTCCCTATTTAAACTATTTTGGTTGCCTTTCTCTTAGCACAGCTTACTTCCAGCCAAGCCACTACCTGCAGGAACCACCAATACTTACTGAAAAATCCAGGCAGCTTCATATCATTAGGTCTTTGCTCATGCCTAGAATGCACTTCTTTACTTATGTACTCTCTCGTGTGTAAAAAATAACATTTTTTAATGTTGTTCAATTTTGAGAGAGAGACAGAGACAGAGTAAGCAGGGGCGGGGCAGAGAGAGCCAGAGACACAGAATCCAAAGTAGGCTCCAGGCTCTGAGCTGTCAGCATAGAGCCTGATGCAGGGCTCGAACTCATGGCCTGCGAGATCATGACCTGAGCCGAAGTCAGACACTTAACCAACTGAGCCACCCAGGCACCGTATCCTGTCTCCTATCTTGTCTGTCACTCCTATCTATGTACACACACTCATACGCACATGCATATGCACACGTGTGAGCACACACTCAAGAATACCCAGTGGTGTGTCTAGACTTCCTCTGTGAAGGGTTTTCTTGCCTCTCCTCGCCACTTAAGACTCACCACTCTGTCCTTTTTTCCTTCTCATCCACTTACCCTATGCACTTGCCCACCCTGGGCTCTATATAAACTTCCAGCACAGGGCCTGGCACATCTTATGGCACTGATTTTTATCTGTCTATCTTCTGTAGTGATAGTGCATTCCATGGGAGCCTGTCTCAGGTAGTACCACAGTGTCCGATATACATGCAGTCGATTCTCAATCAGTGATGGAAGGAATGAGCAACTAAATGGATACACACATGCATGAATACCAAGCTTCCCCAAACCAACTAATTTCTTATTTTATCCTTTGAAGCTTCCTGATGCCTTTCTTTTTTTTACTTAAAAAATTACTTATTTATATTTTGAGAAAGAGAGAGAAACTGTGAATAGGGGAAGGGCAGAGAGAGAGAGGGAGAGAAAGAATCCAAAGCAGCCTCTGAACTGCCAGCATGGAGCCTGATGTGGGGATTGGACTCATTGTGAGCTCATAATCAGAGCTGAAGCCAAGAGTCAGGCACTTAACCAACTGAGCCACCTAGGCACCCCAGAAGTTTCCTGATGCCTTCTAACTCCCACTGACAACCTGAGACTCAAAGAGGATGCTTGGGTCCCATTAGGTTGACCAGAATCCCACTCCTTCTCCCCACTGTTGAGCACCGCAGAGGTTGGGGTAACAAGTGCAGTAGCTTGCATGGGTTGAGCACTTACCACGTGCTGAGCTCTATGTGGATCATTTCATCGAGTACTTCTAACTCTGAGGGCAAGTACTTATATTATCCCCGCTTTGTAGATGAGAAAACTGAGACTCAGTGGCATAGCTAGTAAGGGGCAGAGGTGGGGCTTGAACTTCGGCAGCCTGATTCCAGGCATCCCCTCAACCATCACACTAGACTGTCTCCCAGGGGGACATCCAGTTTCATTGAACGATTTGGTGGAAAGCACTTTATTTACATAAACCTGATTCAGACCACAATTTGATTTAAAAAGTATATTTTCACTTTTATTATTTATAGGTAATGTTGATGCATGATGAAGTCTCTTCTACTGTACTTATTTTTTATTGAGATATAATTCACATATCATAAATTCATCCTTTTAAAGTGTACAGCTTAGTGGTTTTTAGTATATTCATAAAGTTGTACCATCACCAGCGAGTATCTGATTCCAGAACATTTTTATCACCCCCTTCCCCCAAAGAAACCACATATACCCGTCAGAATCACTTCCCATCGTCTCTCCCTCTAGCCCCTGGCAATCACTAATCGGCTTTTGTCTCCATGAGTTTGCTTATGCTGGACATTTTATATAAATGGAATCATATTTTGGGTCCTTTTGTGTTACTTCTTTCACTTAGTGTGATGTTTCGAGTTTCATCCATGTTGTAGCATGTATCAGGAAATCATTCCTTTCTGTGGCTGGATAATATTCTCTTGTATTGTAGTCTGAATAATGACTTCCAAAGAAATCCACGGCCCATCCCTGGAATGTGACCTTATATAGCAAAAGGGACTTTGCAGATGTGATTAACTAAGAATTTGAGATGGGGAGATTATCCTGGATTATGATAAAGAAAAGGATACAAGCAGGATTGCCCGGGATAGAGGGATTTCAAGCCAAGGAATATCCAGTGGCCCCTGGAAGTAGAAAAGTCAAGGAAAGAGATTCCCCCTTCAGAGCCTCCAGAAGGCACAAGTCCTGCCTCTAGCCAGTGAAACCATTTAAGGGCTTTCAGCCTCCAGAACAGTAAGATAAGAAATGTGTATTGTTTTGGAAATTTCTGGTAATTTGTTACAGGAGTAATAGGAAAACAATAATATGGATACAGCACATTTTGTTTATCCATTAATTCATTAATGGACATTTGGGGTTTCCTTTTTTGTACTTTCTAGCCATTGTGAATAATGCTGCTATGAACATTCATGAACAAGTTTGTGTGTGGACGTATTTTCAATTCTCTTGGGTCTGTATCTGGGGGGCGGGGATTGCTGGGTCAGAGGGTAACTCTGTTTAACTTGATGAGGTTTGTTTTGCAGGCTCTTGCCCATCCTGAATGACCAGCAAAGTTTCCAACAGGGCAGCAGGGCAAGCTGATGGCTGGGCAGTATGGGGAGGTTATCATACGGGAGCTCTGGGGATGATGGGCAGTGTGGAAGTTCCAAAGAGCATTTCTAAAGCTCGAGCTGCCACTTCATGCATATGCAGCACTTTCCCAGAGCCAAAGGAAATGGGACTGCAATCACTTTTTGTGTGTATTTACTCAAAAGTAGAAGCGGGTATGCTGTTTCCTAAAGCTGCTGCTGAAACCGTGTAGGTACACCTAATTTTGTAAAAATACGCTGATAAGGATTTCAAAGGACAGTCACAACAGTGAATAAGGACAGTGTTTGTCAAGTGGCTTCAGACCCTGCAATGGCACCGGAAAACCTCCTGTGAGCCTCAGGCCAGGCCCTGGGAAGGGCTCCTTCATGTCGGTTTGGATTTAGTTCCCGCAGAACCCCCTGGGGAAGTATGGCGTTCCTCCGTGTGTTACATTTGAGGATGACAGGGCATCTAAGCGAAGGGAAGTGTCTGCCCAGGTCACAAAGCTGTTGCTTGATGGAGTCAGAATTCAAACAGATCTGTCTGCCTTAAATTACTTTTATTTCAGTAGGAAAGGAGGACGTTTCCTTCAAGGTACTTATTTGGGTTTGTAAGTACACATTCCAAGAGGCCTTCGGCAGTCACCTGATCTACAACTTCTCTGGTTCGCATTAGAACGGGAAGTCCTTCTGCGGGAAGTGGAGACAAAAGTCTTCTAGCTCCCCTTAGGAACTGGGGAGGACAGAGGAATTAAGCAGTCTGGTAGTGGTTTTTGTTTTGCTTCTTTGTTTCGTATTTTTGTTTCTTGAGCACCTACCAGAAGCCAGGTTTCTCCTACGGTCGTCGCTGCATCCTTTTGAGGTACTATTATCAACACTACAGATGAGAGGAGGGAATATGGAGAGGTTATGTCCCCCACGTGACACAGGTGGTAAATATTAGAGTCAGGATCTGAATCCAGGTTTGGTGATTGGAAAGCCCTTGCTATTTTCACCACATAAGTGGTGAAATTACTCTATTTCTTAATCACTTTTTGGTTTGGCATCTGAGACTCAGAATGAGGATTCTTCTTTCTGGGAAACGTGGTGGGTCACGTGAGAGAACAGAGAGGTCCAAGCAGGTGCCTCAGACGCCTACCTTGAGGTCTCAGTTGGTGACGTCTGAGTTTGGGAAGGAAGACGCAGAGGCACCAAGCTGGGAGGGGCCAGAGAGACTCATCTGGTACAACATCAAAGCTTAGACCCAGAAAAGGAGTACAACGTGGCAGGCCATCGAGGGGATGCAGAAAGAGCGGGAGATTGGGGACCAAATTCTGCTCTACCCACTGGGCACGCTTAGGCAAGAGATTTAATTGGGAGCTAGGAGGGCCCTGTGGCAATTAGAAAGAAGACAAGTGACCCAGCAGCAGGTATTCAGCATGCCTGGCCCTCCCAGGCAGCAGGGCCCTAACGGCTGAAGCAGACCAACTGTCCTTGCCGGGCGTTCTTGGAGGCTTAGGAGACGCCTGTGAGCCTACGGGAGGCTGGAGCCTTCTTCTTCCTCCATCACCGCCGAGAGGCTGGGTTCCCACTCAGGCCCGCCACGCCTGTATGTCACCGACAGCAAGGCCTTGGGTGGTCAGGACTTTTGGGCAAAGAGCTTTGCAGAATCTGGAAATCCAGCTCAGCGTTTCCTCAGGCTGCAGCCCCTAGGGACCGGAGTAACATCTACACTGCAATCCCGCAGGCGGCCGCTTCCTTGTTGCTAAGCGACCAAATATTTGATATTAAGTTCCTGTTGATGAAGCTAATTGCAAAGGTTAATTGTCCTCCCAGATGAAAAACGCTCCAGGAATGTATTTAGGAGTTGGTCTTTATGAACTTCTGATAGAATGCGATTTTTGGACAAAGCCTGTTTTTCAGGCGGTGATGGCATCAGCACTTTGTTCTTTATGCTTTGGTCATTTCTTAGAGCTGAAGTTTTCAAACTTAGCAAAGGGACTGTTGTAGGGGACTCGCGGGTAAGAGGTCGAGGCGCGCTAAGGAGGTGGGTGGACTCCCCAGAGCCGCGCCCCCCGGGAAGCCCCGCCCCCCGGGAGCCCCGCCCCCCGGGAGCCCCTCCTCACTCCTCTCCGGCCTCTCTCCAGCCCGGTGCCATCCCTGTGGTGCTAGCTGCTGGCTTCTCCTTTGCCTTTCCATTACTAAGCGGTCATGTCCTTGAGAGGTAAAGCTGTGCTACCTACCTCTGTGTTTGGAGTATCCAGCCTAGAACCTGATGCAGGGCAAGTGAGCAGTGAATGCATCAATCATAAATGACACCCTAATGTGTCACGAACCAGGCTGGTCACTAATATCTTCGAATCAGCTAAAATACTTGATTTAAAGATCATGGAATGTAGATTCAGCACTGTTCCAGTTGCTGGGTTACGGTCCCTGGGGATGCAGGTCAGGGGCATGGGAACAGAGGAAATAGTGGGTTTTCATGTCACCTCCAGTATTTACTGGTTATGTGACCTTGGGCAGGTGGCTTAATCCTTCTGGAGGCCCCGTCTCCTCGTCTTTGAAAGGGGATGATAAAACCCACTAAGGGCTGTTCTAAGAACTGGTATCGGCTCTATACAATACCTGGCACCGTGCCTGGCAGAGCAGGAGTTCAATAAATGGTAGCTATTCTTTTGTGTGGTGGTGTTTTCCAGCAAGAAGCTGGAATGGTTACTGTGGGACAGACTGCCTCAGCCAGGAGGGCAAATTCTGATTTGATTCATGAAGGTTCTTTGGAAAGACACAGCACCAAAGCCAGGGGAGGAGTAGTAGGCAAACAGGAGTGGCGGTGTGGCTCTCCAAACATCTCCAGTGGCATCTTTTCCATTCCACAAGTGAGACTTTAAGAAGGCTTTCTTTCCAAGAGAATGCTGAGCCTCTCATTAGAGGGGCTGTGAGTGGTGCTGGGGTGATCACATGGGAGCCTGCTGCTGGCCCTGCTCGGGGTCACCTGTGAGGACCACTATGCAGGTGACAACATCACAGAGGGGCTTCCAAGGATCTAGGTGGAGCTCAGATCCTGACACTTTGGCTTCTGTCTGCCACACATTCAGCCCTCATTCAGCACATATTTAGGGAAGACGAGGGGGTCAGAGATGGAAGACATGCGTCCTACTTCAAGGAGCTCATGGTCTAATTCAGAGGTTAGCAAACATTTTCTATAAAGGGCCAGCTAGTAAATATTCTCAGCTTTGTGGACCATATGGTGTCATGCAATTACTCAATTCTGCCACTGTAGCATGAAAGCAGCCATAGGCAATATGGAAATAAATGGGCACGACTGCGTTCCAGTAAAACTTAAAAATCCAAGTTTACCCAAGGACTGTAGTTTGCCAATGCCTTAGAGAAAGACAAAGGGGTAAACAGATCTTTACAGTAGGTGTCATCATGCAGATGTTACATGGGATATAGCAGGTATCCAGGCAAGGAAAAGATACTTGCTTAAAAAACTTCTTGAAGGGGATGCCTGGGTGGTTCAGTCGGTGAAGTGTTTGACTTAGGCTCAGGTCATGATCTCACAGTTTGTGAGCTGGAGCTCCACATCGGGCTTTTTGCTATCAGTGCAGAGCTCACTTCAGATCCTCTGTCTCCCTCTGTCTCTTTCCTCCCTGTCCCCAAATAAATACAACATTAAAAACAACAACAAAAAGAAACTCCCTGAAGGGGTGCCTGGGTGGCTCAGTCGGTTTGGTGTCCAACTCTCAGTTTCAGCTCAGGTCATGATTTCATGGTTTGTGATTTTGAGCCCCACATCGGGCTCTGGGCGGACAGTTTGGAGCCTGCTTGGGATTCTCTCTCTCACCCTCTCTCTGTTTCTCCCCCACTTTTTTTTGCTCTCAAAGTAAATAAATGAACTTTAAAAAAAGTTAAAAAAAAAAAAAAAAGAAACCTCCTGAAGAAATCAGCTGGGTGCCTTTGGCGAAGTCACTTTTAGTTTCTCAGTGGGGTATTAATATTATAGAGATCATAGGTTAAATGTGAGGGCTTATACACCTAACATACTGTCTGGGTCATGGTTATATCCATAAATCAACTCAATAAATGTCAGCAATAATGATACCTGATGTTTTTGAGGGCCTTTTATATGCTAGCCACTCTTTCATGCACTCTCTATATATTATTTCATTTAAACCCTATAACTACACTATGAGAGATCTATAATCCTTCCAAGAAGATGCTGAGCCTCTCATTAGAGGCTCTATATGAGAGATCTATAATCATTCTTTCCATTTTACATATGATAAGACAAAGGCACAATGAGGTTAAATAAATCTGGAAAGGGCACAGCCAGGACTTAAAGACAGATTCCTGAGCCAGAACTCTAACTCACAATTACCACTGATAGTATATATTAGGCCCCACTCAAGCCAGGACAGATAATTGCTAGTCAGCAGGCATGTTTCTGTGGGCAGTGGGTGATGGGTTCATTGCTTACTCTCTGGCGGCAGAGCCTGAACCTAAGTGTCCGAGTGATGCCCACACCCTATTACCCTGACACCCAATGGGTCATTCCAGCCACGTTTGCTTCAAGGACTCAAGGGCACAGATGTGTGGTGGTGTCTTCCAACCCTCTGTACTTGGCAGTACAGTGTGCTTATTGTATCAAGCTTCATGCCTTCCCTATCCTTTCTCCCCTTATGTCTGATCACCAACTACCCTCAAAAACAAACAAATAAAATATATGGAGTCCTGTAAGGATGGGCAATGATAATCCTCACTCACCATTTTGGACCCATTTGTTTAGAGTTAAATTTCATGCTATGCCCACAATGGGGGCAAATGAGCCAACTCTATCAATAAATAGAGCCACAAACACTGTGGACTAAGGATGCCTTTGTCCACTTCTTGACTGATGGCCTCCCAGGGATCGGACCATCTCACTTGCAGTCTATGCTTTTAGCAGGTAATTGCATTTCTTAACCATGCTGCTTCAGACCAAGTTACACAAGTACAATTCCTGGAAGTCTGACACAGTTTGTCAGAATAGCAGGGCAGAGCTCATCTTACTGGAAATCTCTCTTAGTCTCTGGAGAGGGGGCTGGTTCAGTATAGCAACATCAGGAGCCCCAGCCCCCTTAGCGTTCACGGGGCTTCCAATTAGAGGACGCCCTTGAAGTTGGGGTATGAGTCAGCCCAAGTCTGTAAGAGACAGCTTTTATCTGGCCCAAGGTCAAATTTCAGAGCACTAGACTCCAGGGAAGAGGCCCATCCATGTTTAAGGATTGGTGTCTGCCCCCAGCTAGCTCATAATGATAATAACAGCAAAAGATACTATTGACGGGGTTCCTGTGGACCAACAGCTCTTATGCAAACACTTTTCAGCATTGCCTTTCTCTTGTTGCACCTGCTACTGCAGTGGCCAGCTCTGCATGGGCGTTGGCCCATTTCCCACAGGTACATCTTGATAGTTTCTCACCTCAGCTATGTGTGTGTACCATGTGCCTTCTACGCTAGAATTTCTCTGTTGATTCCAGGGTAAAACTCCACGCTGCATCCCACAAGGGGAAACACAGAAATGCAGAGTTTGTCCCCCATAAGATGAAATGTTGGCCAGTTGGAGATAGAAGCCACCAAATACATTCTTCTCTCATTCTCTCTCCTAAGAGACGGTTCTAAGACACATCTCATATTGCCCAAGAGCTTTCAGAAATGCCACTATGATTAAGCATTATGGGATTGCTTCTATCAGTGACAGCCAGAATCCGGTGGCTATAGTGTGCTCAGGCTGGAGGATTTCTTGGCATGGGTGGGGTGGGGGGAGCTAGTCCCCAGAGCAGAGTCTGTCTAGGATGAGAGGCTCCCACCAAGTGTTAAAGGCATCGGTTTCAGTAATGAAGATGAACTAGATTAGGCTAAGCAGGAATCAGATAGAGGTAAATTGTTTTAATATCAAAAAGGTCTACCTATGTTCTTGACTTTCTGAGGATGTTGGCTATTTACTGACATAAATGTAGAGTACATTGAAATCTGCCTTTATGCTGTAGGATATACTCCCTCTAGCTGCTCCCAAGGTTGGGCTATGTAGCTTTCTGGACCAAGAGCTAATGGAATATCAAGTCTGAGAAGGCTATTTCTGGATGGTCTTAGATTAGCACTTGAGCCAAAGCTCCCACATAGCCTTTGAAATTCCAGACAAGATAAACTCAGGACAGACCTTAGGTATGATAACACGCATCTTAGCCATGACTCTGAGCCTGGAATTCATTCCTTCATGCACATTTGGAGCAGTGCTAACTAATCTAGGATTTTATTCATCAGGCCCTTCTGTTGGCTTCAACTAGCTATTCTTTTGCCCAGTAGTCACAAATGGGGTGCGGCAGAGACAATGCTAACATGGGGACATAGAAATATCATGTTTCACAATTTCCCCTGCAGTCTGCAACCTCAGACTGGGTTCTAATTTATGGGATGTAGGCAGATATATGCCACTTTTAGTCCTGGCCTTAAAACTCTATGTATGTATATTTGCCCACACTTTGTTTTTATTTTTTTCTCCTCCACCTAGTTGGAAGCAAAGGTCTCCAGCTGGGTGTAGCCCATGATGAATGGAATTCAATTCTCGACACTGCTTGGAGGTGGAGGTACCCAGGAGAGGCACCTGCAGCACGTCAGCTATGTTAAGCCACTGAGTTCTGGGACTGATTGTTACTGGAGCTTAGCTCACGAATGCTAACCAAGGAGGGGACAGTGCCCTTCTAGTCCTCTTGTCCCCAAATCACCCCGAGATGGCTGGGGAGCAGTTATGCATCCTCCCCTGGTCTTTGGCTCACCAGTCTTTGCCAGGCTGGGTCATAATGGAGGTGAGGGACGATTTTACTGAAGGGCCAGGTACATTTCAGAAGAGCAGTGTCCTGTGGGAGGAGAGTTTGTGACTTACTGTGGTCATTCCCTGTGCATATAAGGGAAGAACCTCAGAGAAGCAGCCCTCATGGCTTCAGACCTCAGTCTTGCTTCCACCTGGTACCCTCTCAACTCTATTGGGCTTTGTCCTCATCCTTGGTTCTTCACAAGAAGATGAGATTCCACCCCTCAGATCCTTTAGGTTTTGTAAACCAGAGCGCTGTAGGCTTCCTTTCAGCTGATAATGGTGGTTCTGCTGTCCCTGGGAGGGAGGGGTAAGGGTGTCTATGGGATGGAGTCTTCTCCCATCTCTCCCCTGCAAGGGGCTCTGACTGCCTCCTTCACAAACTTATCTGAGAAGCAAGTGCCCTTCTTCATGGGTGCAGTCCTTTTTTCTCAGAGGCAACCTGGCACGGACTCATTTGAGGAAAGGACATTTTTCTAGGTTGGAAGTTTTGACCTCATCACTTTACCAAATAGTGACCCCTTTCATTAATGCAAGGGGCCTTTGGTTCTTGTGGGGGCCTAAAGTAGCTCATAAAGGCCACTAACTGGGCTACAAGTCTCTCATTTTTGCCATTCAGAAGAGGTGACAGCCTCTCCTTTGGGAGGGATGGGTCTCAAATTATTCAACTCTGTTGGGGCATTCCCAAGTTATTTTCATGCTTTCCCCAAATTATATACACATATATACACACATGCACACACACGCGCACACACACACACGTATATACACACACAGTCTCTAGATGGTAGATAAGGTCATTCCTAAGCAAAGCACACAGAGCACATTCCTGTTTCAGGGCCTTTGCACCTGCCCCTCTCTCTGCCTCCAACACCTGGCTTCCATATTTCCACCTGGCTTGCTCCCTTCTCTCATCCAGGTAGTTGCTCAGATATCATCTTTTCAGGGAGAGAAGATCATCCTATAAAATTGCATCCCTCTTTTTCCAGAGTCCTTATCTCCTTCCCCGGCTTTATATGCCCTCCCAGCACTTATCACATTCTGACAGGCTATATATTTTACCTGTTTGTTAGTTCACTATTTCCCCCAAAGAACATATGCATTCCATGAAAATAAGAGTTTTCATCCATGTTGTTTCCTCTTATATCCCCTGCATCTACAACAATGCCTGGAATATGGCAGGTGATCAAAAGATAATTGGTTTTATTTATTTATTTTTTATTATTTTTTATTTATTTTTTTACAAATAGTTTATTGTCAAGTTGTTTTCCTATATCACCCAGTGCTCATCCCCACAAGTGCCCCCCTCCATGCCCATCTACCCCCTCCCCCCACATCCATCAGTCCTCAGTTTGTTCTCAGCATTCAAGAGTCTCTCATGGTTTGCCTCTCTCCCTTTCCCCCACCATTTCCGCCCTTCTTCTCCCCCTTGTTCCTCCGTCAAGTTCCTCCTAATCCTCCTATACGTGCAAACATATGATATTTGTCCTTCTCTGCCTGACTTATTTCGCTCAGCATAACACCCTCAAGGTCCATCCATGTTGCTACACATGGCCAGATTTCATTGTTTCTCATTGCCATGTAGTATTCCATGGTATAGATAAACCACATCTTCTTGATCCATTCATCTGTTGATGGACACTTAGGCTCTTTCCATGTTTTAGCTATTGTGGAGAGTGCTGCTATGAACATTGGGGTACATGTGCTCCTATGCCTCAGCATTTCTGTATCCCTTGGGTAAATTCCTAGCAGTGCTATTGCTGGGTCATAAGGGAGTTCTATTGTTAGTTTCCTGAGGAACCTCCACACTGTTTTCCAGAGGGGCTGTACCAGTTTACATTCCCACCAACAGTGTAGGAGGGTGCCCGTTTCTCCACATCCTCGCCAGCATCTAGAGTTCTCTGATTTGCTCATTTTAGCCACTCTGACTGGCGTGAGGTGGTATCTCAGTGTGGTTTTGATTTGTATTTCCCTGATGAGGAGGGATGCTGAGCATCGTTTCATGTGTCTGTTGGCCATCTGGATGTCCTCTTTGGAGAAGTGTCTGTTCATATCTACTGTCCATTTCTTCACTGGGTTGTTTGTTTTTTGGGCGTGTAGTTTGGTGAGTTCCTTATAGATTCTGGATATTAACCCTTTATCTGATATGTCATTTGCAACTATCTTTTCCCATTCTGTTGGTTGCCTATTAGTTTTGTGGATTGTTTCCTTTGCTGTGCAGAAGCTTTTAATCTTGATGAAGTCTCAATAGTTTATTTTTGCTCTTGATTCCCTTGCTTTTGGGGATGTGTCAAGTAAGAAGTTGCTGCGGTGGAGGTCAAGGAGGTTGTTTCCTGCTTTCTCCTCTAGGGTTTGGATGATTTCCTGTCTCATGTTCAGGTCCTTTATCCATTTTGAGTTTATTTTTGTGCATGGTGTGAGAAATTGATCTAGTTTCATTCCTCTGCATGTTGCTGTCCAGTTCTCCCAACACCATCTGTTAAAGAGGCTGTCTTTTTTCCATTGGGTATTCTTTCCTGCTTTGTGAAAGATTAGTTGGCTATATACCTTTAGGTCCAGGTCTGAGTTCTCAATTCTATTCCATTGGTCTCTGTGTCTATTTTTGTGCCAATACCATACTGTCTTGATGATGACAGCTTTGTAGTAGAGGCTAAAGTCTGGGATGGTGATACCTCCTGTTTTGGTTTTATTCTTCAATATTACTTTGGCTATTCGGGGTCTTTTGTGGTTCCATACAAATTTTAGGATAGTTTGTTCTAGTTTTGAGAAGTATGCTGGTGCAATTTGGATTGGAATTGCATTGAATATGTAGATTGCTTTGGGTAGTAATGACATTTTAACTATATTTATTCTTCCTATCCATGAGCATGGAATGTTTTTCCATTTCTTTTTGTCTTCTTCAATTTCCTTCATAAGTTTTCTATAGTTTTCATCATACAGATCTCTTGTATCCTTGGTTAGGTTTATTCCGAGGTGTTTTATGGTTTTTTGTACAATTGTGAATGGGATCAGCTTCTTGATTTCTCTTTCTGTTGCTTCATTATTGGTGTATAAGAATGCAACCGATTTCTGTATGTTGATTTTGTACCCTGCAACTTTGCTGAATTCTTGGATCAGTTCTAGTAGGCTTCTGGTGGAGTCTGTCGGGTTTTCTATATATATAGAGTATCATGTAGTCTGCAAAAAGTGAAAGTTTGACTTCCTCTTTGCCAATTCTGATGCCTTCAAAAGATAATTGTTAAATGAATTAGTGATCCCCTTTTCCAGACAAAGAAGCAAAGTCTCAGGTGGGGTAGTTAGAGCTAGTGTGTATCAAGAAAGATTTGGAACCTAGGAATTTCTGCTTCAAAGTGTTTTTATTTCCCGCTCTGGCATCAGACTTCAGGCGTGCACGCTATGGCCAAGGGGCTGTTACGTGGGACGATGCAGCCACAGGGAGAAAACTCACTGGCTGACACCAGGTACCAGCGACCTGCCTGCCCCGGTAGCTGTGCTTCGTTTGCAGGGTTTCTCTTCTGCCCACAGAAGCATTTACCTCGTCAGCAGCATCCGTGGTCTCTGAAATTGCTTTGCCTCTCTGTGGATCAAACACCTTCAGCTTCCAACCTGCAAATATTGCCTTTGAGGTTTTCAAGCCATGCTTCCATTCTGTCGTGCTTGGGGGGGGGTCAGGCGTTCTGGGACCCCGTTGTCACCACACACTTCTTATTGGTGTGTTGTCTGTGCCTTCCTTCTCAGGCAGTTCATTCTCCAGAAGACGTGACTTGTGATTAGCTACTCGCATTTGCTGATCAGGATTTCAACAGCCACATTCACCTTTGCTTCGAGCCATAAAGCTTTCCATGGCAGGGATCAAGTGTTGCTTTAAATCAGTTGGGGCTTTAACTCATGCTGGTGGCTGCATCTGCCCCCAGAGATTCTGATTCCACTGATCTGGGCATTGGAATTTTTTAAATCTCCCCTGCTGATTCTAAATGTGCAGCCAAGTTTGGGAATGCTGCTTCGATGGGCTGCAGAGCCTCTTTCTGAGAGGGGTGGTAGACAGTACAATGCAGCTGAAAACACATGCGTTTCAGAAATAATCACATCTCATTTCCAAATTCTCCTGTCTGCCCTCACCCTACATCTTGCTGGGACATGGAGACAACATCCTTCTAAGTTCCGTTGTGGTATTCTGATATTTCTATTTCCTAGATATCTTTCTTACTACAAATAATGGCAAACTCTGTTGAGTATGAGGTTCTTTCTATTGGCCATGTGTACCTCAGTTTTCTCATCAGGAATATAGGCATAATACTAGCACTGACATGGTAGGTTTGTTGAGACTTCAAGGAGCTAATATACATGATGTAGGAGTTATATGCCTGGCATTAGTTACCATTTTTGTTGTTAGGCATCTTGCTGATAAAATGCCTTCTCCAGAGTCCATTGTTATAGGAACAGACACTGGCTCCGACATAACCTTTCACCTAGATCTTGCATGACTCTTTTTTTAAAGTTTTTATTTATTTTGAGAGAGAGAGAGAGTAAGCAGAGGAGGGACAGAGAGGGAGGGAGAAAGAATCCCAAGCAGGTTCTGCACTGTCAGCACAGAACCCGATGTGGGGCTCAAAGTCACAAACTTTGAGATCACGACCTGAGCCAAAATCAAGAGTTGGACACATAAGCGACTGAGCCAGGGGTCCCCCTTGCATGACTCTTTAAGGGCTTTTGGCTTTGCCATGTCTCTGGCACACTCTAAATGTGTTACAAAGAAAGTCTCATCCTCTGTCTTCCAAAAAGTGAGTGGTATTATTGTAAATCTTGGGCACCCTGCTGAGAAGTTCCTTGGGCAAGGGCCAGCCTCACCTGCCTCTGGACCAGCATTCTGAGCCTGGGTGGTGTCTATTCCAGGGGTAGCTATTACGACACCTCCCACAGTCCCAGAAGCGGGTATGGGCAGATGCTGCCAAGACTGTGGCAATGGCCATAGAGTTGGGTAGCAGAGAACTAAGTGGAGGAACCAGCATTGGAAGGGCCCATGTGCAGACAACCCAGAAATTGTGGGCCAGCATAGCCCTGCTGTTTGGTCCAGTCACACATACAAATATCTCCTGGATTGGGGTGCCTGGGTGGCTCAGTTGGTTAAGGGCCTAACTCTTGATCTTGGCTCAGATCCTGATCTCACGGTTCAGGGGTGTCGAACTCCACGTGGGGCTCTATACTCACAGTGCAGAGCCTGCTTAGGATTCTCTCTCTCTGCTCCTTCCCTGAACACGTGCATGCACATACATTTTCTCTCTCTCTCTCTGCCTCATAAACAAATAAACATTAAAAAGAAAAAAAAAAAGATCTCCTGGATCTGGACTCAGAAAATTAACTGTGGAAGCCTGGTAAGCTGGACCTGGATCAGGGCGCAAGTATCTTTCTCTTCCTGTGGCCTTAAGTGGATGAAACAAGGGCACCCACCCAGGGAAGAGACCACAACCAAAGGGAGGCAGAAAGTGTAATAGTCGTCCCCAGTCTGGAGAGAATGATAGAGTAGCCTGTGACCATGGTCTAGACAGACTAAGTGACACAGACATGATCTCTACCTCCTGAGACTGTCGGCTGGAGACAGGGGCAGACCAAACGTTTAACAAGGGTAGCCACGTAGGGTGATCAGTTTCATGCCAGAGACATATAGGCGGCTGTGGGCACAAGTCACAGGAGACTCAGGCTCACACGGAGCTCCCAGTGGCAGCGGCTTCCCTCAACTGTGGCTGAAGCTTGTCATGCCCCCAAGCCTTTGTTTCCTTACTCCGTCTACATGTGAAGGAACTGAGAACACCATGCCTGCCTTGTGTTGGGCCTTATGTGGCTGTCTTGGCCCAGAACCTCTGAGAGGGGGGATTAGGTCCCCTTGTTCACCACTGTGTCTCTAGGGCACAGGAAAGCATGTGGCGTTAGCAGATGCTCTGTTAAGTATTTATTGAATAAACGGATGCCTGCATGAACTAACCAGTGAATCCCATTGTAGCACAATGATGGGGAGCCCAGTGAAGTGGTGCCCAGAAGTCCACATGCCAGGCAGCTGGCAGGTGGCAGGGTACAGTGTTGTCAACAAGGCAAGACCCACTCAAAATCTCCGGGGTGGGAGTTTACATCAGGGACCAATATGTACACATACAGGAGGCCAAAGGAGCCTCCGTGAATCATGGCCCCAGGACCTGGGCAGGTCTGGACCTTTGGATGAGGAATCCATGCGCCCAGCAGCTGGGAACGGCTGCCAATGGAGGCAGGGCTGACATAGTAATGAAAAAGACATATGGTCCATTCAAGAGACAGCTAGTTAGTGAAGAAATTGCTCTGGAAGTAGAATATTTCTGAGGTGGATGCAGAATCCATGGGCTTTAACCATAGATCACATCATGTTTTCAAACACATTTCGCTGTGTCGACAATTTCACTTATTCGGCAGATTGTGCCTGATTCAAGTGCCATAATTCCTGCCAATGAGACCGGAGCCACATCATTTGGGTTCCCAAATTGGGTTTGTGTATTGCAGCTAAATGGCCATCTCTTCATTTAGAGGGGCTGCAGTTTGAAGGTGCACCATCAGTACAGCGGTGATGATGGATGAGAAACCCCCAGTCAGGCACGGCCTCCCCCAGGCAGAGCTGCCTATGCACCTGGAAGGCCCTGTGCACCTGCTGGTAGTGTCATCTCATGTGTGGCCTTGTGCTTTGGGGATGGCAGATGGGGCCTGAGGCAGCTGCTGAGGGGGCAGATAGAAAGAGTCCAGAACTAAAGGGTCATATCTAGTACCTCGGACAGCTGCTTCCAAGGTTTCTCAAGACGCGTTTTGCAAGGATCGGCAAAGGATAGAGTCACCAGGACTCTGTGAAACCCAGGGTCCTTGGATATCTGTTTGAAGCAAGGCACCTGCAGGGATAGGGGGCCTGATTGAGTCAGGTTTCATGAGGTCACAAGAGCAGACACGCACAGACATGCTGCAGTGGGTGGCTCAGTTGGTTAAGATCCAACTTTGGCTCAGGTCATGATCTTGTAGTAAGTGAGTTCGAGCCCAGCATCAGACTCTGTGCTGACAACTCAGACCCTGGACCCTACTTCAGATTCAATGTCTCCTTCCCTCTATGCCCTTCCCCTGCGTGTACATGCTCTCTCTCTCTCTCAAAAATAAATAAACATTAAAAAATTTTTTAAAAAGACATGGATTAAAAGTAAATGGACAGGTAAAGATATACCATGCTAACGCTAACCAAAAGAAAGCAGGAGTAGCTGTACAAATTTCAGACAGAGCAGACTTCAGACCAAGAAAAGTTCCTAGGGACAAAGAGGGCCATCACATACTAATAAAGATGTCAATTCTCTAAGAAGACATAACAATCCTTAATATGCATGCTACTAACAACAGAGCATCACAAGTATTGTCATCTGGTTGTATATAGTGTTTCTCTTATAATTGCTTTGATCCATACTCTTAACTTCTGCCCACCCTATTATCTCTCTGAAAATGAAACACAAGACAATTTAGCTGCGTTCAGAGCTGTCAGTGGTCTCAGATGCAACAGTTCAGAGTCAGGGTTGAAACAAGGGGCTTATACAAGAAATTCAGGGAATTTGGGGATGAAGTTTGGCCTTTCATAGAAGGAGGATTGCTTCATATGAGAGCAACATTCAGAGCTTAGAAAACCAACAAGAGCTGAGACTTGAATGCTCTTGCTGCTGGTTCAGGAAAGAATTGAGGGGAGCAGGTAGAATCCAATTCAGATAAGCTGGAGCTCACGTCTGTTTCTTTTGCCTCTTCCAAAGTTGTGCTGGGGCCACATCTCAGGGATGAGCCAGGCAAGCACTGGCTCCCCTGGGAGAGAAGGAGTGGATACGAACATCTCTGACAAAGTCTTCTAACACTGAAGCTGGCTTCACGACAGACAGCCTTTGCCCCCATGTAGACAAGCATGGAAGATGAAAAATTATAAAAGTGTCAACTCAAATATGTTTAGTTCTTCGTCAAATGGCAATTCTCAGCATGTCACAGAGCTATTGGTTAACTCAGTAGTGTAACAGATGGGGCATATGAGCTCAAAATTATGCTGAAAATTTTATGAGGATCCATTAGCTTCATAGGAGCAAACCACAGCTGCTATTGGTGTACTTTGAGGAGTGATAAATACATACATACATATACACTTGTTTTCTTTAGGTGATTCATTCCTGAGGCATTTTATTTTATTTTCTCCACCAGAGCTTGGGTTGAATGCTCAGGAACGATATTTTAAAGACAGTAAACTTGTTTATTTGAGCTCTTGGGCCCCTCAGAGCAAGCCAGTCCTAACTGACCTTTCGGCACAGGATGACTCAAAGTTACAGTTTCCGGTGCTCTGTTGCAGGAAAGACCATGTCTCTCTCCTTCCTGCGCTGAGCCACGTTAGCAGGCAGCCTGAAGACAGAGCACAGGGTGAAATCAGGGCTACTGGATTTTACTTCCATCCTCCCCTTTTCTTCTCACCCCCCCACCCTCCACAGAGCAGGCACCTGGACTTACAGTGAGGCAGAACCAGGAGACGGTTCTGACTGGCAAACACTGGGCTCTCCTTCGAATTATCCCTTGTCCTGCTGACTAAGCCTTTCTTACTGAATCTTATGTGCTTGGATTCCTCTTCCCTTAGGAGTGGTTTTTTTCCAGGAAGCTCTTCATTTTTTTCAATATAATGTTCAGTTATTTTTGAGGTGGGGGAGATACAGAGAGAGAGGGAGACATAGAACCGGAAGCAGCCTCCAGACTCTGAGCTGTCAGCACAGAGCCCAGCACAGGGCCTGAACTCATGAACCACGAGATCACGACAGGAGCCGAAGTCACTCAACCAACTGAGCCACCCAGGTGTCCCTTCAGGAAGCTCTTCAGAGTTTCATGTGAATAGGCTTCTGCATGCCTGGCCCCACCAATCCAACAGATTGAACAATAAGAATAATAGTAGTCAATGATATTGAGTTCAGATCTTCCTCAACTTGCTGTGGGGTTATATCCCCATGAACCCACCATAAGAGGGAAATGTCATAGGCTGAAAGTGCATTTACCACACCTAACCTACCAAACTTCGATAACTTAGACTAGCATCCTTTAAATATGCTCAGAAAACTGACACTAGCCTACATTTGGACAAAATTGTCTCACACAAAGCCTATTTCATAATTAAGTGTTGAATATCTCACACAATTTACTGAATATTGGGCCCTGGAAATCAGAATGGGTGTATGGAGACAGAATGTCTGTGTTTGTTCCTTGCCCTTGTGATGGCGTGGCTGACTGGGCGCTGCGGCCTGTGGCCACTGCCCAGCATTGTAGGAGAGGATCATCCCACATATCGCTAGTTCAGAAACTCACACAATTCCAAGTTCAAAGCATGTTTTCTATTTATGGGGCATTGCTTTTGCACCATGGTAAAGTTGAAAAATTGTAGTTCAAGCCATCGTAAGCTAGGGACTATCTGTACTTGCTATATACCAGGTACTGTGTTAAGCATTTTGTATACTTTAATTGATTCAATTCTCAAAACAACCTTGTTAATCAAGCTTCTTTTGATTACAAATGACAGAAACTTCAAATGAAACCGGCTTGCACATAAAAGGCAATATATTGACTTAAGTAACCGAAAAGTCCAATATAAGCACATACCAAAAGTAAACAAAGTAGTGATAGGGTTCCCTCTGAGTGGTTCTTGGGTGATTTCTCTTTTCCTTTCTATGTTCTATATTATGTATTTGCTTATACTAGACATTTGGTATTTTTAAAATCAGAGAAACTTTATTTGCACGGAGCTTAAACAGCATTCTCCACATTGTTTCATATATTATAATCGACTGGAACTCTTGTTCCCTAGACTACGATGTCCTCAAGGGCAAGGACTTTTCCATGTGTCTTTGCAGGACCTTCCTTGCCTTTTCAATTTGTGCTCAAAGATATATGTAAGGTGGATTGAGTTCACACGTCTCACAAGGATGCTTTTCGCTCTTCCAATTCTTTCAGAAGATAGATGATAATAAGAGAATAGTTTACACTTGATCCAATCCATGACTTCTCAGGACAAACCATGTAACCTCAAATGGAAGTAATAATCCCAGGTTATTGTGAAGCTCAAATGAATTAGAGCCCCGTGTGAGCTGTAAAATTCTGTACACCTGGCAGTCAGTAATGACTTGGGTTTATAGAGACTTCTCATTCCACAGCCTCTATCCAAGGTGAGTCATGTCTATTTCTAAATTTTCTAAGAACCATCATTATCTCCTGATGAAAAGATATGGTAGAGGAGAGAGGAGCTGGGAACATCAATTTAGGACACACTATTAATCCCCTGCCGTGAGCATGCTCCACACCCACATATCCTGCTGTCAGATTGTCAGATTCTTCTGACATCTCCTTCTGGGAAGCTTCAAGGGCTCTCAAACTCAATAGGTTTGAGACTGAGTTCAGGATCTCGCTTCCAAAACTGGTTCTCTTGAAGTGTTCTCCATACCAGTGAATCTCTCTACCCGCAACTCTCTATCTTCCTCACGCTCTCTATTCAAGCCACTGCCGTGATCCATCTACTTCACCTGCTGTGTGTCTCTGGAATTTAGTCTTCTCTCCATCTTCACTGCCATGACTCTAGTCCAAGCTACCATCACCCCCCCTCCTACTTGATCTCTCCATGGAAGGGTTTCCCTTCCTCTAGTCAACTTCACTTAGTAGCCAAACACAACACTAATCATGTCACCTGCTCACCTCTTTATGTCACCTCCTCACTCTGAGGATACAGGCCCCATCTTTGACCAAGTTCATGCAGGCCCTGCAATGAGTAGGGTACCACCTGCCTTTTACCTTCTACCCTCAGTTTCTATGTCTTCACTCTTTTGACCCCCTCTCTATGAGCTTCCTTAGAGGCCCTCCCACCTGCATCTTCATAGGCTGTTCCCCCAGATGGGAAAGACATCCTCTCTCCTCTTGTTAATCCTTCGCATCATATATAACATCTCAAATGTCACTTCCTTGGCATCTGTCTCTTATTTCCCTGACGAGGTTCATCCGCCTTTTATTCTGTCAGAATTCTGTGTGCCCTCTTCTTAGCACTTGCTACACTTGCAATTTTACATCATTGGTTTAATTACTCGATTAATACTTGTCTTTTCACCAGATCATAAGGTCTCTGGAAGCAGTGACTGTGTCTCTTTGTATTCCCTGTCATATCCTCAGCGTACAGCACCCAGATGATTGATACACATGTGCTGGATGGATGGATGAATGGATGAATGAATACAATGTTGTATGTCAGGCACTGGGCTAGGAGCCAGGCATACAAAACAATCAAGTAATGTTGCTACACTCGGGTTTCTCATAGCCTAGAAGGAGTGTCAGTACAGGTGGTTAGAAGTCTTCAAGACTTCTGGGGAGACCTTCCAAAGAACTGCTCGATGGGAATAAAATACATATAAATGGGAATAAAAACAAGTCCAGTCACACCAGTATCAAAAGAACAAACTTGTATATACATGCACATACACAAAACATGGCTACACATACATGCGCACCCTATACATATATGTGTATATATGTATATGTGTATATATATATATATATTCACAGGTATACAGACTCATTCCACAACATATTCCCAAGTGCTGCTCAGGGTCATAAATAGCACCCTTCTTGCACATAGGCACTCTCACACAAGCAAGCATACCACTCCACACTCACAAACACATTTCACGTCTGCCCTTGAATACATGCTCACACACGTGGGGCATACACACACACACTCACATGGGCAAAGTGGATATTGGTCTTTCAGCTACCAGAGTGGGAGTCCCAAGGTGTTAAGGATGGGTCAACATGTGGGTGGAGTCTCAGAAAGGGATTATCTTATAGAGAGCAAGGTCCCAAGGAGGAGGGTCCCCAGCAAGGCCCAGAGGGGGTCCAGGCCCAGGCCTAGGAGGGCTGCAGCCCTAGTGGGAATGGATTGTTAACCAAGAGTTTGAGGTGGACAGTCCACCTTATACCTACCGGGTTCTATGTCTGAGAGTCATGGCTGCAGCTCAGGGTCACCCTGAAACTCAGATGCTGAGCCTGTGGGAGGCAGAATTGGTCTAAACCCTCACCCGCTGGGAAAGTAGCAGCCAAACACATGCTCTCCATCCCCTCCTTTTCTCCCTCCCTCCCTTTCTTCCTTTGATCTGATACTGGGAAAGCTGATGAAGGAAGCCAGGTGGCTGCTCTCACAGAGCCCACAGTCATGCTGGGCTTGTGCACAAGTCCACGGCCGATCACAGTGCAGGGGGGAGGGGCACTAGCCTGGTCCTGGAGGCTCAGGGACCGCTTTCAGAGGAGAAAGATTTTAAGCTGAATCCCAAAGGACTGATACGCATTAGCTGGGTGATCCCAATCAGGGAAAGCTGCAGCGAGGAGGCCCCAGATCTGCATTTTACAAACACTCTAGTAACTCAAATTGGGGTGAGGGCAGGGCTACAGTGGATCACTGCTGGGAAGCACTGGTGTGGGAGGTTAGGGAGGGAGACAGGAAAGGGGGCTTCAGTGATAACTGAGGTGTAGGGCATGGTCTCGTTTTAAATGCTGGACATTCCAGGGGCACCTGGGAGGCTTAGTCAGTGAAGCACCTGAGTTTGGCTCAGGTCATGATCTCACGGTAGATGAGTTCAGGCCCCATGTTGGGCTCTGCAGTGACAGCTCAGAGCCTGGAGCCTGCTTTGGGTTCTCTGCTTCAGGTTCTATGTGTCCCTCTCTCTCTGCTACTCATGTTGCATCTCTTTCTGTCTCTCAAAAACGAACAAAAAAAATGTTTTTAATGCTAGACATTCCAGTTGGGGACTCCATGCCACATCTCTTTGCACAGACTGAAGAAGGGGATACCCTCCCAGGGCGCAGACTTGAGGCCTGGCGGCCGAGGCTCTGAGCCGAGCTTTTTCCCCAGGGGGGAGGGGTGGTGGTGGTGGTGGTACAAGACTCTACGAAGGCCTAGCCTTTATATTTGTGTGTTTCCCCTTGATTATGAGGAAGTTTCATGAAGCATGTGTAAGTGGAAAACACAGCCTGCTCCTATATTGGCAATTCCCCTTTGCACTGGCCCGGCAGAGGGGTCTGGTCCCCCTGACTAGTCTGGGCAGTGGAGGTGTGGAGAATCATGGGAAGTCAGTCAGCTAGTCTACCTTCACTGGAGGAGTGGGCTTTGTCCTAGAAGCCAGTAAGCTGAGAGCCAAGGGAGGACCTGAGGGCAGAGAGGAGACAGGGCAGTCTCTCCTATCTCTCTTACTCTTCACATCCAGTCATTCACCAGGCTTGATCATTTCTTGTCTCTCCTCCCCTTTCTTCTTTCTTGCTGACGTGTCTTTCTCCTGCCTTTTCCAGAAAACTCCTATTCACCCCACAAAGCCCAGATTATAATCACCACCTCTTTCCTGTGGCGTTCCTTGACTGTCTCAGGCAGTCACACACACCTGCACACGCACACATGCACACCCATATCTATGTGAGAAACTATAACAACATTCGTCTTGGAGTCGGAAGGCATAGATACAAATCTGAACTATTTCACTTCCTCTTACTAGTTTTAGAATGTTGGGGAAGTTCTTGATCCTATCTGAACCTCCCCTTTCTCCATCTGTAAAATGGGTACTCAATATTTATCTCATGGGCTTTTGTGAAACTTAATAAGATGGATGTCAAGAGGGATATGTAGGATATAAACGCATATCAGAAACATCTCATTGTTGAATTTCTTTTACTTCTGGTTACATTAAACCCTGATGGCCCTACCTAAGACTTTCCTTCAGCTGGTGAGTGCCCCACAGGAGACACCTGGCCTTCGCCCTTTCATTCCGTGCCTACACCCAGGGATCTGCAAAAGATAGTGTGTGGAACGCATGACTTTGCAATCCTTTGTCACGTCTGGACAGGAGGTAAAGATCTATTTTGAGTTTGGCCCACTTGGTGAGGTTTGGACATACTATTCTTATTCAGTCTCCTCAGTTTGGTCAGTCTGACCCAGTTTATGTTTTTATTTTTATTTTTTTTATAGTTTATGTATTTATTTTGAGAGACAGAGAGAGTGAGCAGGGGAGGGGCAGAGAGAGAGAGAGAGAGAGAGAGAGAGAATCTGAAGCAGGCTTCACACTGTCAGCTCAGAGCCCGACGTGGGGCTCGAACCCATGAAACTGAGAGATCATGACCTTAGGTGAAATCAAGAGTTGGACGTTTAACGGACTGAAATACCCAGGCGCCCCTGCCCAAGTTTAAAGAAGAGAAGGAAGTTTCTTCCCCTCCTATGCCTTTGTCCCTCTGGTGATTTTCCTTGAACCATCAATCACAAAGCTGCAGTTAGCCTCCCTGACCACATTTCTCATGTGTGGGCACTTGCGCCTCCAAAGCCATGGGTTCAGAGCTCTGAGCATCCTGCCCTCTGCTCACCCTTCCCCCAGGCCTGCCTTTCCCTGCAG
Source organism: Hyaena hyaena (assembly GCF_003009895.1). Lineage (NCBI taxonomy): Eukaryota > Metazoa > Chordata > Mammalia > Carnivora > Hyaenidae > Hyaena > Hyaena hyaena. The sequence continues at coordinate 2,139,593 of NW_024080815.1, read as the reverse complement.
CCCTGCCTGCCTGGCTTGCTGTTAACATCGAAGGACAAATGCAGTCCTATATTTCAAAGTGATCGGGCAGATCTGATTAATTTTGGAAATGAACACTACGAAGATTCATCACAAACTTTCAGGTATGAGCAGCAATAAACAAAACCAGAGCACGGAGTGCTATTTATTTATTAAAACAGTAAATTGAAGGGAAATGGGCTATTTATTTTGCACGATGTCTTCTACAGAAATAATTGGCTCATTAATCACACTCTTGCTGTGGTCACGTTCAGAAGGTCAGGCTCACCAGGGAATTGAAACAGGGGGCAGTCTGTACAGCTCTGGCAACGTGTAGAACCTAAGGGGAGGCTGGCTCCCGGGGGGCCTAGGCATGTCCTGTGGATTCTGTGTCTCATGAAGGCAGCCAGGAGGCGGGAGGGCAGTATGGCCCAGTGGCTGGGGCAGCAGGGGGCCTGAGTTCAAATTCTGGCTACTACAACCTCCTAGCTGTGTGACCTTGGGCAAGCTAGCTCACTTCTATGCCTTGATTTCTTTTTCTATAAAATACTGCTGGTAATGGGCACTAACTTGTAGGGCACCAAGAGTTGTTTTTAAGAAAAAAATTTTTAATGTTTATTTATTTTTGAGAGAGAGACAGAGAGAAAGACAGAGAATGAGTGGGCGAGGAGCTGAGAGAGAGAGAGAGAGAGAGAGAGAGAGAGAGGAAGACACAGAATCTGAAGCAGGCTCCAGGCCCTGAGCTGTCAGCACAGAGCCTGAAACAGGGCTCGAACTTCTGAACCGTGAGATCATGACCTGAGCTGAAGTCAGACATTAAACCAGCTGAGCCACCCAGGTGCCCCTAAAGGGCACCAAGAGTTTAAGAGAGTTGGCAAGGCACTAGTGTGCGTCTGGAGCAGATTTGGTGCTCTTATAGATGTTCGTTGTATTTGTTCATTTGGTCCAGGTAGAGCCTTAGGCTGGGGCACTGGAAGCTTGGAGTGTAAAGTTACTGCGAAGTTCCCAGGGTGGCCAAAGGAAGCATATAGTATAGTAGAGGCTAAGAGGTCAGGCTGTACAGCCAGCCTCCTTGGGTTCAAATCCAACCTCTGCCTCTTACTAGTTATGTGTCCTTATAGAATGACTTGGCCTTTGTGTGATTCAGTTTTCTTCCCTGTAAAATGAGGGTGATCATAATAGCACTACTTGGTAAGATTATTGCAAATGTTAAATGAGAAAATACATGAAATGTACTTGCCTCAGTGGCTGGCCACAGAAATCATTAAAATTTGTTATTGGGATCATTTTGAGGACCTTTCTGGCCTGTGCCTTTCCCTCTGACACCAGGCATGGTCCAGGCATGGTGGAAGTGAGCAGACGTGCTGAACTTTGGGCCCCGTCCCTACAGCAAAGTGTGCCTACAGCAAAGGCCAGTGCCCCAGGGAGCTGGGCAGGTGACAGCAACGAGCAGAGTTTGGGTTTATGGGACAAAGCACAGCACGGGTGAGTGGGTGGTCTCTGGCAGCAGCACCCCAGCCAATGAGGGGCTCCAGAGCACCATCCCAGGGAGCTGAGGTTCATGGAGAGGCCGAGCCCCAGCTGGGAGGCAGACTCCTGGAATAGCCCAGTGGAGGGGGTGGACGAGCAGGGTGGAAAGGTCGAATATGAGCACACAAGCGTGTTTCTCCTCCCACCGGCTCACCACCCTGGTACCTCTGCGGGCAGAAACCAGAGCCAGAATCTTCCCCAGCACATTACTCCAGGAAGCCATGGCCAACCAAATGCCCTCGAATGGATGGGATCTCTGCTAGTTCAGGGCTACAAGGTCAATCAAGGCCCATCCTAGGCTCTTCTAGGGCAGTGAGGTCAACTCCCTCATTTGCTGCTGCTGTTGCTGCTGCTGCTGCTGCTTCTTCTTCTTCTTCTTCTTCTTCTTCTTCTTCTTCTTCTTCTTCAGTTTATTTGTTTATTTTGAAAGAGAGGAAGAGAGAAAGTGAGCATGAACAGAGGAGGGTCGGAGAAAGGGAGAGAGAGAATCCCAAGCAGGTTCCACATGTCAGTGTGGAGCCCGATGCGGGGCTGGATCCCACAGCCGTGAGATCATAAACAGCCGAAATCAAGAGTCAGATGCTTAACCTACAGCCACCCAGGTGCCTCTGAAGGATGTCAGTCTCGATGACCCTCCAGGAACTGGACAGGAGGAGGCGAGGCTGGTCACATCCTTGAGGGACACCTTTCTCCCTTCTCTTTCACATCAGTGAAGGAATAATTAAGTGGGGAAGTACAAGGTGTGGTCTGTTTCAGTGCCCGAGGCATCCAGAGACTGGGGGAAGGGTGTGAGCTGGTGAGAGAGAGGGCCAGTAGGCGGCCCGGGGTATCCAGAGCAGGGTGAGGCTGGGCGTGAGTGTGCTGCTTATTCTCCTTCTTGATTCTTCGCTGGCCTGCTGTGTGGACCACATCAGTGGCTCTTCTGCCCTCTGCAGAATATCTGACAACAGGGGGGCAGTGGGGAAGAAATGGAGGTCTTTTCCCTAAGCCTTCCCCCTGCCCCCCAAAGGCTCCCTCCCTGCTGGGCTGTGGGCTCTACAGGGGGTCCTTTGTGCTGTGGCTGTCCATCCTGCGGGGCAGCCCACCACCATGGCAGTGGCAGTGAGGTTTGGAAGCACCCTGCTCTGAGCCCCTCTAGCTGTAAGAGGAGGAAGAGCACCCACTCTTGCTGTGTGGGGGTGCATACCCCCTACCCTGCCCACACCTCTGAAGACTGCTGCCATTCTCCTTAACCCTCTTCAGTTAACCCCCGAGGGCACCATCTGTTTCGCCAAGGTCCTCATTCAGACGCTGAGTACAGAAGGCTCCTTTTGTCCTGGTGGGGGAAGAGGTCAGGTTATACCAGGGGCATTTCCACGGTCGGGAGCTGAAGATGGGCCAGGCTTGTGGAAAAGTGTGAGAAGAACAGCGTAGGGGAGCAGAACGTTTTTGGGGGGAAAAAACTCTCCCGTCGCTCCTTGGTTTGGGGATCATTTCCTTGGAGCTCCTGTTGGCAGTTCAATCCCTCACAGAAGTCCTGGTGAGCCTTACCAGGGGTGGGATCTGGGCCCACACTTCTGAGCACAAAGGGAGCACAGCGCCCCCTAGGGGCTGATGTGAGGGTGGCAGCAGCCGGAACTGGACCTCCAGAAGAGGAAGGGGAGGGGTCGAGAGGGGCACAGGCCCCCAGAGCCCTGGCTCAGGTGCGTCTCTCACCAGGAGCAGCACCTTTTCCTTTGGGGAAAAGGTTCTGTGTCATGGGCTAGATTCTGTGTGTTTTCTTATAAAAAAAAAATGCTGTGTCACAGGCAGGATCTGCTGTATGATTTGCCAGGCCAAGTACAAACTAAAAGTACAGGGCTCCTTGTTCGGAAATCACTAAGATTTTCAAGACACGAGAGCATGAAACTAAGCCGAGGTGGGGGCCCTGAGCTCGGAGCCCCATGTCACATGCCTGTGAAGGCTGCTCTGGCCACAGCTTGGGGAGACCATGCCCTCCCTCCGCCCCCTCGCCGCACCCCTAGGTCCAGCAGGAGAGAGGTAATAGACAGGCATGACGTGGTGACAGCCCTAGAAAGTCTGGCTGCCAGGTGTGGCTACGCTGTGTAATCGGAAAACGTGCCCATAGTAGGGCTGATGGCTCCGTAGGCCCTCCGTCTGGCCCTAACGTGATTAGCCGGACACCAACGAAGGACAAAATTCTCGTTTCCTGTCTGTGGGTGGGGCCAGATGGGTTGAGGGCAGAGGGCGGGGCAGCAGGACCTAGGGTCTTGCGGCGTCAGGGGCTGGATGTGGGCCAATGCATCCACCACATTTCCTCCCTCCTCTTCGGTGCTGAAGTCAGGAGAAAGAGCATGGCTGAGGGAGGATACATTTTTGGGTGACTGTTCGTGTTTGCTTTTCTGGGATATATTTAGACGGTTGTCATCATGAAGAAAAGCAAACAAACACACAGACTTTTAAGGACAGAGAGTCTCTCTGTCTTGCCTCAGAACTACCTTGTATCTCTCACCCAGAATTAGAAGGAAATGGTGAGAACGGAAGAACTCGGATTTCCTTTGCTTCACAAGAACCATGTTTTAAGTGACAGCAGCTTTGGGGAGGGGGCGGAAATAGCTCTTCTCTTTGGAGTCAATGTGTGAGTGTGTATCTGCACGTATATCTATGTGACCACTGCATGTGAGTGCACACGTGTGTGCCCATGAGTGGCTGTGTGAGCCTGGGCATGCGTTTACATAGAAGGTGCAGATGCATGTCCCTCTGTTGCACGTGTTCCCCGTAGTTTTAGGCATGTTGTGTGTGTGCTCACACACGTGTGAGGGTCTGGGAGTGAGCAGGTTCTGGGGTCCCAAACTCTATGTCCTGCTCCCGTCAGTCTTGTTAGCTATGAAGAGCAGGGACCCGCTCAGCCAACTCCGGGAAAAGGCGAACTGGCAGGATGTGGATGGGTGGGGGCTGGGATGAGGAGGAAGTGCGGGCAACTCCAAGGCTGTCTCTGGCCTCCACCTGTGTCACGGCCACAAGTTACAGCTTCGTCGCCGCGGGTCTGCTGCCGCTGCTCATCAGCTCCTTTCTCTGCTCCGCTCAGCTGTGGCTCCCCCCTCCTGACCTCAGCCTGCACGAGGCTGTGGCATGGTCGGTCCTCCTGGGGCCCCGATCCATCCTATGGCATGCCTCTGTGTAGGGCCATGGCTTCTTCACTAACTGGCTGATTCTTTATGTGTGTCATAGTGCAAATTTGCAGGCCGAATTTGATTGACCCAGTTCATCTTTCTGGGTTAAGTCATTGATTACTGGCCAGCCCATGGACACCTGCCTTTGGGTCAACTCGAATCCCTGTGGAGGGAGACAGCATGGTCATGGACCAGTGCGGGTCATAGCTGGGGCTGTGGCTGGGACAGTTTTCCTCCAGAGGGGTGTGGACACAGAGGACAATGATAAACTTCTTGGGTCTGCATGTACAAGCTCCCGGACACCTACTGAGTAGGTGTCACCTACTCTCTGTCACTCCCACATTGTCTGAGGGACACCCACCATTCCCTTCCCCATGGAGACCAGGACAACTGGGGTGCCCCGAACAGGCAAGACTTGCCAGGCAAGGTGAGTATGAGTGCGGGCAGTCCCCCGGCGCCTGGAGTCTGCGCTCCACCGCCCCTCTTCTGCTCCCTTGTTATGGGCTGAGTTGTGTTTCCCCCCAAAATCCATGTGTTGAAGTCCTGGAAGTCCCCTCAGAATGTGACCTTATTTGGAGATGGGGTCTTTACAGAAGTAATAAAATTAAAATGAGGACATTAGGATGGGCCCTAATCCAATGTGACCAGTGTTCCTATATGAGGAAGAACATCAGAAACAGAGTCACACACAGAGGGAAGACCGTGCAAAGGCACAGGGAGCAGATGGCTAATTATAACCAAGGAGAGAGGCCTGGACACAACCTTCCCTCACAGCCCTCCGAGGAGTCAATGCTGCTGACAGCTTGATCTCGGACTTCTGGACTCCAGGCGGAAAGACAACACATTCCTGTGTTTGAGCCACCCAGTGTGTGGCACCCAGTGTGTGACACCATTACAGAAGCTCTGGAAAACTGATACTCTAGGAAAGCTTCCTGACAAAAAAGGGAAGAAGACATGGGTCATGACATCCCTAGAGGCTGGGTCAGGGCTATAGGTGTTCAGGGCAGGTGACAGCCGGGAAGCTAGGCCCTCTCACACCCGCAGCCCACCTCTGACCTGGATGCTTCCAATACTCAGCTCCTGGACTCACTGAAGGAGCAAAGTCTGAGGCTGGCACCTGACCTACTCATTCACCATCTTTGGTGAGACCCAGAAGCCAGTTTTAGGCCAGGGGAAAACTGATGACATAGCATTTCAGAAAGCTCGTATGACTGCTCCAGTGTGGAGGGCCGCTGAGGTGGGGGGCAGGGTCCATGTGAGTCAGGAGGCAAGATGTGAGCAGTGGGGGCAAGCAGTGGGGGTGTGAGGGATGAGAGCTCATGGCAGTCACCGGAGCAGCCCTGAGAGAGGAGCAACGGTTGGCTCTCTGCACATCACATTGGCATTGTCTGAGGGACATGCACCCGGATGCCTATGGCCCATCAGCAGCGGGAGATTGGGCCTGGAGCTCAGAGGGGCGCTCAGGATATAGATGTGGATTTGGGTGTGTGGTGTCTGGGTGGCACTGTGTCACGGGTGTGAGACTATGGTGTGGGAGTGGCCATGAGCAGCTCCTCCCAGAGTAGACCCAGAGACTGCCCCATGTGACTGGGGCACAGCAGAGAGGGAGTTGGGGGGCGGGGAGATAGGAAGGAATGCCAGTAAAGTGAACATTAACGTGGGCTACTGGGGCTCAGTCCCATGGGGGTCCCCTTGAGACACTGGGGCGGGGGGTCAGGCCTCACATGTGTGATCCCGAAGGGTAAGGAGGCCCATCCCTCATGGACTGGGACTTGTTCTTGAGGCCCAAGCCCTCGGTCCTTTGTTCTGTCCACACACAGGCCTGAGCATGTGCCCGTGGCCAAAGAAGGGCCTCAGACAGACGCAGGAGCTGCAGGTCTGTGGCCGCTGACAAGTGACCTTCGGGGCCAGCCGGGGTATGCCAGGTCACTGACGGCCTCTGCCACTGTCTCTGCAGACAGTCGTGTCCACTTCCGGTGGGGAGTGAGGAGCCCATCTTCTCCCTTCACTGCTCAGAGCGGATGGGAGCCTGGGCACCGGCAGGCGAGGGCTGGGGCTGAGCTGTGGAGGCTGTGGGTCAGTGCACAGCAGGGCTCGCTGTCCAGGATGTCTTGGACATCTGCTAAAAGAGCCCCTGATGGTGTCAGGGAAGACAGTGGAAACAGGAAACAAAGTTGACTGATGCGAAACCATTGAGAATAATGATCTCACTCCAAGGTGTTCAGAGGTCCCCCAAAGAGCTGCTAATTAGCTTGCACCGACATCAGGGAAAAGCGGCAGCTAAGGCCGGGGTGGCGGGAGGCTGGATGTGGCCGCGTGGCCTTGGTCCTTCCTTTAGACTCTCTCCTCCTGCCTCTGCCCCACACTCACCAGCCCCTCTGCTTCGGAGACGTGTGGCCTTGAATGTCTCACCTGTATCCCTCCAAGACCGAAGTGAGCCTGGACTGGCCATGTGGCCCCCACCCTTCGGGGGCCAGGGCCCTCGGGGAGTATCTCAGAGCCAGTTCTCCCACCGGGGCCTGGGCATCTGGGCTCAGAGAGCAGCTGCCCCCCCTGCCCCCATTTTCACCGTCCCCAGATTAAGTCAAAGGGGAGAGCTCTGTTCTGGGGTTTGCTTCTCAGACTGTAGATGTGGGAGTGGCTGAGGGCAGGGTGCCTTTAACAGGAAGACAGGGATGTGCGGGGTTTGTAAAAGCGTGGGTTTGGGTAGCGGTGAGTGTGAGGACAGCGCCTCTAGGCAGGTGAGACAGTGTAGATGCTGGTGCAGGCTAGGTGGGTCACGGAAGCCCACCGGCCTGGCAAAGTGTGGGCGTCCGCTGGTATCAAGGCGTGGATATCTGTGACAGCAGCTGAGCATCAGCACGTCCGCGGATGAAGTAATAGTAATCACGACTTTACAGCACTTACCATGTACCCGTCACCACTGTTAGTGTTTTACATAAATTCACTCTTTTAATTTTCACAACAACCCCATAGAAGACACTCCTATTTTTTAAGGAGAGGAGACGGAGACAGGGAGAAGTTAAGTAGCTGTCCGAGACCATCCAGCTAGTACCTGGGGCTGACTCAAAGAGTCCTCACTCTTGGTCCCTTTGACCTACAGCAGGGGTGGGGCACAGGCTGCGGGGGTGCAGGTGTGGGTGGATGCGGGGTGTTCGTGATCGTGGCATCCAGTAGAGGCCGCCGGGTGTAGGGGAGCATGTGGTGGGTATAGTTGGGGCGGGATGCCTGGGCGAGAGCAGAAGGGCACGTGGCGGGTGATCCAGGCTGGTGCCGAGCAGGGCTCTCAGACTTCAGCAGGGAATCAGAATTACCCGGAACACTTGCTAAAACCCTGTTTCTGATTCAGGAGTTCCAGGCGGGGCTTGAGAACCACACTTCTAGTAAGTCCTCAGGCGACGCCGATGCTGCTGGTCTGGAGACCAGACTTGGGGGGCCACTGGCAGTGCCAGGGGTGACGACGAAGCACAGGAACTGGTGCTGAGAGGTGAAGCGCCAGGTGGGTAGATGAGACCAGAGCGGAGGTGACTTGGGAAGCACGGCTGGGTTGCAGGGCCTGGAGGTGTTTGTTAGAATGAGGAAGAGGAGCAAGTACGGGGGAAGCGATGCCAGAGCCCCAGTTTCCAGAGTATGGCAAAGGCGGTGCTTACAAATTCTCTCTTGAGGGTCTTGCTTCCCTTGTCCACCTCCCGGGTAGGAGCCATTGGGCGTGAGCTGCCGGGTTAACGTCTGGGTACCCTCTCTGGTCTGTGGTGGGAAATAAGTGTAAGACGGAGCGGGGCTATGGTGGTGGCCTGGGAAGCCCTCGTCGCCTCTTCAGGGTGAAGCCTGTGCATGCGGGCGACTCACTGTGCCCCTGGGGCCCCTGAGGCATACCAGGGGGTATCTCTATGATCACCAGTGTTTCAGCTATAGATTACTGATCCCCACCAGCAGATGCTGGGGCTGGAGGCCCCTGGGAAGAAGGTTCCAGAAAACTTGGGGGGGGGATGAGTGGGGCTGAAATCAGTCCAGGAAGGGTTTCCTCTCCTGCCTCAGTCCTACGCCCGACACTCACTACTGCTCTGTTAGGAGCGACAGGGTTGGAGGTGGGGCTGGGGGTGTCCTTCAAACTAAAAACAGGGGCCTGCAACCTGAGGAAGGCCTATTTGGATCGGGACAAGCAGCATTCAGCTGGAAGCTATTGGAGGGACAGAGGATGAGTAATAGGCTCCAAGAAGGACGGTTCTACTCTGAGGGCCGCTGGTCTCCTGAGGCTGGGCCCAGAGGGGTGACGTGGAGTCATAGCTGAATGAGCCATGTGTTATGGGTTCCATGTGTCCCTACCCTTTAGTACCTCAGACAGAAGTCCTCACCCCTCAGTACCTCAGAAAGTGACCTTATTTGGAAAAACAGTCTTTACAGAGGTCACCAACTCAAAATGAGGTCACAATGGTGGGCCCTAACCCAGCATACTGGTGTCCTTATCAAAACGAGAACTGTGGACGCTGAGGCAGACACACAGAGAGGGAAGATGACCTGAGGACGCAGGAAGCCTACGGCCACCTACAAACTGAGGAATGAGGCTACCAGAAGCTTAGAAGAGACCGGAAACAGATCCTCTCTCACAGCACTCGGAAGGACCCAGCTCTGCCCATGCTTTGACTTTGGACTCCCAGCTTCCAGAACCGGGAGAGAATGAATTTCTGTTGTTTAAGCCAGTCAGTTGGTGGCTCTTTGTTACGACAGCCTCAGGAAACAAATACATCGTGACTTGTGGAAGGAGCCGCCTGGTCTTAGCAACTGGAAGGAGGCATTTGCTGGAGGCAGGGGTCTCTGCTGAGGGCCTGGCAGTGGGCCACTTCGGGAGGTGAGGGAGCGGACATCGAGGGCCGTGTGGCCTGCAGCCTTAAACCCGGCAGCGGACGCTCCAGGTGCGAGCGAGCACCCTTGCTTTCTTCAGAAGCGCTGTCTCCACAGGACACATCTGCTGTGGGAGAGGCCGAAGGCGCTTTCTGGCTGGAGGTGACTGTGAGGGCACAGTGCCCACTTGCCACCCTGGGTGGTCTGCACAAGCGCCCTCTGCTGGCAGAGGCTTCAGGCCTCCTTCCTCAAGGATGAGGGGCAGGAAGAGCCAACAGGGGCCCATCTCTGGCTACAAGCACTCCAAGTTCAGAAGAACCAGCCAGGCAGCTCTGCTGGGCACCAAATGACTGCAAAAGCCCTCTTCTTAATCAATAGTGTTTTATTGTCAGTTATAAATATTTTCCATTTGTCCCCTATGTACAGTTGCAAAATAGTTTATGATATTATACCATCACCCACCACTCGGCACCTTTCTATAAACTCCATGAAAAGTGAATAGGAAATAAAAAGCTCTTTTGGGGGGGTCCCGCTCACCTGGTTCCCCCCGACTCCAAAATTCCCCCCAACCCAGACAGCAGGCAGGTTGCAGCAGGTGCTACACAGTAGCAAAGGGACGGGAGAGGAGGGGGGCGGGGGGGCGGCGGCTCCCGGCAGGGTCAGGACGCCAGGCTCCTCAGGACGTTGGTGATGCTCCAGTGCTGGCCTGAGCACCTCTGCAGCACCAGCTGGAAGCCGAACTCCGAGTCGCTGTTCTCCTGCAGCTCCAGACAGCGCTTGGACTTGCGGTTCTGGATGGGGCCTCCCTGGGAGCCGGGGCAGAGAGGCGAGTCAGGGAATATGGACGTAATGGGGGAATGTGGGGGGACCTCTGGCCTAGAGTTATCAGTGGGTCCACATGCCTGGGGTCCAGAGAGGCTACGAGAGGGGTGGGGGCCCGCATTCCCATGCAGGCCCTGCTCTGATACGTCTGTCTCCTCCCTAAGGCTGAACAGGTGCCTTGGTTTTCTTCACAGGGCCCTAGTTCTTTGTTAGGATGGAGACGCCCCACCCCAACTTCCATCCACGTGCTGAGGGGTGGCACGCCGGTTTGCTTCCATGGCTCCCACCCTGGGGGCCAGGCCCTGTCCCCCATAGGCATGGGCTGGGTCCTGCCCTGAAAAGACTCATTCTTTGGGACTCCCCTCCCCATGAGTGGCCTGAATATGAACACCACTAGAGGTCCAGGACCTCTTGCTTTTAGGGCCCAGGTACCCAAGTGGACTTCGAGCATCATCAGTGTGGGTCTCCACCAAACTCAGGCTCCTGGATATGTCTGTCTCTTAGCTCTGGGCATGCATGGTTTCCCCCCATGCTGCTGATGTTCTAGAATGTTCAGTAGCCATGCATACTCAGTTTATGCCCCAAGGCCTCTTGCAGGAAAAGACGTTCTGCTCCCTTGAGCAGCCCCATAGCAGCAAAGAGGAGCCCGGTAAGTTTTTATTTTAGTGGGGTCCTTGCAGAGCTTGGGCGCTCTGAGGCTGCTGACCATAAGTCTGAGCATTAGCCTGGACTATGTGAGCAGCTTAGAGTTATACCAATTCTGTAGGCAGGATTCCTCAGGGTAGGTGGTGGTCCTTGTAAGTGGACTCTTTGTAGCTTCATGGCACTTGAGTAGGTATTCAAACTTACCTTCTCCCCAGAATCTACTCCTCCTGCGTTTACCACCTCAGCAGTAGCCAGGCATTTGTGCGGGAGACCCGGGCATCTGCACGGACACCTCTGCCTTCTCCCCAGCATCTGATTAGGCACCAAGTCCTGCCAACTCCATGTCCCTCTTGCCTGGTGACTGTTCCCTTATCGCTATCACATCACACCTGCCTGGGTTCAGGCCACCATCTTTGGTCACCTGGACAACTGCATCAGCCTCCTCGCTGACCTCCAAAGGCAGGGAAGAGTGATCTCTCTGAAATGTACATTTGGCCTAGAGGAAAGAGCCCAAGTTCTCGAGTGCAGCCCCGAAGGCCTTTGTGGCCTCATCTCCTCCCTCAGCCCCCACACACCTTTTGTGCAGCCATATCTAACCGTCTGCAGTTGTCTAAACCTGTTTGTATTATATTGGGGTTCCTAGACATCAAGCAAGCCGTGTCCTGTGCTGGGGGTCCTTCTCCATGCTTCCGTAGCCGGCTGAGCACAGTCACGTTTCAAGGCTTTTCTCCTGCTCCATTTTTTCCAGAAGTCTCTCATCTCTAGCCTCGGCCCCTCTCACCTCTTCTCCTCCAGGCCACCCAGCTGGCTAGGTGCTCTTCAGCCATGCTTTCTCCAGCCCAGCATGATTGAATGGTCATGGAATTACCTGTTTACTTGTCTTCCCACCCTCTACACTGATAGCTCTATGTCTTATCAATTTCTGTGCTCTCGGCATCCAGCAAAAAGCTGGGCACATAACAGACGATCAGTAAATGCTGGCTGTCATGACCTGCAGAGGTGAGAAGGGGTGGGTCACAGGACCGGGCCACGGTGCTCAGATGTTTCACTCTGGAGTGGCCTTGAGCAGGCCTGGCAGCAGGAGGGGGTAGCACAGGGGAGGCCCTTGCCTCTTATGACTGCAGCCCACCCCCAGCTACATGCCAGGCCCATCCCGGTGAGCCGCACACCAGGAGAGAGGGAGACAGCAAACTTCTTCTGAAAGGGGTCATCCCCAGTCGGCTACCTCTGTCCCCATGGTGACGGCTGACATCTCAAAGAACACGAACACTCGGTTCTCACAGCAACCTAGGAACCTGGCAGTATTTACAACGGTTGGACACACACATCCCTGAGACCCAACACTCCCGCGCCCAGGTCTGAATCTAGCGGAAGTGGAGACAAGCACTTGACTGTTTTCTGCAACATGATTGGTAAAAGCTCCAGTCTGGAAACAACCCCAGTGCCCATCAACAGTAGAATGGATAAATAACTTGTGGTTATTCACATAACAGAATACTGTACAGCATCACAAATATACCAACGAGAGCGCCGCGCGTTATGAATAAACCTAACACACGTGTTAGCAGAAGAAGCCCGATAAAGAATACATACACATTTCCACTTATATCCACCTGCCAAGCAGGCCAAATAGGACGACAGTGTTAGAGCCAGGATGGGGGCTGTCTTTAAGGAGGGGGAAGAGGGAAAATGATTGATAGGAGGCAACAGAGGGGCTTCTGGGATGCTGGTGGTGTGCTATTTCCTGACCTGGCTGGCGGTAATATAGGGGTTTGCTTTGTTTTAAACCGCTGAGCTGAACATTTACCTCGTGCATACTTCTGTATGTATGTGTGCTTCTTCCATTAAACAATTAAGACCAAAAAACTGCAGCTGCCTCAGAAGCGACTTTGAACAGTGGGTGAAGGAGGCTGGGAGTGAGTGGCTGGATGGCAAAGGGGATCGGGTGTGTATGTGCGTCGGGGAGGAGGAAGGGAATTCCCAATTTCCAGTGTGTGGGAGAGCTCCCCGCACGTTTGTCCCTGAGTATTCAGGGGAAGAAAGCAGGACTCTCTTGCTGTGTCCTGAGGTCGGTACCCCTCTGAGGAGGTGACTCATTGCACCCAAGAGCGGGGAGACAACAGCGCAAAGGGGAAACCCAAACAGCGAGCTCATCTCTCAGCCAGAGACACGGGCCGGCTCAGGCCCTGAGGGGGCAGAGGAGCAAGCGTCAGTGAGACAAGGGCTCAGAAAGGGCCCTGGAGTCCGCACGTGGAATTGACGCTGAAGGCCGACCCTCTTGCTCTCATCAGCAACCTGGGCCACCTCTACCTCAGCCTGCGGCCTCCAGCTTGGCTGGGCCTCCTCCGGGGATTCACACAGCCCTCCTGAACCAGCACGTTCGTTCCCATGCTGCTCTGCCCAGGAGCATTCTCCTCCCATCCCAGCTCGAATCCTTGCCATGGGGGCCTCCAGCAACGGGGCCCCAGACCGTCCCCCTGAGGTTCCCACATGTGGGTCTGCTCCCACTTCTCCACCCTTTCCCTTCTAATGGGAAGATGGGGCTCGATGTCCCCGAGGTCCATGCTTTTCTTAAGCTTGCTCAGTTCCTTGTAGAATGATTTTGTATAATTTTTCCACTCTGCCTGCCCTCCTTGGGACAAACCCCAATTATTCTGTGTCACTCAGAACTGCCTGCCAAGCAGGGGGCTGCCACCCCATTTCCACTGGACAAGAGACTCCTTCATCACAGCCACTGAGTCAGCACTTTCGGGGGACACGCCACACCCCTGGGCTGACGATAGGGTGACAGCTTCGAGCGGCCCGCTTGGAAGCTGTGGGTCCCCATCCTGTCCCTCAAAAGCCGGACTTGTGGACCCAGACACATCCCTTGTGATGCGTGCTCTGAGTGAGGCCAGCCCCTCGCTCTGCCAGGCCCAGGTTTCTGTGGCTTCTGTTTCCGTGGCCTGAGCATACCTGCCGCCCGCACCCGGGTTGGGCCGTGTCACTTTGGCAGGTGTGTGCCCAGGCTCCCCTGACCCTCCGACACCCCTGCCAGCCGGGGGTGTGCCTGAACCCTCGTTGCTAAGAGTGGAGCTCAGGCAGGGTGTGCGTGAAACCAGCCCCGCTCACTAATTCCTGAGCTCTGCCTGCCGGCCTCTCTGGCGGTGAGAGGGGATGGGGCGGGGGCTGACCTACAAAGCTTCTCTCCTGGTTGTCAGCTGGTGTCCCTGGGCGAGCCGCCCCACTCTCACGTTCCGCTGTGTCTAGGACCAGATGGTAATTTCTGTCCTGATCGCTGGAGGACGACCAGAAGGAGGAATGGGAAACCCTTTCATCAGCCATAAAACCACCAACGGATGTGTACCAGGATGAGGACTCTGGGAAAAATGCACAATAGGCAGAAAGGGGACCAGAGCAAGTGCCCACTCACTCTGCTGAAGGCGGGCTTCTCAGCATCTCCTCAGGGGCTGGCCCAGGCCTTGAGTGCCAACGGCCAGCTGCCTTTTGTCAACCCTGGATCAATGAACTTGGAGAAACTTGTCCAAAACAGAAAAGGCGCAGTCTCTCCTTTCCTGCTACCACTCAGGCACGTTCTGAGCCTCTCACGGGGCACCTTGCCAAGCCCAAGGGAGGGAGGAGGTCTCTGAGAAGGAAAGCATTCCTTCAGAGACTCAAATGTGATATTTCCCAGGCCCCATCTTGGCCCTCGGGACCCTGGAGACAGGAAGTGTGGTGACCCTGGGGCAGAAGCAGCCAGTGTGGCCTCTGGGAAGGATGTGGAAGAAACAGAGCGAGGCCAAGAGCAGGGCTGTGAAGGAGACACAGCCTCGGTGAGAGCATCTGGGCTTGTCAGGGAGGGTGAAGTAGGCCATCAAGGAGAGCTTCCTCCATACAGCCTCCAACAGGAGACTCTTGTAGAGCAGAAGAGTAAAGCCCATGTGGAGGCCTCACTGAGCAGCCCTGGTCAATGTCTGGGGAGCACCCCTGGGCTGGAGGAGGAGGGGTCAGGCCACTTTGGTGCCGGAGCTATAGCACCGGCCACGGGTGCTGCCTCCCTCCCGTCCGTCTTCCTTCTCGGACCTCAGCCTCTGTCACTGAACAAACTCCAGGCTCTCACCCTGTCTCTGGACAGGTTCCAGCTGCCACAATTGCAAAGGAGCCTTCCTTTCCTCCATTCCATCCTTTCCTGGTGAGCTCAGCACCCTTGGGAGCAGCCTGGCGTTGTTTCTCTCCGTACCTCTCCTCACTGGCTCTGCGCGGAGACAGAGCTAACAGCAGTTAACACTTACTTCCCAGGTTCCTAGCAAATGCTCCACACGGCCAATCTCATGTATTTCTCATGATAGCCTTGAGGGGTGGAGATGGTAATCTTCCCCATTCTATAGAACTGGGGACTAGGGCTCAGGAAGATTGGGACATGGGCCCACGGTCATGTGGTCAGTAGCGGTAGTGCCAGGCTGGGGGCCTCGAGTCTCCGCCGTTCCCTGTTCCTCGCTCGATGCGTGGCTCGGCCCACCACCCCACCTCTCCGCCCCACGCCTGTCTCGAGGTAGCAGACTAGACTAAGAGCTGCCGGTGCCTCGATGTCTGGGGCAGAGGAGGGTCACCTTCAAGGGCTTCAGGGGCCCTGCAGAGCCAGTTTGGGCCAGGTCTTTTGAGGGTTCTCTGCAGACACATGACTCATCCATCTATTCACCCATCTGTCAGATATTTAGTGACTGTGTGCCAGGAGCAGTTCTAGGCCATGGAGATACACGAGTGAGGAAACAGGAACAGATTTTTGTCTACATGGGGACTATATTCCAGGGGCCCGAGCAAACAGTCAATTCTGTGGAGTGTTAGAGTGATGAGGCTGTGCGCAAAAACGGATGGACTGTGAGCCCTTAAAATTAATGTGTGGAAGCCCTAATCCCACTGTGTTGATAGTTGGAGGTGGGGCCTCTGGGAGGTAATTAGGTCATGAGGGGAGAGCCCTCATGAATTGGATTAGTGTCCTTTTAAGAAGGGACACAAGAGAGATGCTCTCTCCCTCTGCTGCATGAGGCCATGGTGAAAAAGGGAACACATGCCACCCGGGAAGAGAGCTCTCAGCAGACCCTACCTGCTGGCACCCTGATCTTGGACCTCCCAGGCTTCAGAACTGTCAGAAATAAATGTTCGTTGTTTAAGCCACTCAGTCGATGGTCTTTGGGTTTCAGCAGCCTGAACGGCCTCAGACAAAGCAGGTAAGAGAATGGAGCGAGCAGGCGGCAGTAAGAGGTGGCCAGGGTGACCCTCACCAGGAAGGGAAGAGCTGAGCGAAGACACAAAGAGGGAGAGAAGGTGGCCCGGGTGGGACCTGGGTGCGGTCCTGTGCCCCAGAGCAAGGCTCCTGCACCAGCAGAGGCCTAGCATGTTCAGCAAACAGCAACGAGGCCGGCGCAGAGGCCACGGGGCAGTGCGGGCGTGGGGTAGGAGTAGGAGGTAATGCCCAAGAGGTGAGGTACGGGCAGGTTCTGTGAGGGCTCAGTGAGGACTCACAGCCACTGAATGGACTTTGGCTTTTAATCTGGTGACAGGGGCTTTGCAAGGTCGGACTGACATGCTAACCGGGCCACTCTGGCTGTGTGAGGCATGGAGTATTGGAGGAAGGAAGGAAGGAAGCAAGGAGGCCTGTTTGCAGGCTCTTGTCCTCACAGCCTGGGCCCATCCAGCAGCCCCTGGGCCATGCCCTGGGCTCCGAGGGGCTGGGGCTTGATGCAGATCCCCGGCCAGCCCTGTCCTCCAAGGAGGGCACAGTCCCTTGGTTTACCAGTCCAGGCGTCTAAATTATTTGTGTAACACATACAACAACAGGATCTGGAAACACACAATACTTTTAATTAAAGAATTTAAATAAGGGCAATTAAACCTGGCAGGAGAGATGCAGAAGCACACAGAGAGCTTAATTGGAATGGAAACCGAATTAAATATGGAAACAGCATTAAAAAAATTCGAAAGCTGAATGTATAGAATTAAGGAGGCTAATAATAATTCCTAGAGGTGGGCTCCCAGCCCCCCACCTGGTTCCTGCTCCTTCTGGGCTTCTCTGGAATAGTCACTAGGAAGAGCACAAGAGGCGGGGTGGGTGGAAGCAATGGAAAAGGGGCTCTGCTCCCGGCCTCGCCACTGGCTCTCCCTGCCTGACCCTGGGTCGGCAGCTCATCCTGGGCCTCAGTCTTCTCATTTGCAGAAGGCCCGGAGAGCTGCGGGACGCTCAGATTTGTGTCTGGCCATCGGGCAGTGATGATATGTAGTGTGGGGCTCATGGAGCCATGGACCACTGTGTAGCTGACCCCAAATCATGCAGCATGCACTTCCCTTCTGCCTCAGTTTCCCCAACTATGTGTCTGTGGCAGCTAGAGGTTTCCTAACTAGCCCAGTTCCTCCTGGGGGTATAGGCCAGGTAAATAGATTAGACAGAGTCCCTGGAGGGCTTGCTTACCACAGATCACTTCTGGACCCGCAAGAGGGCCCGGAAATGTGCCTCGTTAGGTTCCCAGGTGCTGCCACCACCGGTGCTGGTGGCTGGGGACCACAAAGAAGCTGTCACCTTCTCTCAAGGAAGGGCTCGGCCTGGCTTGTTGCCTGCAATTGCGACCTGAGGAGATGTATCTGGAGCCTCTGGGCTGAGCTCAGGCTGGTCTCATGTTGACCACCAAAGCGTTCAGAGGAGGTTGTGTGGAGGGACTCCTGTATTCCAAAGTCTTTTTTGCCTATTTCAGAGCTCCCGTTCTACTTTCCTTTCTAATTAATTTTCCACGGCCAGATGGCCCAGTGTGTCTTTGGCTTTAAGCACAGTGGGCTTGGGAGTTTCCAGGTTAAGCAGTTAATGATTAGTAATCAAATACTTCAAAGCATGGATGGGATGTTAGCACTAGTTAAAGAAACTCTGAGATTAAGTCTTTTGGTAGAGAAAAGTGGTCTTTCTATATTACGAATATTCAACACTAGATTTGTTCAAGAAGTACTCTGGCATTTATCTTTCTTAAAGGAGACTCACCAGTGCCTGAGTGAGAGTTGGCCTGGGATTTGCTTTGAAGGTCCATTGGACTGAAGATGGGGTAATGGTGATGTCAAGTGCAAAAAAAAAAAAAAAAAAAAAAAAAGATGAAGGTGGGTTATGGAGACAGCAGGGTGGCTGGAAGGAGTGCGCTGAGGGGGCAGGAATCCAGCCAGTGCACACACATCAGTGTGTGACTGGTTGGCAAGGAGACTCTGGCTCCAAACTCCCATTGCAGTCATTCACTGATTTTCTAGAGGCAAGATGAAGAAAGACACCATGGTATGGTGGTTTAAAGCATGGATCCCAGGGGCAGAATTCCTAGATTTGGACTTGGACAAATTACTTAGTCTCTCTGTGCCTCAGTTTCCTCATCTGTATAATGAGGATAATTAAAGTACCTACTAGCATTGTCATGGGAATTAAGTAATATTTATAAAGCAGTTACAATACCAACCGGCACATAGTAAGTACCATATAAATGTTTGATAAATACATTTTAAAATCTTATTCGGGTCTGAGTAGTGGGAACTTGAGTAGTGGGAACCATCACACCTGCTCCTGGCTCCTGATCTCTGTGAGATAAGCAGGGGGTGGGGGGAGGGTGCTGACTGCCATAAACCAAACATCACAAACTTCCAGGGCCGATGCAAGGCTTTGCTCACCCATCAAAACTGGATGGTTCTACATTTGCCCCTTCATATGACATGGGAATGAAAAGGTGTTTTATTCCAGAGCCACAGTGAAATACCTGATTATAGTCTTTTCTTTCAGTACAAAAGGTTCCTGAATTCGGACTTCCTGACAGCGACTGGGGATCAGGATGGGAGAAAGTCAAGGACTCCTCCTCCTTGAGTGGGGGGGAATTCTTTGGCAGAATTAGCTGTGCTCCCTGGGAAATGCACTCTGCAAATAGATTCTTTTTTGAGTGGGTTACTCATCTTGCATCAAATTATCAAATTAGACCTCACAAATCAGAACCAATTATCCTGGACAGGCAGGCCTGGCTCCACACTCAGTTCTCTTCCGGGCAGTCTCCTTATACTCTCGAAAATTTCTTCTCTCCTGACATTAATAGATATCTCTTGTTACCCGTGATGCTCATGTGGAAAATGCATAAATTCTTTGCAGAGAGCGAGGCAAGCACAGGGGCTCAGGTGTGGGGACAGCCTACCAGTGGGAACGCTGATCTATGTTCTCTTGGACACCCAGAAGGACCTTGCTAGTGTTTCCACCAAAGAACTCAACAGCCAAGGGCAGTGATGGCAAACCCCACAGTCTGGGAGTGGCATGAGACACAGTCTGGATACCCTGACATTCTGTCAAACCTCCTGTTTTAAAAAATATTCGTACCAATTTGTACCCTGCTCCACAGTATGCATGTTTGTTTTAGTATAAAGCATTTCCACCCCCTTCCTTCAAGTCTGAAGTTATAGGAAGAAGTGCATATTTACCCTATAATTTAGAGTACCTCACATAACACATGTGTATGTATAGCAGTTAGGACGCACCACCACCTAAATGTGTTCTTTGTAGGAACTAGGGATTTCTCCAGCTAAGCAGGGCCCTTTACTATTATGCTGAAATGTCCTTTTGCAGTGTGCACACATGCGTGCAAGGCGAGTCATCAGTGGCAAACTTTTGTTCATCTTAAAAGTCTCCCACAGACCTAGCTCAAGACCTGGCACATAGGAAGCCTTTGGTTAATAATTGTAAATTTCTAAAACAAAAAGAACTGCTTCATTTGATTAATAGCACGTTGCGTGACTCCTCTGTCTCAGCTTTCCATGAGGTGCTGGAGATACGGGAAGTGTCTGTCCTCCCGTGTACCAGTTGATGGATGAGAGGAGCATCAAGTGACATAATGGAAAAACAATTGCCTACAGTAGGAAAAAGATGTACAAAGAGTTCAGCTCGTTTTTGAACTCCTGATACTTTTTAATGAGGCAGGCCCAGCGAACCTTCCAGGTAGGGACGCCCTCCTCAGGGCTCACTGCCTAATTTTAGCTTAGAATTACAGGATTTTGGGGTGGGCAAGCCCTTCAAGCCATCCAGCCCAAATCCACCGAGAGCCGTAGAGCCTTGGATGACCTGCTGCATGGTCCCCTGAGCTCACCTCTTCCCTGAACTGCCAACCTCATGTCTGGACAACTCAGACTATGAGAAAGGTGCTCTATAAATTGTCCTGGACTCGCCAGGCCTCCCTCGGAGCCAAGAGGACAAGGCTGCTTTCCTGCGCTTAGGGCAGCCCTTCAGCTTTGAGAAGGCGGAGCTACGGTGCTCCTGGTCTTTCTGGGTCAACAGCCTCCAATTCCTTCAACCATGCATTCAAACAGATAGGGAGAATTTAAGGAAGTCAGATCTTGGAAGACACACATCATATGGCAAGAGTCTCCGTAAGAACATCTTGAAGAGAGGGATCCAGCCTTTGTGTAACCATTCGCGGTAATGGTGGTGAGGCAAGAGCGGCATCTCATTACCGTGGAGAGGCGGTCCATCGCCTTGCTTGGCAGGTGTCCTCCCACCGAGTTCTCTGTAGTGACTGGATATCTGTGCACTCCCTCTCCTTCTATGGGTACCGGCCTCACTGACTAAATGCCTCTTTCACTAACATTTCATCACCAAATCCCAGAATTCCCCCAAATCTCAGTATGGAGGGTCCTCTCAGAAGACTGAAAGTCCTATAATTTATAGGTAACAGTTTAGGAGATGCTTTAAACCAGGAGGCATCACAAGCTGGAGAAGTCACAAACGGCAGCAACTACTTCCAGTGTTCACGGAATTTCATCATGTTGACGTGGGAGATGTTGGCTGTCTAGAGACAAGTGAATCGCTTGGGAGAGACAACTCTGCCTGTCCACCCACTGTTTTTCTAACCTAGAGCCTAGGGTGTCCCTGGGTTAAATAATATCCCTTCACAATTATCTCATTTCCTCCATCACTACTTCCGACAGACTGATGCAAATGTCTCTCAAAGTCTCCCCACCCCCAACAGCTGCCCGGCCTCACACCCTCATGGTGATCGAGCTGCCCCATCTCTCATGGGGATGATGGAAGAGTCCCCTAACTTGCTTCCATGTCTCTTATGTTCCAATCCACCCTGAACTCTGTTACCAGAGGTGTTCAGACACCTTTGTGGCAATCCACTGCTTAAAACTTGCCCCGGTTCTGCCGTCTGTTTTTAAGGTGAAGTCCAACTTGTTGGCATGGCTTTCGACAATCACCACTATCTGCATCCAAAACGAGCTCTTTATGTCTGAGCTCTCTCATGCCTCTTTGGAGATTCTGAATTCCACCCATACCAACACTGGGTTTCCATTACTCAGACATGCTCTGTTTTGTTCTTGACTTTGTCCAGGCTGAGCCTCTCCATGGGATGTCCTCCTTTTACACCTGGGAGCTGGCCTGCAACGTTCAAGATCCAGATCAAACAAGTCTTGAATTGAAGGTGGCGGGCTCAAGGATGGCCCAGAATGTCACACATCCCTCATTTCTGGTCTCCTCACTCATTTTGTTGTGTGTTTATAGGCTCCTGAGTTACTCCAGGGCAGAGGCTGGGTCTGTTTCATATTTGCATCCTTCCTGCCCAACCCCCACGCTCAATAAATGTTTGACGAATAACTGAAGGAAAGAATGTTCATCATCAGAAAACTGCTCATCAGAGCCCTGTACATCAGTGTTGCCAAGAGTTGTCTCATCACATGTGGTTTCTCAGTGTCAGTATCTAATGCTGTCCTGATTCATCCTGAAGGATCAGAAATTCGGAAGTGCTTGCAGGGCATAGAAGAAAGGCGTTTTATTTGTTAAGCAGAAAATCAGGGTAGGAGATGGAACCCTAAGATACGCAAATGCCTATCTTCTTTGTAGGAGAACCTGGGAGAATCGTGCTGGATTATTTTGAAATTAATTCAGCCTGAGTGTCTGTGGAGTTTAAACGCAGCCTCAGGAGAGTAAATAATGCAGAATGCGAAACCAGAAAGGAGACTGGAGATGCACCAGTGAATCTCCTCGCAGTCCAGCTTCTGCACCAGATCATTCGAGTTGGTAGGATACCCATGTAGTTTGCAAAGATTAAAACCTGTTGCAAGAAAAGTAGCCGAAGCACACGATTTAATCATGTAAGAGGTTTCCAGCCTCGTCTGGCCTGGTCAACAGTAGTTCCTAACCAGGGAGGCCTTGCAGATTCCGGGTTGCTTGATAAATATCCATCATTTTGCCTTAAACAAAAAATTCACATATGC
The DNA here is from genome assembly GCF_003009895.1 of Hyaena hyaena. Taxonomy (NCBI): domain Eukaryota; kingdom Metazoa; phylum Chordata; class Mammalia; order Carnivora; family Hyaenidae; genus Hyaena; species Hyaena hyaena. The sequence goes on along the minus strand of NW_024080815.1, from coordinate 2,117,361 downwards.
TAATCTTTAAATATCAGGCAAGGACGGCTGCTCTGGGTTTGCAGATGAGGGATTTAAAAATATTACTTCCAAACGGTTCCCCTTGGTAGAAGGATCAAAGATGTGACTGCCAAACCACCCTGGGAGTTAATTAGATGTATGTGTGAGTGGCTGACGACTGCCCAGGCTCCAGGATTCCATTCCAACATTCCCACTTTGTCGGTCACTGTGTCCTTTCAAGCAGGAATCACATGGGGCTGCCTGTTCAAGGCCATGTGCTGAGCTGAGGAAAGCAAAGAGCTGGATTTGGGGGTGTCTTTGCCTTGAGTACGTCTATTTTATGGGGATGTTCCTTTCTCTGCCCCGGTCAGGGATGGACAGATGAGATGAAGGCCAGCCAGGGGCACCCAGGCATCTATCTGTGTCTGGAGATGGAGATGAGTTGCTTCGGCCTGAGACCTTGTGGGCATGTCTGTCCGTGAGGGTTGGAAAAAAGTCAGAGGGGCCTGGGTGTGGAGCGGGGATGTGAAGCAGCCTGAGTTCGGAGTCAAACAGTGTGTTTGAATTCTGGTGCCATCTCTGAGGCCCTGTGATCTTGGCCAGGTGACTTCACCTCGTTTTGCTGTCTTTGGGATGGAGCTGCCATGCTTACGAACACTGCACTTCATGAGTCTGGACACAGTGGTCTTGAGGAGCTCTGTGTCCCTGGTGGTTCAGGGGCCCCTCGGAGGAGCAAGGCTTCCAAAGAGGCCAGGGAGCTCACTTGAGTTTAACAACACTTGTATCCTGGTGACACCAAGTCCCCAGAGCAGCAGGTGCGTGGCTGGGCCATGACCTCCAGGGGCTATTCTGGGACTGCCCAGGGCCTCTCTCCTTCCTCCCGGTGAATTGAAGCAGCATGTTCGTCCATCAGAGGACTCCAGCCACACATGTCAATCTGCCTGACCCACAACCACCAGAAGCTGGGCATCTCAGTTCAGCCTCAGACCTTGCCCTGAGAGGAGCTCTCGATGGCCAGGCAGGGCCATAATGACCCTGGGGTCACTCACGGAGGAGCGGGAAGAGGGAACCGCCAAATGTTCAGACTGCATTTCTGCCTCCCGCTGGCTCTTCTTCCTGCCCCTCTTCCACTTCTAGAAGATCCCCTTCCTATTCAGCCCCACAATACTTGCCACAGGGGCATTCAAAAGCCCACACCTCAACATGCCAGTCCCCTGTCGCACGTTTTCCCGCCCACAGGCTCAAGTCCAGGCTCGTCTGCATACTCCCCCCACCCCGTGCAGTCCAGGCCCCACCACACCCGACTACCCGCAGCTCCCTGAACATAGCCGGGATTTGATGCTTCACGGCTTCTGCCCATGCTGTTCCCTCTCCCTGGAATGCTCTTCACTATTTTCATAGGGAGCAAGCTCCTACAAGTTCTTCAAGGTCCAAGGTAAGTGCTCTCTTCTGAAAAGCCAGCAGCCCTGCTCCGGCTCTCCCCCCAGCCCCCCCAACCCAACCCCCTCCATCTTCCTGGACAGTTTCTTCAAAGTTCCCAGGAGGAAGCTGAGCTCATGGGCCCAGCAGGCTTGGCTGAAGGCAGCAGAGAATGGCCTGATGTGAGCCTCGGCACAGCCCTTCCAGATGGGATGATGTCTACTTCACCCCAGCAAAGTCAGCCCCACTCATCTCCACAGGGACAATGTGTCCATTTCCCTCTGTTGCCCCCAGTCTGCAGACGGATTGTGCATCTGGCCTAAGCCGGGAAACGCCAGCCAGCAAGCACACATCTAGTCGGCCTCCCTGAACTCCCCCCCCCCCCCAGCCCTCTTCCCTGCCTCTCCTCTTAAGGGAGGGCAGAGGAGAAACACAGCCCCACCCCATGTCACTCAGGACTAGACACCTGCCAGGGGACAGTGACAAAGGCTTCTGCTGGGCAGAGTGTGGGGTCAGAGAGGTGCTTCAATGAGAGAGAGGGAGGTGGCAGGAAGGTGTGCCCTGCATTCTCAAACCTCAGTCCTGACCCTGACCTTCTTCCTGGTGGCCACTACTGAGTAAAAAAGAGAATCTTTGAAACAGTTCATGGATCGTAACCCACATGAACACGTTGGGCATGTTAGTTACCTTCTTTGTGCTCAGTTTCCTCGTGGTCCCTACATGCAGCTGTTCTGAAGAATAAATGAGCTTCCAACACAGGAAGGACTGGGACAAGAGTCACCGGTCCTGGTGCACCATCCCCTCTCACCGAACCCCACACGTCTGCAGGCCCAGCCAGGACTCGGGGCTGCCACACACATCTCCTACCTGCCCTTGGAGGGGGGCTTCCAGTCAGCTCCCTGTGCTGCTCCCCAGCACCTGCTTTCCTAGGGGCCATGAGGCCCTCATCTGGCCTCTTGCTCCTGATCTCTGAGTAGCCCTTAAATCTATGGCCTTGTTTTGAACTCAGTATTGACCTTCATCACTATTTAGGACCCAGCTCAGTCCTGTGGTTGCACACACCCACATCACAGATCAAAGGTTCCCCTACCCGGAGAATACAATGGAGCCGGGACCTCCCCTGCCCTGCCCCCCACCATGGGGAGTAGCTGCCAGCCCCTTCCAGGGCCCACCAGCTTCCTCCTTCCCAGGGCGGGAGCAGCTTGCTGGGAGGCTGAGTCAGAGTCTCTGCCACTCAGTCCCACGAACACAGATATTCCCTTTCTGACCACGTACAGTCCCCTGATGCCTTAGAACTCTGTGGGCTCCCTCACTTCCTGTTCTGAACACTTCCTCTGTACCGCTGGGGGTGGTGGGTGTTCCTACCTATGGGGGAAAACTGGCCCTAACTTAGTGGATTCCCTGGGGGCTTGGAACCTCTGGGCTGAGGCCCAGGTCTCCTTCAAAGCTGGGTCACTGTGGGCTCCTCCAGGTGGGCATCTTGATCCTTGGGCATCATTTTATAACTGGGCCACTGGAGAGCCGGAAGTCAAACATGGGTCTCAGAAGTGATGGAGGCTGAATACAGGAATGCTTCCTAGTCGCCAGTGTACACGTTGCCCTTTGAGGAAGCCTCCTCCCCTAGGGTGAGCCCATTCTGGGAGGAAGGCGGAGCGGGGCACAGACCAGAGGTGCCTCAGCACTGGGCTTCATGCCAGGAGAAGGGGCGTGTGGAGGAGACATGTGAGAGTTTACAGACAGAGACACCCGAGTCTAAATCCCAGCCCTGATCCTTACTGTGTGACTTTCAGCACATGACTTCCCCCTCTGAGCCTATTTCCTTATATCTACAAATCAAATCGAATGATAATAAAACAACAGTGACAACAACAAGAGGGATTCCCGTTTTAGAGCCAATATCAGGAGCCAATGAGCTAACGTACAGGAAATGCCTGGCACATAGTCGGTGCCCAGTAAATCCCGAGAGTCGGCACTGAGTCCCAGCCTCCCTCTTGCCACCGTGTCCCTTTCCTCCCCCTCACCTCCCACGTGCTCCCCGGCCCCTTGGACCTTCTCCCTGCTCTGCTCTCCTGCTGCCCTTGCTGGGGGCCCTGGCGCTGTTACCTGAGAGAACTGCCAGTGAAGCTTCATTCTCTTGGCTTTGGCGTAACTGCACTCGATAAGCCGTGGCCGACTGTTGACGTCCACCAGGCACCGGTTGTCATCGTCGTCGACCGTGGGGCTCAGGATCCCCACGTGGATCTGCTGACTGCTTGTGTAGTACACGTTCTGGGGCCGAGGGAAGAACGCAATTAAATGTAGTGGCCAGAGAGATGGGGAGTCTCAGGGGGCCGCTCCCTGGTCTATAAGTTACTTTCTATTGCAACAGGCAAGAAGGAGAAATCCTTTAACATCATGATCCAGGACCGTATCTGGTCAGCACGTGTAACTGAAACCAAATTTCCAAGAAATCAAACTTAGTCTTAGCATATGCAACACAATGTGATGTTTTCTATTCTATTCTTTCTCTGAAAAGCATTGGTCATAACCTTTTCAATTGATTTCACCACCCACAGTTTAAAAAGCATGGCTTGAATCTGTTATTTGCAGGCTTGCTGACTTCCTCCCCTCATAAATATTTTGTGCAAGATACTGTGCTTGGCTAGTAGATAAAGAGAAAAGACCTGTGCCATAGGGAGTTCAGAGTCTTATAAAATATAATGTCCATCTAGACTCAGGCTGTGTAGACCAAGGATTGGCAAACTTTTTCTTAAAGGGCCAGGTGGCAAGTAATTTTGGCTTTGCAGTGTGTTGGGAGGTCCCTAAGGCCACTCCCAGGTTTAAAGATTTGTTAGGGCTCACAAGACACAGCACGTATTTGTACTCACAGCTCTGATTTATTATAGAAAAAGGATACAAATCATATTAGGAAAGGGAAAAGGCATATAGGGCAAAGTCTGGGGGAAACCAGTGGAAGCTTCTGAAGGTACTCTTCTCGTGGTCACAAAGATACGCTTAATTCCCTCCACAAGGAGCTGAGACAACACGTGTGAGATGTTTTCTACCTGGAAAGTTCTTAGAGACTCAGCTGGGCTTTAATCAGGGCCAGTCTCGTATGCATACTCTGCCTGGCACATATCAAAATCCCAGACTCCCAGAACGAAAGCAGGTGTTTAGCACAAACCATATTATTTGTACAGTCTGGTTATGCATAGTGAACTACTCTTATAGATCTGGGGATGGCGGGAACTCTCCTGAAATCCAAGTTGCAAGCAGTCCTTTCAAAGGACAGCAGTCAGCCTCACTGTGTTAACTCTTTCTTGCACAGAGGGCCATACGGTCTGAAAACTCAACTCTGACACTGTAGCACGAACACAGCCACAGACAATACGTGAATGAATGGCTGTTAGGATAATGCTTCAATTACAAAAAGAAGGGGTGTGCCATGGGCTGCAGTTTACTGGCCCTGATCTAGAAGAAAGCCACATGACCCTTGGCCTTCTAAGTTTCTAGTCACTTCCCTCAACCTTAAGTCATGGTTTCCAAAAAGGGCTCTGAGTGAGCAGTCATAGGTTCTGTGAGTCTTTTTCTTCATTTTACTAAAGAAATGAATACCCTCACTTATGATTAGGCCCCAGGGTCACATTGAGATACTACATTTCTTTGCTTTAGGTTAGAGTTCAGGGTGGGCCCTCTTGTTATCTTCATATATTAAGACATTCTTATTGGTAAATACTGTTGATTAATTCCAAATGATAACATGAAAATTTCTTATTTTAGTAGAAAAGGGTGGTTGACAAGGACAGGAGTGTGGGACCTAAAAGGCATTATGGGGTGAGAAGGGCAGTACAGGGAAGGAGGTAAGGGGTGGTCCTTGGGGGCATTTACTTTTTGATCTTTGGAAGTGTAAGGAGGGCATGGAGAAGCAGGCAGGGTCCCCCTTCAGACATAAGAAGATCTTTAGGCCAGTCAAGGCCCCAACTGGACTGGAAGCTCCCCACTCAAGGTGGGGGAACCCAAAGAGGGTGTAATAAAGGCACGATTCTCAGTGATGTGGGCAGGATGTAAGGTAACCACAGGGATGGTATAGTTCCCTGAGAATAATAACATGGAGCTATTACCACTCTTAGACCCAAAGGGATGAGAGAAGAGAGAAGTTACCAGAATTTGTAAAAGTCATGTAGAGAGGGCAGACTAGCAAGAAGGCTTCCGGGAGGGGGAGTTTGGAGGTAATGATGAGTGGTGGTCAATAAATAACCCAACTTTACTCTCCCCACTCGGTTCTTCTGCTGGGTCAGCCCATTGGCAGAACCCTGCTGGAAGCCAAAGCACATGGGAGCCCATTGAAATGATCCACAAAGTCACTTTCCTAGGGTAGAAGGAAGGGATGGAGAGTGGATCTAGAGGGACAAACAGAAGACACTCATTACAGGAAGGATGCACTCTCTCAGATAATCTTACAAGTTATCAGACTTGGGAATCCACAGAAATAGGCATTAAACCACCAAGATGACTGATTCCTCACATAATAGAGGTGACCAGAGTTCTGGGCAGAAGCCTAATGTAGAAGGCCTGGCTGCAGTGTGGACATGTGACCAGAACTCAGAGGCAAAAGGGGCTTATTCAAAACCCATATTGAGTAAGAGACCCTCCATTGTGTGGTCTGGATTTCCAGTTTACCACTCAGGAAAGCCAATGACCTGCGGTGGCTCCCAGTTTATTGGAAGTGAGGGGGAATATGATGACTGGTTAGATTTAGAAATTTAAATAGACGCTGGTAGGCATCTCCTTCATCCATCCAACAATAGTCTCTAAGTTGAGATCTGAGATAACCGAGATGAGCAAGCTATGGTCCCTGATCTAGATGATCCAACAGCCAAGTTGGGGAAACAAACGTATCAGGAAATAATGGCTCTAACCACCCTACAATGAGCATTGTCTGTGCTTCCTTCACTCGCCTAACCCAAATCTTTCTCCTTTGAAAAAAGAACTAAAAACACCACCTCCCGAAAGCCTTCCATGAATATGCAAAAGCATGGGGCCTCTGCCTGCTACCTGAGCCTCTCTCCAAAAAGTGCAGAGCTGTTCATGACGTTGGGTTGAACGCCACGCTCTCTGCTCAGGACACAGTGCAGCTCTTTGTCACCCTGTCAGCTGGGACCCAGATTTCCTGAGGCTCCGGAGCGTGGGCTGCCTGACAAGGACAGCTAGGAAACTAGTTACTGCCACCCTCCTTTCAATGCTGCCACCAGGGCCTGACTCTGGTCTCCGGGGCAGGTTGTACAGACACAAGTGGCTGCGCAGGTAATAGCTGAAATCCGTTTTATTCACTTAGCTGCTCTGAAGTGCTTGGGCAAGATGCTGGGAGAGCACGCATGCGCCTCCCACCTGGCACAGCTGTCACCGGAGCTGCTCGTTGCTCCAGAGCCTGGGAAAATCATACCAGGGATAGTCGTTCATTATTTAAAAGCTTTAAAAAGCACCAAAGTGCATCTTGAGAGGTGTCACCAAGCCACTGGCAGATCAGAGACAGAGATTTGGCAGAGGAGGCTCTCAAGGCGTGCCTTGGACACCTCAGGGGTCCAGCTAGCAGTGGGCTGAATCTGTAAATGGCCTGAACACAAAACAGGGGCACCAGTTTCCTGCAAGACGCCCCACTTTTCATACCAGCAGGAAATTCTGCTTCGCTTGCTGAGTAACGGGGAGCCTGGCAGGTTTAAGGAAGCAAGGACTTCGAACCGTGGTTCTCAGAGACGGGCGGTTTTGCCAACCAGGGGGTGTTTGGTGATGTCTGGAGACACTGTGGTTGTCATGAGAGCGGGGGAGGGACGCTGCTACTGGCATCCAGGCAGTAGAGGTCAGGGACGCTCATTGCTCGACATCCTACAACGTACCCGACAGCTCCTCCCATCGCACAGCGAAGAATGATCTGACCCCAAATGCTCAAGAACATTTCTCAACGCTGCTGTTGAGAACCCTGCCTTAGGCGGTTAGTCATGAAAATGGAGATGTTTTCAGCTCCTACTATGTGCCAGACACAAGGTCATTTGCATACTTTATCCCATGGAAATCTAAAACAACTCAGTGAGGCAGGGGCCACTATTATCCCTGTCTTGTAGGCAAGGAAACTGAGGCACAGGAAATTAAGTAAAAGTCCCACAGGTGGAGAGCGGTATTTGCGATTCAAACCGAGACAGCCTGACGCCAGAGTCCCACCTGTGACTTTTTCCCTTGCTCGCCTGCCTCCCTTGGGGCACAACAGCCCTAGCAGCCAGGCCGGAGGGGGAGAGGCCAGGAGGCTGGCTTGGGAAGCTTCCCCTGGGATTCCCAGGGGAATGTCACTGAGGTGCTTAGTGACATTCCTCCCATGACCCCCCAGTCACAGCGGAGGGTGAGCTCCATCCTGCCTGTGGGGATTTTCCCAACCCCGGGAGCATAGAAACGAGAGTCTGACTGCTCGGCTCAGAAAGCACGTGCGGGATAACAGACAAACACATCCGAGGGGAGGGGAGGGGAGGGGAGGGGAAGGAAGGGGTGGGGAGGGGAGGGGAGGGAAGAAAGGTGCTTCTGTGCCCCTATATGCCGGGCCCTCTGCCGGGTACTTTCCGTATCTGGGGTGACCTTCCAGTGCTAAGGACAAGGAAACTGAGGGCGTAAACACCTTGCCAGAGGCAAAGCCAGGCAGGTGCTCTCTCCCCTCCTGCCTGGGGGAGGCTCCAGGAGGAAGGCCGAGAGCCCTCAGCAACTGGCAATTCAGCGCCTTCACCCCACTCTCGGGTCGAGCACCCCCGATAGTCTTATCTCCCCCAGCCCTTGGCAGGGTCTCCCCAGAGCAGAGGCTGAGATGGGCAGAGGGAGAGGGAGGAGGGGCTCCCAGGCAAATCAGGAACATGGAGCTAAATGGGGTTCGGTTAAATGACTTAATCATATGGTTTCAAGGTACAACAGAAGTCCCAGCTCTCTTCCCAACAAAGGCTAGGTGGGTTTCGAGCAGCTTTATTTCCTTCATTCAGTGATGTTTCCTTGGCAACACTGCCGGCCTATCGGGTGGCTGCCCTTGAAAAATAAGGTAAGTTAGAGACACTTAGAGGCACGGGCAGCAGTGGTGGTATTTGGCTGAAACCTCCCTGAGCCTGGAGGGTGGTGAGGGGGTGGAAGGAGGAGAGTCACTGTGGGACACACTTTACAAGACGTTCTAGAACCTACCACAGGGAGAAAACAACTTTATTTGCAGGGTGCTTTCATGGGAAAAGGGACCCAGGGTGAAGCAGGGTCCTTGTCATTTCTTTGGGTACTTGCAGGGGGTCTGTATGTACCCTGGAGAATTGATGCTGCTCAACAAAGACTTACGAGCCCAGCCCTCTGTGGGGGCGGGGGGACACACCAGGGGAGTGACAGTCTAGGGGTAGAAAAATTAGAAACAAAGCGTCAAAATGGTGGGGGTGGGGGGCTGTTGGTAAAGATCACTGAAGGGAGAGCCAACCTCTGGGCTGGGCCACTGCATGGGTGGGCTTCTCAGAGGAGGGGATGGGTGGGCTTTGGAAGAGGAGAAAGATCTGTGAGCAAATGAAATGGGGAAGGCTAGAGGGATCAAAGAGACACACTCCTACGTGCAATCAAGCTAAGGCACTGCTCACAGTAAAATCACCTGGGGGGCTTTAAAAAGTATAAATCAAGGGTGCCTGGGGGCGGGGGGCTCAGTTGGTTATGCATTTAACTCTCGTTTTCAGCTCCAGTCATGATCTCAGTTTGTGGGTTTGAGCTCTGCTCTATAAGCATGGAGGCTGCTTGAAATTCTCTCCCTCTCTCTGCCCTTCCTTGCTCCTGTGTTCTCTCTCTCTCTCTAAAATAAAAAATCATATATAGGTATAACTTTGAAAAAATAAAGTATAAATCAGGGGCGTGTGGGTGGCTCTGTCAGTTAAGTATCCAGCTCTTGGTTTCAGCTCCGGTCATAATCTCAGTCTGTGGCTTTGAGCTCTGCTCTGTAAGCACAAAGCCTGCTTGAAATTCTCCCTTTTTCTGCTCGTGTGTGTGTGCGTGTGCTCTTGCTCTCAAAAAATATATATGTAAAACTTAAAAAGAAAAAAAGTATAAGTCAGACGGGGGCTTGGGTGGCTCACTTAAGTATTCAACTCTTGGTTTCAGCTCAGGCCACACTCTCACGGTTTGTGGGTTTGAGCTCTGTTCTATAAGCACAGAGCCTGCTTAAAATTCTCTCTCCCTCTTTCTGCCTTTCTTTGCTTGTGTGTGTGCACTTTCTCTCTCTCTCTCTGCCCTTCCCTGCTTTTGTGTGTGCACATGTGTGCTCTCTCTCAAAAATAAAGCAGTCTTAGCAGGTGAGACTCAGGCATGGGGGGGGAGTTCCAGCTGATTCCAATGTGCCCCCAGGGTTGAATTAGCTGTATTAAGGGCATTTTGGGGCAGCCCGGGGAGGAAACGTGGGGATGGCCCCAAGGACCACCTGAGTTCCAAGCCCCTCATCATGGGACCAACAGGGGTCCCCATCTTCAGGGGCATCGTTTGCAAGACTTGGGGGGTGGCCAAGAGTTTAGGAAGCACCCGTGTTGGGTCCCAGTTCTCCAAGTGTGGTCCCAGCATTATCTCAGAACTTGATAGAGATGCACATCTGGAGCCCAGCCCCAGACCTGCTGAATCAAAGTCTGAGCAGGGCCCAGGAGTCTGCGTGTTTAACAAGCCCTCCACGTGAGTCTGATGTGTGAACGTTTGAGAACCACTGGTCCGGGAGAAGGGTGGTCACGTGGGACAGTCAAGTGGACCTGCGTCTCAGCACCTCCACCCTCACTTTGTAGCTGGGAAGCTACTCTGAGCCTCAGTTTCCTGACCTGTAAAGTGTGATTATGAGGATAATACTGATAGCCCCCAGTCTGGTCAGGGCGCCTCAAGGCAAGAACAAGGCAGGAGGGACAGAGATCTCTGTAGGAGGGGAAGAAGAGACACAGTCGGGAAGGGACTGCGGGTCCAGCTGCCCTGCCTCAACCCCCTCATCTCTGGCCCCGCCCTGAGCCTGCCTGGCCTGTGGGCCTGTGGGTATGGATTCATGGAAACAGCAGGCAGGGAGTGGGGGGAGGGGCAGAGAGGGAGCAGAGGCTTGCTTTATTAAATCTCAATACAGAGTAGTGACTCTGACATCTGTAAGGTGTGCTAGAAATGGGCTCTTTGTCCTCTTTTCCAAGAATGAGCTGCCCTCTGCAGATAGGGCAGGCTGATTTAAGGGTTTGGTTACTAGTCATTAACCCCTTGACACAGAGGTTAGTTATAGTGCTGAGGGCCGCGGGGCACCGATGCTAAATCAGGAGTGAAGGGGAGCCCTTTCCAGAATGAGCTTGTGTTCACTAACCACAGAACCAGGTACATCAAGGGAACGAAAACCTAAACCTTCTGTTCGCCATAGTTGTGAAGAAGCACAAATGTGGAAAGCAAGACTCCTAGCTCAGGATTCTCCAACCCCACCCCCCACCGTAAGCCCTTGCCCTGGTGGAGGGGAACAGGTGGGGCTCAGCACATGCATCCCCCAGATGTGGGGGGGGAGGTGTGTAACTGGCACGCAGCACACGGATCCAGTTTAATTCAGCAAACACTCCTTCATGCCCACTAGAGTGTAGCCTGAGCCAGGGACTGGGGAGCGGAGAGGAGGAAGACACATGTGCCCTCCCTCGGGGACCCTGCTGGGGAGACAGGCATGCTGACAAGGGAAGAGCTTAGCCTCACGGCCAGGCTTCGAGCAGAGTAAGAGCAGGTCCAAATGCCTGAGGGGCCAGAGCTGGAGTCCTTTACTCCATCTGGGGCCAGTCAGTGAGTGAGTTTTCGAGAATAGCCGAGGAGGAGAATAGTTTGCCCAGACCATTGACCAGGGTGAGGGACCACTGTCAGAAGGGATAGGAGACAAGCCAAGTCACAGAGGCTTGGCACTACCTTGCCACGTTAGGAAAAGAGGGTGCCTTCGGGGGTGGGGAGAGGAGGCCAGACAAGCAGCTCGGGGCTGAAGAGTTCAGACAGTCCACTGGGAGCTCTGACTTAGGATTAACCGTGCCTCCACGTGTGAGCGTCTGAACCATCCTGGGTGCCCAGAAAGTGAGCTGGGGGACAGGGACGCAGCCACTTCTGTGGGCCTGTCTTGAGGAGGCCACTTGGGGGGCTGCAGGGCCGCGGGGAGAAAAGGGGGCTTTGGACCAGGGTGTGGTGTTGGAACATCAGACTGAGTAGAAAAGACTAAGCAATGTCCCGTTTCTGCCCCCATCCCCCCACTGTGCACCTGACCAGGGCGACTAGGCAAACAGTTGCTCAGCACAATCTCTGGACTTAGACATTTTGACTTAGATTCATAGCTTGTGTGTCTCAATCTGGGTCTTGTACCGACAGGATTGGGAGTTCGGGGGGGAGGGGCAGCCATCTCTCCACCACCTCCTATGGGGTTGTTTGCAGCCCAGTCAGCAACCTGAACACCCCACCCCACCCCCGGCCAGCTCTGCCTTTTCTTCCTGTGTTTTTCTGAACTCCTGGTGTCATCTGGCCTCAGTGTTTCCCTTGTCAGCCCCTCTGTCCCAGGAGAGAGGCAGACAGCAGGGATCATCCTGGGGTCCCCGCATGGAAACCGAGGGCTGAGCAGGAATGAACTACCAGTGAGAGAGCAGACACAAACTGGAGAAGGCAGCTGCAGGATTCTTAACGCTGAGAGCTTTATTTGCTCTCTTGCAACTGCATCTTGCCTCACTCCGGCCATAATGGGAGCCATCGTTCAGTTTGGCCACTCAGAGCACTCCATTGCCCGGGCCCAGAGACCGGTTCCAGGATGGACCTGTTGATCAGTCTCGGCCAATGCAAGTCCTCCCTCAGATTTTCTATTTGTGGGATCATGCTGGAAGGCTCTAGACCCCGAGCTACCTATTGCTTTCTTCCTCTGGTAAATCATGGAAGTCCCCTCCCTTTGAATATAGGAGAGACTAAGGTTACATATGAAGGGAACCATAGCCAAAATAGGGAGAGAGACAGAAGAATAGGAGGAAGAGAAGAGTACAGCAAAGTTCATTCCTGCCCCTGGATCCAGCCCTGCCTGAAGCTGGAGACAGACGTGGACTTCTCAGTTACATGAGGTAAAAACTTTTTTGCCTTTACGTTGGTTTGAGTGGGGTCTCAGTCATTTGCAACTAAGAGTCTTGACTAACTGAATACCCAGGAGACCTTTCAAGAACACCAAAGGGGATGAAGCGAAAGAATCAAATGACAGTGGCCTTTAGCTACCAGGGGAATGTAAGTGGCATGTGTATATATATTTTATTCATTATAATAAAGCAAGGCATCTGTTTTAACAATTACTGAAGTTTGTGAATTTCTGATCTTTTTTTAACAAGAAAGATTTCCCTCATTTGCATGCCAGTATGCATTCTTTAGTGGGTGAAAAGCTAGTGAGCCTGATTCACTAGCCTTAGTTAAGCATGTAGGAGTGGGAGGAGCATCTGAATATTACCTATCATGTAAGTATAAGGAGAAGAAGCTGAAAACTGCAGAGGAGGCCCAGGTTATAGGAAAATAAGATGGGCGTGGCCCAGGATGAGACCAAGAGCAGGTGCTCTGGACTGGAATCACTGGCTGAGCCGTCGTGTTCTGCAGCCTCCTGTGTCTATGTCTAGGGCGCAGTGCTTGCTAACTACCCCGACTTGGGCCTTCTCTGCTCGTCCTCGGTCTGCTGCTTCCCCTCCCTCGTTCCTCCTGCTCTCTGCCTGTACATCTCACGACAAGAAGAGAGGGTGCAGGGCCAGGGACTGGGGCAGGCAGTTGTGAAGAGGTGGGAGCATGTGACCTTGCACTTGGCCTACAATGAGCTGGAGAGACACAGACGAGGCAGCTCTGTAGCTAAGACTCGGCTCCACGAACTCTTACTGCTGGGGCCCCTGGAGCTGTTCCCATTCCTGTCTACCCCCCTCCCCCGTCAACTTTCCTTTTGAGCCTATGCAGTGAATCACCCAGGTTTTCTGTAATAGCACCCAGCCTTCGTTTTTAGCCAAAGGTGCCCACGTTTGTTTCAGTTGTTACTATTGTTGTTGATAGTAACTCCCTCCTCCCCTTGCATGAGCAAACACGGCTCATTTGTTCATCAGGAAGTTTGTTATCTTTAAGAAATATCAGACACCTGCTATCTGACTGTTGGGTCCCTATTTTGGAAGGTACTGCTCAGAGCCCTTCGTAGCTGTGTCTGCTTGTCTGATACGAGCTGTGTCTACCTACTGACAACAGCTAAGATGGAGCATATCGTGTGCACTTAGGAAAATGCCCTGGCATTCTTCATTTCCCAAACATAACCATCTGCCAACTCTCTATCAGCTAGTGACAGTCAATGCATGCCCTTCAACAACTTGAACAGATTGATTCACTGCTCTGTCCTATGAAACTCCTCCTGTGTTCCCCTCCTGACTGAGCTATTACAGATCCCTGCACTGTTAGTGTCAGAATCGGCCACATGCCTTTAACGAGTGGAATGGGGATGGGAGAGACCCACTCCACTTCCAATCAAAAGCTTTAAGGGCAATCATGTGATCTACCACATCTCTTTTCACTCTCTGCCTTTGGACTGGCAGCCTCCCGGATAGGGGGCGCTGCTTCAGTCCCAGAAAAAGGTGAGGTGACCATGAAGCATGAGCAAGAAATAAGCCATTTTTTGTTGTAAGTCACTGTGGTTTGGGGACTGTCAGCCTAAGCTGAATGATAAATTGCTACTAGATGAGGGGTGCTGTGAAACTCTAAAATATGGGACACTGACTTTGGGGCCACAAAGTGGGCAGTGAGGAACCATCACGGGAAGCTGGAAAGATGGCGTCCTCTTTTACGCAGTGGTGAGACATCTGGTATAACTGTTGCCTGCATAACTTGGTAGACTGTGCTTTCCATGAAAAGCAAGCCTCTGACTATCGGCTGCATTTGACAAGACTGCAAAAGGGAGATCAGGTCAGCAAAGACTGGGACATGTAGCAACTACCGAGAAATGTTTGTGACTGTAAGCCACATGGATCTCAAGGTCCTGTGTTACTGGAACATAACGAAGCCTGAACTACCAACACAATTGTGCTATTGCTCCCTCACTAAGTCATCACACAAAAATAGAATCACACAATGGGATGTGTGCTCTTAAAGCAAACAACAAAGTACCTGAAAACAGATACTAGGAAAACTTGATCTAGTGGAGGGAGTGGGAAGGGATTGGCTCAAGAAAGATGGACTCTGGATCTGAACTGCCTAATTTAAGTGCTTCCTCCCATTGTTCACTAGCTGTGTGACTACAGGCAATGTACTTGGCCCATTCATTCTTTGAATTTACTCATCTGTAAAAGCAGGCGATAATAAGGGTACCTGTCGCACAGAGTTGTTGGGGGAACTGTAGGGACTGAGCGCTGGTTAGTGTTAGCCATTAGTAATGTTTTTGTAATGTTTTGTAACCTCTCTCCCATTGGGAGTTTCCCAAGGGCAGGAGCCATGCTTATCTTGCTCATTATTATATCTTTCTTATCCAAACCACTGTTTGATATATAACATATACTCAAAACGTATTAGCTGATTAAATGAATGTGTTGATAAACTACTCCAGGGACTTTGAACTCCAGGTGAGAAATCCATCCAGGCTTCCTCCCTAGTACCTGTTTCCTGTCGCTCATTCTAAGACTCCTCTAAGCTCTCTGTTCTGTTTTAGACCAGCACCTTGGACAACACCTTCCATATAACCTTGTGGATTAATCGTTTAAACAGAATGGGATTCTCTCTAGGACAAGATTCTCAATATTTGTTCCCAGGACACAGTCTGTGCCACACCTAACTCTTACCTGGACCCATGAGCAATGGGGGGGGGGGGGGACGTGTGCAGAGAGCTCAATCGTTTGATGGCATACCACAACTGTTACCCTGCACTGAATTAAGAACTTGGAATGTCCCCAGGGAGGAGGCGTCAGAGGGAGAGGGGAAGAGAGTGTATGTGTGTTTGTCAGAGATTTTAACATGTGAGGTCAATGATGACCTGGCCTCCCCAGCAATCTCCGTGATCAGGAAGATGGGGGTGAGGTGGGGAGAGCATGGTATCAAAACTGCCCATAAAGATCCAGTAGGGAGAAGTTAGTTCAGAGACTCGGAGCTCCTGTGGATGAAATATTGGTGCCTGATTCTAATTTCAAATGTAAATCTCTATTGTGCCTGCTCCAACACCATCTCCATCTCTACCTCCCTCTTCCCTGGGAAGAGTATAATCTCCTTTACTGGGGAACAAAGGTCCAGCTCACGCCTTTACTGGATGTTATAGACCTCAGCAGTGCAGTCCATCTGGCACTATGATAAAGTTTAGGAAACTGAGGCCGTTTTGGGGGGGATTCTTCTTGCTACACTGCAAGACCAGTGCTCAATAAATATTTTTGGATGAATGTGTGAACAAATGAATGAGCGAATGAATGAAATAATACAAAGTGAATCTGAAAAGCCATTGTCCTATATTTAAAGAATGGCCACAGATTTTCCCCATCCTTGCATGCAAACTCTGCTCTGTGAGGCTGGGCTTCGCCTTGTGACTTACTTGGGGCAATGACAAAATTTTCACAATAAATGTGATGCAGTCAGAGACTCCTACAGTTAGGCGTGCCGTCTCTTGCTGCTCGTAGAAACCCCTGTCACTGCCATCGTGTGAAGCAGCCTGGATTATCCTGTTGGATGATGAAACACACATACTCCAGATGCTCCCTCTTTCCAGCTGACAGTCTGCCAACCTCCAGAAGCCAACTCATCTAGCTGACCAGCAGTTGGCCACAGATGCCTGACTGAGCCCAGCTGAAAGCAGCAGAAGGCAGGGCCAGCCCACCCCACCCAGCTCAAATGGTTGGCCTTCAGAGTCTTGAGCTATATAGATGGATGTATCTTTCTTAAAAACCTTTAAAAAAAATTTTTTTTGAGAATATGCATGTGTGTGCAATGTACAGGCAGGAGAGGGACACAGGGAGAGGGAGGGAGAGAATCTTAAGCAAGCTCCATGCTCAGCACGGAGCCTGATGCAGGCTTTGTCTCACAGTCATGACTTGGACTGGAATCAAGAGCTTGACGCTTAACTGACTGAGCCACCCAGGTGCTCCTCAATGGATGTATCTGAAACCACTAAGTTTTGGGGGACGGTTTCCTGTGTAGTAAAAATGATACAGGTGGCTCATTTCACAGGCGTATTTGTAGAGTATACGGCACGGAGTGTAGGTACTCAGCAAACTGCTGTTGCTTTTTCCCCCTCCTGATTAATGAAAATAATTATATTGATATTATATAATGGATTCTTACTAGATGTCAGGGAAACTAACTGCTTTACAGATACTTATTTCATCCTCAAAATAATCCTGGATAAGTGGAGTATTATTATCTCCATTTTTAGGTGAGAAAACTGAATTAGATGGAGGTAAACGAATGCAGAGCAAATAGCAAAGCTGGGAGTGGGACTCAGGTCATCTGGCCCCAAAACCTAGCTCCTCAGCACTACAGTACCCTGCTTCTTACTAAAGAAGGAAAGGAAGGTTCCGTTCTACCCCTTCCCACCCATGGCCCCCACTCCTGAAGTGCTCTTCTTGCTCTGCTTTTGTTTGTGCACTGCCTACTCTTTGAGGTGTAGGTGCAGCTCCTCCTCCAGGAAGTCTTCCCTGACCTCTACAGGTCACCACGACTCAGCCCTTTTTCTCCTTGGCAGCTGGGACTCTGATCCCTTCCAGGGACAGAGGGGGAAGCACCATGGAGGATAATGGTACCCTTGTGGGCTTTGAATCTGCTGATTCTCCCATCAGGGACATGAGGCGGAGCTGAAAGTCTCTTCTCCCTGCAGCAGCGCCCCTTCTCCACCCCAGCCCTCCATCCCATACAGAAACCTCTCCTTAGGCATCAGACCCCATTCATGCGCTGCCTACTTTGTGCTTCTTACCCAAGCGCCTCCCAGGCAGTCCACTGCGACCCCTACACCCCACTGGGCATCTCCTCAGGTGATGAATGGCCCCAGTCCTGGGGAGGGCCACCTGTACTGCACTTTAGCCACCCACACCCGGGGACCCTGGCTCTCAGTGCCAGGAATGGTGTCCCCTGAGGTCTTACCCTCTGCTGCCCTGCTTTACCCCAACCACCTATCATCTTGATGACTCACTCTCTCACTTCCCGAATGCCTGCTCATCAACCTGAGACCTTTGGAATAAAAACCTTTTATTATTTTTTTCTTTCCTCCCCTACTTTCATTTCCCTCCCAGCCTCTCCACGTTCCTGGAAAAGCTGCACCCAAATTCCTTCAACTATCCCCTGGCCAGCACCTTCCAGTCTTTCATTCCTCATTCCTTCTGTCTTTGACACCCCGTAGGCCCCACCACTGTGGCCGGTTTGCCTTCTTCGCACCCTCTCCCTGAGTGCTGGGCATGCCCACGAAAAATCATGGCACCGGGCAAATTAGACCCTCCACAGACTCCTGGTCTTCAAGCTTGGCTGGGCCCCTGCACACTGCCCTCCACGCTAGGCCTTCTGGTGTGCCTGCTGAGCCTCTGAGCCACCCCCCGTAGCAGAGTTTCTATGCCTCTCTACTCTCGAACATGAGCACAGCCCCCAGGCTTGACTTGCTAGACAACCCACAAACGCCTTCCTCTTGGACCCGCCTCCATCCTGCCCTTGAAGTCCAGGGCCAGCCCCACTGGCCTTGCTCTGGTCCTTGCTCTTGCCCCACCCCAGAATGTTGCTTCATTTTCTCCCCAAATATCAGACCTCTTTCTCTATAGACTTCCCCCTCTGAGCCTCAGACACGCTCCCTTACTGCTTCTCTGAAAAAGCAAATCAGAGCACACATGTTCTCTCAACTCTGCATCCTTCCTAGTAGCCTACTGCTTCCTTTCCATCCCTTCATAGCAAACCTGGGGATAGAGGGGTCTACACTCACTGGCTCCTAGTCCTCACTGGCCTCCCTGGATGAAGCCCTCTATCCACTATGTCCTCCTGGACAAATCATGACCTCCGCCTAGCCGTGCGGGCTGAAAGGCTCTGATGGCATCGACCATCCTCATACCGGGTAGGTAGCACTCAAATCTTGCCACTCTAGACACCCCCAGAGGAATGGAGAAGGTAAATCCCGGCTCAGTTTACTTTATGATCATCACCTAAAAGGCTTCAATTTTCCACGAATTCAACCAGTTCTTTATCTAATACACATTTGTTAAGCCCCTATAATGCCCCAGGCAAACAAGACTGAATGACTTCTGAGCAGCCCAGGATATTCTGAGGAGCTAAAGATACTGCAGAGACATAAATGTGTTCTGTAGCTCAGTTCTACAAGAATTAAGACCAGCAAGGCCTTTTTCCTGCAGAAAAAAATGTTATGAAATTTTCCTTTTAAGCGTGTCCTTCACCCAAGTCAACCTCCACTCCCACACGTGTTCCTGCATTTAATGGTGTATTTTTGAACAAGAAAAAAAAATAAAGCTGTTCTGGTGATTGATTTAGAGGGCCCGGCTCTGCTGAAATTCCCAGTATATTAACACAGTGCTAACCTCAAGGACTCCACTAAAGCTCTATGCTGGCAGACTAACACACAGCGATGAACGGGTTTCAGAAAAAGCAGCTGGGACAAAGGCTGGGTGGCAACAATGGAGTTAGTTGGAAAAATCAAATATAAGAACCCATTTATGTCCATAACACATTCTGAACACATCTCCCTAGGAAATTTCTTGAAACAGACCAGCATGACCCCAATGTTCATAGCAGCACTCTCAACAATAGCCAAAACATGGAAAGAGCCTAAGTGTCCATCAATGGACGAATGGATCAAGAAGATGTGGTTTATCTCTACCATGGAATACTACATGGCAATGAGAAACAATGACATCTGGCCATGTGTAGCAACATGGATGGACCTTGAGGGTGTTATGCTGAGCGAAATAAGTCAGGCAGAGAAGGACAAATACCATATGTTTGCACGTATAGGAGGATTAGGAGGAACTTAACTGAGGACCATGGGGGAGAAGAAGGGGGGAAATGATGGGGGAAAGGGAGACAGGCAAACCATGAGAGACTCTTGAATGTTGACAAAAACTGAGGACTGATGGGTGGGGGGAGAGGGGGGAGATGGGCATGGAGGAGGGCACTTGTGGGGATGAGCACTGGGTGTTATATGGAAACCAACTTGACAATAAACTATTTGTAAAAAAAAAAAAGAAAGAAAAAGAAACAGATCAACATGTCCACAAGCTGCCCAGGTATAAACACCACGCAGATGTCCCCACTCCATGCCACCAGCCACATCCCAGTCGTGGAGCCTTGTTTCCTACGCTCCTTCTTTATCATCTTCTCAGCCAGGGGTGCTACCACCCTCCTCCAGGGTGTGGGGAAATGCACGGGGGTGTTGGGGTCCACACTCACACTACTGCTGGTTGGTCAGTGTCTGCGAGGCTGAACATACTGGACTGTCAATGGGAGAAGGTTCTCTTGCCTGAAGGGTGAGTCAAAAGGGAAGGCAGGCTCTGTGCCAGCAAGCGTGGTGGCAGGGGAGGCCTCGATGGGCAGGCTCCTTTACCACTCCTGTCCACCTGCACCCACAACAACTGGCCCTCGTCAAGAAAAATACACTGGATCTGGCTTCATCCCCATGGGGGAGGGTATATCTCTTAAGCTCCCATCCGCAGGTCCCCATGAAAAGACAGTGGGTCTAAAAGAAGAGGTTCAGGGCCTGCCAGATCTTATCTTGACTAATAATAACTTCTATTACTAATAAAGGAACATCAATTGCCATATACTGATTGCAGATTTACAGTGTACCAGGCATAGTGCTGAGCACCCTATGTATTTCTCCCCCTAATCCTCACAAAACCTCTATCAGATGGATGTTTGCAACTCCATTTTGTAGAAGAATCAGGCTTCGGGTGAAGGCTGATAAGTGGTAAAGCCGGTGCAGCTGGGCAGGCTGCTAGGACATCTTTGTTAGGACGATTACCTTCAATTACTCAAAAATCCACCCACTTTATGAACAGAGTCCTTTACTAAGCGAAGGTACACTGGGCGTCTGTTCTGTGACAGGCAGTTTGCTGGACTCAAGGGATTCATTAGGGGACAAGCAAGTGCCTGTCCTCAAAAAACCTATGATCTAGTGGTAGAGCTTAAGTTTAACAAGGAGACAAATTCACAATTAACCGCCCACTGTGATTATGATCACATGTATCCAGATACCACAGGAGCTGTGAAGCAATCAGATGGGTGCTGAGATTTGAGAATAACTAGTGAGAACACTAGGATAGGGTGGTCTGGGGAAGTGGATGTTGGCTGAGACCTGAAGGGCAAGAAGTGGGGAGAAGTGGATCTGACGCTTTGCTCCTGGAATGTTGGAACTAGATGTCTTCCAATGAGGGGAAAGGGGGAACCCCAAAGGCAGAAGGCTCCCAAAGGTAGGGAGCCCTCATGAGTCGAGAGAGAGCTGACCCACCTGCATTCTGGGTCAGAGCCCAGGGTGGATGGGGAAGGGCAGTGCCAACTGGGTAGTATTTTCAAATTGCCTTCAGCCTAGTCTCTGTAACCTGCCTTAAGTCCCTTTAGGGAGGAAAGTGAAAGTCAGACTCCCTTTTCCTTTAGATCCTAAGAAGAGGAAGATGCCTGGTAGTAAGCTAACACCTACCTCCCCTATAGGGTCATGATGACCTTCTTTCCTCCAGCAAAGGCATCCTGAACCCCTCCAAGGGGCAGCACCAAACTGCGGTGGCTTCTTGTCCTGTCTACCCAGAGAACTCCCTGAGAGCAGAGGCCACAGTTGATGAAACTAGGGAAGCAGTCCTCAGGCATGGTTCTGAGTATCGGCTTGGTGTCTGTGCCAACAGGTGCCACCAGCTGGGAATCTCCTGACCCTAAACAAATTACATCACTGCCCAGAGGCCGGTTTTCTCCCCTGTACAGATGGGGTAACAGCAGAACCTACTTCCCAGGGCTGCTGAGAGTGTTAGCTAAGATTATGCACACAGAGCATTTAGAGAGATGCCGAGGAGCAGTAAACAAGAAAGGTAAGCTATTGTTGGTATTATCTCCAGGCAGACGAGCGAGCTCTCAGAAATGTGGGGGAGACTGCTCTAATTAGAATAGGTAACCCACATTCCTGAGCAGGGTTGTGCCAGGCTTGGAGTGAGGCACATATGGGTATCCTCCTTCATTTGAACTTGGCATCCACCCTATTTGACAGATCAGGAAGCTGAGGCAGGGGGTCGGGTGGGGGTGAAGTGATTTTTCAGAGAACATAGAGCCAGGTCCAAGGTGGGATCTAAATTTAGCTGCTCTGATGCTGGTTCAGTGACCTGTCCCCAAGCCAGAGGCCTGAGAAGCAAAGCTCTCCAAGGGCCGGGGAGTGGAGGGCGGGAGGTTCAGCCTCTCCCTGGGTGGTGAGCCGGTACTGTTTTCCTCAGTGTTGGCCCACCATGGAGCTGCTAATGACTGCTGCTTCCCAGCCTGTGGGAGCTTAATAAGAGTCATGCAAAACTCGCTGTTTACCACTCTAATCGTGGAGTTTGGACATGAAGTGAAGAACGTATCATGTGGAATGAATAACAAATCAAGCGGCTGCTTTTTTTTTTTTTTTTTTTTTTTTTTAGCACCGAAGTTGAGGAGCATGCAGAGTTCACCATCACTCTGTGGAAGAGAAGGTTACCCATGCGGCACCAATATCTGTGCGCTAACGTACCCAGCGGCGCCGCCTATTTGCCCACACCCCCACCCTGAGCTGATGCGGCGGCTCCAAGTGCAACCATCAAAAGGGAAATGGAGATGGGCGCTTTCCGAAAGCAGGGTGCCAAACCGGCTGTGCTCCCCCAACCAGCACGGGGGCAAGCTCAAGGCTGATAACCATAGGCGGGTCCAGGGGCTGTCTTTGACAGAGCCTTGTGATGGGTCTGTGCCCTGGGGAAGCAACTAGAGCCTAAGAGAGGCAGTGCCAGGAAAGAAAGCAGCACCGGTGGCCAGCATGCCCTTCCCAGCTTTGAGCCCCTCCTTCGGCCCCAGGAGAGGGTGTGACATAATTGCACGTTCCATTGTGTTCTGGGCACTAGGGGCCTGCATCCACCACCCATAGTGGTCGGGACTTGGGTACATCTTTGTCTTTTCCCACTTCAAAGATGTTGGCACATAAGGTGGCAATGTGGCTTTAAGATGAAATGAATTAACACCTGGAAGTTATCTAGGGAGACTAACAGAAATTATACACACACACACACACACACACACACACATATACATATATAAAATGTGTCTATTATATATAGATACACATATCTATATATAAACATATATATGTTAATCAAACTAATAACCTAACGGCCTATAGTTAAGTAGCATTTACTGTGAACTAGGTTTTAAGTTACAGATATTGGAGGTAAAGAGGACTTAAGTATCCTGTCCCAGGTTACACAACTTACAAGTGCAGAGTCAGGATTCATGTCCAAGGAGCCCCCACAGGGCCCAGGACTTTAGTAGGGCTGTATGGAATGAGATCGCAGGCTCGATTGAAGACCATGCATTCACTCCTCCCTGAAGAGCAGACACACTACAGTGAATTCCTGAAACCCAGGACGCAGGCAGGATAATTAGGCACCAGTTCTCCATGGATGTTTCTAGGGCTGCAAGGATGACAGAAGCCACTCAGGAGACACCCTGGGAGTCCTGGATCGGGGGCCGCGTGGCAGGGACAACTGCAGATGGTCAGCCCTCCCCATCCCAGCCTTGAGTGTCACACTTCTGCACACTCGGAAAGGCCACCCTTGGGTGTGACCTAGCACCTGCCAGCATGTTCTAGGCACTGGGTCAGGAGTTTTGCGCAGGGCATCAGAGTGCTCCCAGCCATTCAGCCATAGGTACCTCTTACTCTGCCGCCTGTGGGAATGACGGCCCCGGAATATGAGAAGCCACAGCTCGGGGGCCAAGAAACATCTGACTAACCCCATATGGATTGGGCTCCGCATCGTGCAGACCTGGAGGTGCTGCCTAAATTGCTAGGCTGGTTGAGGCTCAAACTGGAACCCGGTCAGGGAACTGTGTACTGTGATGTTTGTCAGATGGTGCCTGGGCAGCACAGCCACGCACAAGGAGGTGCGTGGGGCGCAATTTGATCACCGCAGAGTCAAGGGGTAAACCCAAGGAGGTTTCTCAAAACCTCATAGCCACTCAGTGCCCGGCATTCAGATGTATTTATAAATATCCTAGAGAAGCGGAGAAACCTTTCAAACGATACAGAGAAGCGGCTGGTGACTTTTCAGTTGTCTCTGAGATGTTACTTGGAAGATCTGGGGGGTGAGTGCGCAGTCCACGAGAGGCCTCTAGTGCCCCCCGTATGTCGCTGTGGGGAGGCCGCCGGCCAGGAGAGGGGACATGGCTCCATTACAACCCCACGTGGGAGGGGCACATGTGTATGTACGTACAGCCAAGTTAGAACTTTAAAAAATGAAGAAGAAATTCCAAAAAATTCCAAAAATGCAAAGGCACCAAAGTCCATCTATAATTCCACCCTTTTCTTTAATGAACCTACTACCTGATCTAATATGAAAATGGTCTCTGGGTAAAAACAGGATACTTCTTTAAAGTTCAACTCGAATCTTCATATTTTGAGTCAAAAAGCACTTCTTGACACACAACGTGGCAGCTTAAGTATTTCCAAAACTTTAGAGGGAGTTAAAGATCCTTTCAATCTTTCTGCTACAGCCAGGAATTCACATTCCCATAGGAAACACACTGTTCCCCCGTGCCTTTGGTAGTCTAGAAGAGAGAGGCAGGAAGAATGGGAGAAGCCTCCAGACCCTGTCCTGTGCTCTCTGTCCTTTGATGGGCTAATGAGAAGGTGACGGGGGAACTGGGGGGGGTGGGTGGGAGGGGGGTGTGCAGAACTGTGACGATCTGAGTGCCTGGCTTCCTCTCTACCTGGGACTCCTTCGGGTGTGGGGCCTGGGCAAAGCTGCCTTTGCCGTTCCCGATTCGTGGCATAAAGTAATACTCAGTGCATGTTTCTTGAATGACCAAATGAATGAATGAGTGAGTGAAGGAGTGATTGATTGAATAATTAAGGAGTCTGCAGGGAGACCCTATTGTTGTATTTTTCCCCAGCAGAAGAAATTTTCCAGGCTGTTACACTAATTAGGGCTAATATTCTCAGTTATTTTGAGGATAGCCTGAAATTTGCTGCTAATTTAAATAAAATGGTTACGTTTACTCATTAACCAATTAGCATGCTTCCCAGCAGCTTCTCCTCACTAATTTGATCAGTTACACTATGCTTTCTCCTACCCAGAGCTAAGAAAATCACAACTGTATCAGAGTAAACTTTTTAAGTAACATGGAAGTAGAAGTTCTCAAAGGGTTTAAACATGGATGTGAACTCTGCCCCTCTTTCCAGCCCACAGTGTCCCCACCGTAAGTTGCTCTATGTTATCATTCCTATCACTTGACCAAATCAGTTTTTCAAGGAAAACAAAACTTTCCAAACTATGGGGACTTCTTCTTTTTTTTTTCCTGAGAGAGAGAGAGAGACCACGTGAACAGGGGAGGGTCAGAGAGAGAGGGAGACACAGAATCTGAAACAGGCTCCAGGCTCTGAGCTGTCAGCACGGAGCCCGACGCGGGGTTCGAACCCACAAACCATGAGATCATGACCTGAGCTGAAGTTGGATGCTTAACCGACTGAGCCACCCAGGTGCCTATGGGGACTTCTTGAAAGACAACGTGTCCTATGTTTGAAGAACAAGTGAATGAAACGAGGAGAAACTGGAAGCCAAAATACAGGCCCCCTTCCTAGCCCTGTGTTTGTCATTGATCTCAGGCTAGCTGGCTCATATCCCCCGATGTCATTTTCTTGTTTTCTTGGTTGTCAGAGGTGGAACTGGCTTAGCAAATACCTAAGTTTCTGTGGCAGAGGCCGGCTTCCTGAGCACACAGAAAACCCTAACTTCCCACACCCTCAGTAGTTAGCTGGCAGAGCCAAGTGACTGACTCTGGCGAATCAGACATGAGAGGAAGTGAGCTGAGGCACTTTTTATCTGAGGCATGAAAATCCGATTTCCAGGCACACTCTTCCCCTTCGGAGCGGGGTTGTGGATGGAACTCTGGACCTCAAAAATTCATATGTTGAAGTCCTAACTCCCCACCCCCCAGTATCGCAGAATGTGACCTTCTTTGGAAATAGTCATTGCAGATGTAATTAGTTCAGTGAGGATGAGGTCACGCGGGAGTAGGGTGGCCCTTAACCCAGTATGGCTGGCATCCTTATAACAAGGGACAGAGACCTGTACATAGGGAGAACACCCCATGAAGGTAGTGTGCTGCCACAAGTAGCGTTCTTGGTTGCCAAGAACTAACAGAAGCTAGAGGGGAGGCCCAAACCCAATCCTTTCCTCTGCCTTCGGGGGGAGCACAGCTCTGCCAAAGCCTTGGTCTTGGACTTCTAGCTTCCAGAACTGTGAGACAATACATTTCTGTTGTTGAAGGCACCCAGCCTGTGGTCCTTTGTGACGGCTGCCTTAGGAAATAATAGAGGGGCAAGGCCACATGGTCAAACAGTGCATCCACAGGGGTATCGGAGTCACTAATGGCCTGAAGAGGCACTCTGCCTTTAGCCAGCTTTGGGAACAGAGTAAGAGAAATGTCAACAACCTGGAAATAAGGCAAAATGGGAGAAGTGGTCAGTCCTTTCAATATTCCACTGGGGCACTAACAAGCCCACCCAAAGGCATGCAATTTTCCAAGAGAACGTACCTGTGCTTGACTTGGCTATTTACCCTTTTGATTAGTAGCCAGCCACGATCAAGTTAAATGGTAACTTCCTGATTTCTGCCTGGGTAGTAAAGATCACACTAAAGGCTGTGATATTTCCCTATAGGACATTAACCGCTTTTGTATCTAATCTAGCAATCTTATTCTAATCTTCTTCTTTAGGAAATGCCTACAGATCCCGAGCTCCTCAAATGCTCTCTGGAACTGCTTACCCTGCTTACTGGCTCCCTGATTAAGGAATCAAATAAGTTTCTGTCACATGTTCATTTTGATTTAAGAATCCTGTTATGCTTTTTTGAATTGACAAAATAAACTTGTCTGGTTAATGGCAATGAGGTTGGAAGATTGTTTCTGACCTGGCTGATACAGATTCTTCTTGGTTTTAAAACCCCAAATGGAATAACTTAGAAATCTGAAAGAAGGAAGGACGGGAAGTGACTCTGAAGGTTGGCAGGATAAAGGAAGGGCGGGAAGTGACTCTGAAGGTTGGCAGGATAAAGAAAGGGCGGGAAGTGACTCTGAAGGTTGGCAGGATAAACTGGACCAGCTTTCTGTCCTGTCTTCCTGAACTTTGTCTTCCTCCTTCACCATTCTTGGCCATGCTTGGACGAAATCCAAGCCACACAGCTCAACTCTGGCCACATAGGTAATTCTTAGGAGAGAGAAGAGTTCAAGCCCTGGTTGTGGTGAAGACTTGAGGATTAAAAAAATCTAGAACAGTCTGTCTCCAGCCCTAGAATGGGGACTTAATGAGGGCAGTGCCTTCCATCTGGTTCATGACTGTTTCCCAGGGCCAAGAACACAATCTGGTACAGGCTGGACTCTCACTGATATCAGAAGGAAAAAAAATGTAATGAATTAAAATGTCATAGAATTCTAGGGTGGGAGTGCCCTTCGGTTTTTCTTAGCTTAAGCATCTACATGATTTAGGCACCTTTCATGATGCTCCTGGAGCCCACCACGTTGGCCTGGGCATCTCTGATGATGGTGAGGTCACAGTATTGTCAGAGCCAATGACTGGGAAGAGTTTCCATATATTGAGACAAAAATATGTGCCTTTATAATTTTGGAAGTTTACAGGTCCCTCTTAGATCTGTTCCTCTGCAGGCTAAACAATTTCCATTCTCAAGGACACAGTCTTGAGTTTCTTTACCAATCTTGTAATAATAATAGCCAATATCTAGTAAGCAATGACGTGTACCAGGTTTGTCGTGTTAATGCTTTATGTACATTGATTGATTCTTACAACAACCTTGAAGGGAGGTACTACTATAATCTCTGTTTTATAGGTGAGGCAATTGAGGCACAATGACATTTTGACACCTATTCAAGGAACCCAATTGGCAAGTGGTCTGTCTGGGATTCAAACCCAGACTATACATTGCCTCATCATTTGTCTTGCAGCATTTTCAAGCTTCCTATCAAGGAAGGAACTCCTAGCAGAGTCTAGAAAGACTGTAACCTTGGGCTGATCTCTACTCCCCAGACAGCAATGTGAGGTACCACATCCTTCCCCCGGAGTTGTTCAGAGTACCACCTGCACAAGTGTATGTGGCAGTCCCATCTGTGCATATGTGAACTTCCGTGGTTTCTCCATGGCCTCTGTGGCCATGGTAATAAGAGATTTTGCCAAAATCTGCCAGTCGGGGGGAGAAGTGTCCCTGGAAATACATATTGAGGGTCTGATTTGGACCAAGTCTAGGAGATTCAGAGAATCCTCAGGGCCTGTTTTTGTCCATAGTGCCCTCATGAGGCGTCCCCTGACCTCATGCTAAGGTGATAGCCCTGAGCTCCTCCTTTTCTCCTCCCCCTCCAGGAGCCAGTGAAGTTTTTTAAGGGCTAGTGGATACCTTTGGGAAGGCTTGCCAGTCAGCAGCCCTGTCTTACCACCCACCACTTATCACCCACACCTCTCTCTCTGGGGGATGGAGGAACTTCACCAAGGACACAAAGCCCATCTCCAGGAGGACCCCATCCTCTTGGGCTCATGGTACAGGCCAGACTTCACAAACTCCTGCCACAGCAGGGTCCCCTACCACCCTGTTCCGGGAAATGATCTGAGGTTAGTCTCCAGTCTCCTTACCTCTGGGCACTAACAGCTGTAGGCCTAGTGGGAGAAGGTAACTGGGCCCCTGTGTTTACCATAGAGCCCAGTATAGGAACGGGGAAGGGGACCCACATCTTTACAACTTGCTTCAGCTCTCTATCAAGGAACGGATTCGTAAAGCACCAAGGGAAGGCAACTCCCAGGCTTCCTGGCAAGCCCAGAATGAACTCATAGCTTCTCAGGCCCAATGAATTTCAGAATGGGGGAATTGGAGGTACATAGATAGAGCTGGGAGAGCTGGGCCAGGAGCTGGCCAGCCCAGGTTCCTCCTCTGCAGAGAAGAAGACCTGCCCAGATGAGAGGAATCAATGGTGCTAGGGACCACTATCTTTGAGTAGAGTATTGATCAAGTGGAGGAAGGAGGAAAGCCCAGTGGCACAATCTGGATGGTGTTTACACAGTTGCCTG
This sequence comes from Hyaena hyaena, assembly GCF_003009895.1. Lineage (NCBI taxonomy): Eukaryota > Metazoa > Chordata > Mammalia > Carnivora > Hyaenidae > Hyaena > Hyaena hyaena. The sequence continues at coordinate 2,088,695 of NW_024080815.1, read as the reverse complement.
CAAATGTGGAAATTCACTAACCGAACCCTTCAGACGTGTGTACTTTAGTATACAACCATATCTCAATAAAAGGGTAAAACAAAATAAAGGCCCAGAGAGGGTTAAGGTGACATTACAAATGTGTGGCAAGACCAAGATGTCAGGATTCCTGAAGCCCGCCACCCTCCTTTCCATTACTCCACTGTATTTTTGTTGCCACAGAAACTCAGTGACGCTCCATTAGTCTACGGGTACACTTTGACCAGGGCAGAAATCCATAGCATATGACCCACGAGGTCAAGGAAAGTCAGTCCAGTGTGGGCTACAGTTAGAATACTGAGGGTATTGATACTGAGCAACACTTAATGAGCAATAGTAATAGTATAGCGCTATAGCAATATTGATAGCTAATAATTATTGAGCACTTAATACATGGCAGGCATTATTTTAAATACTTCACATGTGTTAAATCTTTACAACAACCTTCACGGTATATGTTATTATGAATCTATATTTTACAGAAAACACAATAGGCCCATATTTAAAAACTTGCCCATTTAGAAGCATAACTAGAGAGCGTCAGAGCTGGTATCTGGACACAGACGATCTGATTCCAGGACCCACGCTCTTAACCACAACACAGACTGCCCCATATTCAATCAGCAGCAGCTAATAGACCAACAGCCTTGGCCCAACTAACCTCTACCATCCTCCAGAGGAAATTTGTCCGATGATCCAGATAAGCAACAATCTACCTAGACTTGTTAAAAGCAAGTTCATTCATTGTCTGCTGCACTGCATGTATTAAAAAGCAGGCAAGGAATGGACAAAAAGACCAAACCACTTGTGACCTGGTCACCTGGGCCCATACTCAAGAACAACCTGGGGACTTTCTGAGCTGAAAACTCTGGTGCCCAACTGCAATAATAATCAGAGGGATGAAAATTAAAACCACGGTGTGATATTACTATATACCTGCCCCAATGTCCATAATTTAAAAAGACAGATAATACCAAGTGTTGGCAAGGATGTGGAACCAGTAGAATGCTAAAATGTGGTTGGTGTGAGTAAAAATCGATCTAATCAATCTGGAAATCTGTTCGACCGTATATTGGTTGGCTTGGGTTGCCACAACAAAGTATCACCGGCTGGGTGGCTTAAACAACAGAAAGTCCTTTCCCCACAGTTTTGGAGGCTGGGAAGTCCAAGATCTAGGGGCTCGTGCATTCAGGTTTCAGGGAATGCTCTTTTGCTAGCTTGCTAACCACCTTCTCGCTGTGTTGTCACATGGAAGAGACAGAAAGATGGAGAGAGCGAGTGAGAAACTTGAGTTCTGTAGTGTCTCTTCTTACAAGGACACTAATTCTATCAGATCATGGATTCACCTTAATAACTTTTCTGACCTTAACTGCTTCCTTACTCCAAATACTGTCAGGGTTAGTGCTTCAACATATGAATTTTGGGGTGACACCATTCAGTCCATAGCATTCTGCCCCGGGCCCCCTCAAGTTCATTTCCTTCTCCCATGCAAAATGCATTCATTTCGTCCCAACAGCCCCTGAACTCTTAAGTCATTCCAGCATCAACTTGAGCCCAAATATCATCCAAATATCATCAAAATGACATGTGTGTGAGGCTCAAGGTGTGATTTATTCTGAGGCAAAACTTCTCTCCAGCTGAGAGCCTGTGAAATCATAAGTTAGTGCTTCCAAAATATTATGGCCAGATAAACACAGGCTAGATGAGTGCGTTCCAGAAGGGGGAAACTGGAAGGAAGAGGTGATGGGGTCCCAAACGAGTCCAAAACCCAGCAAGGCCAATTCCATTTAATCTCCAGCCTTGAGAAGAATCCTTTTGTCTTGATGCTCTGCCCTGTAGGCCCACTGGGGTGGGATCACCCCCATGGGTCTGTGGAGTTGCCTGACCCTTTGGACCTCTGGGGTGGGCCTGTCCAAGCTGCTAGTTGCTTTGACCCCACCCCTGAGGCACTGGGCAGGGTCATCCTGGCCCACTGAAACCAGAGAGGCAGGCCTTCCCTTTGAGGAGACAGCCTTGTCCCTGGGTCTGTTGGTGGGGCTGGCCTTCAGCATCTATCTTCTTTTCTTGAAGAAGAGCACATGTTCACAGTGGAACAGCTCTGTGCTCCTGCCTTGTGAAATACAAGAAGCCACTGGCCTGCCTTCATTCTGTCCTGTGCTCTCTCTAGTGGAGGCTGCTGGTGTCTCTGCTAGTATAAGCTCATCTCTATTTCTGGCTTCTGCTGCCACAAAGCTGATTGAGTCCACGAGTTCTACCATGATTTCAATCAAATGGTTGTTCAGTTACACTCTGGGTTCTCTTCAGAGCACGCTTTCTCCTTTGTTTGCAATATGGACAGGCTAAGAATTTTCCAAATCTTCAAGTTGAGGTTAAATGGGGTCATAAGTGTCAAGCCCTGATCCAATGGGATGAGCGTCCCTTCAAGAAGAGACACCAGAGAGCTCACTCATTCTCTCGTTCTTGCTATGTGAGGACACAGAGAGAAGGTAACCATCTGCAAGCCAGAAGGAGCCCTCACCAGAAACCACATCAGCCAACACTTTGGTCTTGAACTTCCCAGCCACCAGAACTGAGAAAATAAAGTCCCGTGACATTTTGTTACAGCAGCCCCAGCCGACCAATATAGGCAGTCTCTGCTACAAGTAAACACACGTCAACCCTATGACTCAGTGATTGGACTTGTAGGTATAAATCCAAAAGAAATGAGTGCATATGTGCACCAAAATACATGAACAAGGATGTTCATAGTAGCAGTATTCATGATCCTCTCAAACTGGCAACTTCCCAGGTGTCCATCAGCCACTTCATAAAATGGAAAATTACACAGTAATAAAAATTACAACTACACATAGCAGCACAGAGGAACTTCAAAATGTGATGATGAAAGACAGAAGCCAACACGAGAAAGCATACACCCTAGCATCCTATCGATATAAAATTCAAAATCGGGCAATAATGCCCTTTTTCTTGATCTGGGGGCTGGTTATATTGGTGAGTTTGCTCTGAAAACTTACTAATTTATACGCTTATGATTGGCTACTTTTTGTACATATGTTACATCCATAAAAGTTTACATTAAAAATAGTCATCCGTGAAAAATATCATGGCATTGTAAGAATGGGGAATGGGCTGCTGTACTGTGTGGGGTGGGGAGAGTGTGACCTGCTGACTTACAACTGACCAGTGACTGATGTCCCAGGAGCTTGGCCCCCAAAAAAGATGAGCTGGTGGAGGTCACAGCGGACAGTTGCTGGGAAGTCTCAGCACAGTACACTGGGTGACACACACATCCTGATAGCCCTCAGTTGTATGTGTAGGTGGGTAACAACTCTTTTAAACACTCACTATAATTGCACACATATACATATCTTCTATGCCATCTTTTTAAAAAAATCATCACGCTCTTCTGGAGGTAAGATAAGTAAACTCTAAAAGCATCAGATCAGAACCAATCAGTCTGTGGCATCCATGGAAAATGGCTGTCGATTGCACTTCATTGAATAAGCCATTTCTCATGCGTGTGTTTCAGCATCCTCTTTGGATATCTGGATCTTAGGCTATGACTGGCTAATTTTTCCTAGAATAACTTATTTCCCTGGTAGTGTCCCCTCATTCTCCACCAGGAGAAGGTCCTAGGAGCTAGAAAAGTTCTCATGGCTATACATTTTGGCTCCAGCTGTGATCTACTAAAGGGCAGAGCCCAGACCATGAAATGGCTCTCTGAAGGGAATCTGAGATGTCAGGGAACTTGGGAAGGGCATGGCTGCCAGAGCCAGGGCTGTGATTTACCCATAGCCTCCCCAAATAAGTCAGGCATGCCCCTTTAAAAATTTATCATCTTCTTTGGTCCCTACCCCAGGGGATCCAGGCATCCCAGCATCTGCTTCCCCCTGCCTCCTTCCAGGCAAGGCAAGTGTGACTCTTCTCTTTTGCTCATAAGCATACTCCTAATGAAAAGCCCTGGAAGCCCTGGGCCCACAGTAGCCATGACATGACTTGGGTACCTTCCCCACACTGGACATACGTGGGCACATCCCCAGCAGGATCTCTCTCAGGAAACTCACCTGTGGCGTCATCCCATGGCAGATGTACACGATGGGAACATTCTCTGTGTCTGGACCCTGATCAAGACACAGATCGGTCTTCAGAGAGTTCTGCAGCTGGGCACCAGAGGAGAGGTGGCCACACCAAGGAGAGAGGAACAGAGAAACAAATGCGTTAAGTCAGGAGAAGCCAGCATTCCATGGAGACAGGTTCCATTTCCATAATCACACCACGGCCCCTTGAATATTATGGGAAGCAACAAACACCAGTTTTCGCCTTGCATGAAGGTGCCGAGGGAAAACCAGTCTCCTGTGTAGGAGAAGCATTTTTATGTTGTTAAACAACAAGCTGAGACAGTCTACATGGAAATCAAAGATACCCCTACACGCACACACACAACATGGTGCCAGGTTCTTCACCCTGTCCACTTCCACAGGGGTGGCACAACGGCTTTCAGTAGTCCCTGGTTAGAAGTCTTTGCTCTGGAAGGTTGGGGAAAGTGGGCAACACGTGAGCTTCCCTCGGGCCTGAGATGTCCTCTGGGTCCTCTCTGCCTCCTGCAGGTCCAGCAGTGTCTCTGGCTTGGCCCCAGTGGTGCCCAGATGATGATTCTCCAGAGTGGGAGGTCAGGCAGGTGGATAAGGGGCAAATAAGAGGCCCAAGGTGGGGGCAGGGGAAGGGAGAGGTATCTCCTATCCTCCCCTATAGGCACATAGCAATCAACAGAACCAATGCCTGGGTACCATCGACCAATGTCTTACCATGTCAGGTAAGAAAGCTAATATTCAATGTTCCTCTCTGGCATATGTCCATTCCCACCCCTGGAAAGGAAAGGTTATGGTCCACATGGCCCTGCTCACTAGCTACAGCTGAGTAGACCACGGTGCGCACCAACACGCAGTTTAGAATGAGTTAATAATTCTCTTTCTCTCTCTCTTCTCTATCCTCTTTCTGGAATGTAACCATCTCCTCCTCTTATTCTGTCCTAGAACTCTAGATGAGAGAGTCAGTGTGGTCAATGGGTGATGGTCACAAGAACTGTGAAGCCATTTAGACTGGGTGTGGGGGATCTGTCAGGCCATATGTAAGCTGAGATATCCAGGGTGGCCAAGGAAGAGATGAAGCATGGGACAGGATTAGAGAAGTTCTGTCCCTGCTATGGCTTTAGTGGCTTCTGGACTCGGGTGCCCATGTCCAGCTATACTTTACTTCCTGTGTCCGTAAGAGAGTTTGTGGTATCGTCGGCCACCTTAACTTGGGCTAGCTGATACATAGTGTTATCAATCGAAACACCCTGTTTAGAACAGAAAATGGGTATTGGAATTCAGGGAAGAATTGCCCAGGGCAATGGGCCACACAGGTGGGTCCTCTATCCAACAAGGCCAGAGACTGACAGGGGCTGAGCCTTCATGGTCTTGATGACTTGTGGCAGGAATGCAGTGCACCCAATTAAGGGGTGCAAAATGGAATAACCGGAGGCACATATATGCTCTATGCATCCCCTGTTCTTGACAGGGGACAAGGAACAGAGTCCAATTCTTTTCTCTCGAGCTTCCCCTCCTCTACTGGGTGAAGGCATCTCTGTCCCAAACTTGCAGTTTGAATGTTCTGAAGAAGTATAAATGTGTGCCAGCTCCCTAGGCAGAGGCCCCAGAAACCTCTATGCAAAAAATCCTCTTTTATAAAACAGCTATTTGGCTTGCCTGTGTGAGGGAGCATATGTAAACACTCTCTGGACTTCTCCCACAGCCCACGGAGAGGTGGGTGTCACATCTAAAGCTGAGAACTGTAATCCATTAGTGAGACTCGCTAACTGCTGTCACGAAGAGAAAGGTCCAAGGAGCCCTGATGTCAGACTTGGCTTTCTGCTAGGTTCTCAAAGCCATCTCCTGGGTGAGTAGGTAGGTGGTGCCTTTCAATAAAGTACCCCCAGCTCTGTGTCGTTCCTCCCCCGTCAAGCAGGTGGTCTGTTGATGCTGTTGGGAGAGACAGGCTAGGATGGAATCCTGACTCCAGCTGTGTGGTCTTGGACAAAGAACATTACTCCTTCTTGTCTGTTTTCTTCTCTCTAAAACAGGGATACTAATAGTGCCTACCTCATAGGGTTGTTATGAGGGTTAAATGAAACCAGACCTACAAGTACGTAGCACGGGGGCTGGTAAATGTGCAATAATTGTTAGCTACTATTATCACCGCTATAACCTTCCTGAAAGCCATTCAAGGAAACTAGCTTTTATGGCTGCATCGATGTGCCAGCTACCTGTGAAGTGCTTGCCATGTGTTATTATCTCCCTGAATGCTCAGACTGACCCGGCAAGGTCAGTCATATGATCTCTTTTAACGGTGAGGAACTGTGGCGTAGGAAGGTTTGCCTCACCTCGCCGTCTGTGACGCGATTTCCATTGCATGGATCCTTCCCCATGGCATCTCTACTTTGGCCTTTGCTTTGTCTGACAAAATCCTCTTCCTCCTTCCATTCTCAGATTCTCTGAGATTCCATTCTCACATTCTCACTCTGGAAGTCTTCCCTGACTCACGTCTGGGTGTAAGGCCATGGCCCTATGCTTCGCCACCACCTCCATTTCTCTTACTGTAGCACTGAGTGTGCTGTATTCTTGCCACCGCTTCACATGCCCGTCTCCCCTGCCTGACCGGACTAGGGCTCTGTCTTTCTCATGGTCTGTGACATGGGCCAGTCCTGGCACATAGCAGACAGTAAATCCATGTGGAATAAATGAATGAATGAAGGAAATGAACAAATGGATGGCATTCTCAAATGAATGACTCTGGCAAGTGGACAAGTGTAAAATTCCTTTCCTCATGCAGCCGGCGATAGCCCTGAGACTGAAAAATGCCCCATCAGACGGTGTGACTACAACTTTTAAGGTTTTGTAACCTGTCACGGTTACACAGGGTAAGTGTCAAAGCTAACACGCAGGAGCCAGGCATGGCTGTTTCCAGATGCTGTTCCATCTCCACTGTCAGCACTAGAGCTGGGATGAATCCAAAGACCCCAGCTCTTGGACACGAAGCCTCATGATCCGTGGGAAACCCGTGCCCACACAATGGGGCCCACAAGCCCTTCTGCCTGCAGGAGCCATCAATGGGACCTGTGAGTGGATTCATGTGCTCTGTTAGAGACTTGATCCTGGCCCCACTGAGAGTCCCAGGAGGCTATTTGACCTGAGCAATATAGTTTGTTGTAAGTTAGAATGGATAAAGCAAAAAGAAACTCTACCCCCAAGAAGACATCTGGTGTCTGCATTTCAGAATAAAAATAATCACCAGGAAGAATGATTCAGCCTCAGCAAATCCTCCTGCGGCTGCATCCTGCTTTGCCCATCTTCACCCTGTTGCCCCCATTAAGAGTTCATTATGCTCCTTGCCAAGGAAGCAAGTCTCTGCTCTGTCAGAGCCCTGGCTGTGGAGGGGCCAGAAGGGAGGGGAGGCTGGCTGGGCCCTGAGCAGGGCTGGCAGATGTACATGCAGGGGGGCAGAGACCTCCGCCAGCCCCAGAGATGGCTAGCACTGCTCAGTCCTTTGGGATGATTAGAGAATGGCTTTTCAGCATTTCAGAGTAAAAGCAGCGCTAACTATGGACTCAGACATATCCAGATCACAACCCTGTATATGCCACTTACTATTGGAGCAGCTAAAGATTTCTGGGTGTGGTGGTGAGAGGGCTACATGGTAAACCTGCTGTACGTTTCATTAGGATGAGACTCTTTTGGTTGGAAGACAAGAATGCCTTTGGCCAAGACCCAGAACTGCAATGGCTGTGTACAGAAACCTCCACTGTTGCTTTCCTACTGTGGCTAATACTGTTTGGCTAATACCATTCAGCTATAGCTGACAGCTTGGTGAGAACATGAATCCGGAAGCTGACCCTAGCTCACAGGGGTTTGCGACCAATAGTTTCTGAAGAGCCGCAGTAGCAAAACCATCCATTTTGGATTGGGTCCGACCATGGCCAAGCATCATACACAACTTGCTATGGGCAGCGTGTGGGGCACAGTAACAGCTGTGTCCTCAATATGGCCCTGGGGAGATTGATGGGGTTGATGGGCACTTCATAGTCCAGTGTGTTTCCATGGGAACAAGAGGATCTGGAGCCTCAGATGACAAGTTTTCTGGCACCCAAGTTACACCAGCCTGAGAAGTGGAAGGCAAAGGGGTCACTGAGTGATTTTTCTCAGGACATGTCATCAACCATGCCATGGAAACCCTTGTGGGAGGATATGGCTTCCTCCTACAGGCTGGTCTGCTGGACAACAAAAGTCTGATGGGGGATGGTGGAGGGGAATTTGGGACCCATGCTCTGTGTCTTTTAGAATTCTAGGATGTCAGAGTTGGGAGGCCCACAGAGAACATGGAGGCCAATCCTCAGCAAGCATTCTTCTCTGCCCCCGCACCACCCAAGCAGATGCTATGCCCACTATATTCCCGCTGAGGCAGGCCTTGAACTCAGTTCTGACTACAGCTTATCCAAGGAGATGTCACAGTTCTTCCTCTGAGTTTCATCCTAGGATATAAAAAAGCTCTAAGGGGGTACTCTCCAAAGGGAGGGAGCAGAGTGATATCAGAAGCTGCTGTTTTAGACTCAGTTTCTCTGTTGATGACCTATGTGAACGTGGGAAGGTCACTTTGCCTTTCTGTCTCCCCCTCCATCCCGTAACATGGTGGTGGGCAATCTATGTAGTTTTGAGGGCTTGTAACTGTCAGCAGAAAAGCTCTATATGTTCAGAAAGCAAGGCCAAGTGATATATCAAAAAAAGAGAAAAATCAGGTATCATTGAAAACATCTTGAGTTGAATGGTCCTGGAAACATTGGGATAATGGTAGAATTTACCCTATTCAAAGTATTTTAACCTTAGAAAATACAAATCGTTAGGATATAGAAGACATTTATATAACTGAGACATTTTTCTATTCTAGGAGTACAGCATTATTTTGCTCCATTTAACATAGGAAGAAACCGAGGCCCATAGATGTTAAGACCCTTGACTGAGAAGTGGCTTGGTCAAGATTGGTTTGGATCCAAACCAGATCTGTCTAGATCCAAACCTGTGCTCTGCCTTCCATAGGGATAACTGCTCTGTGCCAATCAACAGGGGGTACGAAAACCTCCCTCAAAGCACAGTGAGCTCAGGAATGCTGTGTTCCAGAACTCTTTTCCTGGAGGCTGTGTGTGTGAGCGGAAAGCATAAGCCGCTTAGGTGAGGGAGGCACACAGGCTGGTTGCTAGACCCTGAGGCACCCATGTTTGGGAAACAGTGGGTGTTTGGTATGTTACCTTGTGATCTTAACCTAACTGCAGGTTTTTGTTTTATCAAGTAGCACATGCAGGTTTGGGACTGGAGCTAAATTGCTTGAAATTCTAAAGGAGAGACTAAGGACCCCTCAAGGGAACAGAGAGGTTCGGGCTGTGAAAGCAAAAGTTGCCTCTCATCCAGTGGTCTATCAGAGGTCCCACATGGGAAACGGGAGGCTCTTCCTCCACTTTCCCCTTACTCTATAGCTCTTTCTGGCCTTCCTCTCTGTGTCTGAGTGAACCCTGAGGAGCAGGTCCTTACCACCCCATAGGCAATGATGTCCGAGTACATCCTCATCTCTGGGTACACGCTGACCAGGTACCACCGGAAGGTCTTGCACTGCAGCTGTTTCCTCAGGGCCTTCCTTGCGGTGATGTCCCCAATGTCGATTCCAGAGTCCTGCGCAGATTTGCAAATGCAGAGATAGAGCCACCACCAGGAAATGGCTTCTCCCCAGACCTCCCAGCCAAGGTTCCTGGAGACTGGTTAGTGAAGGGAGGACGTGGGACCTTGACTCCTTCATTTTCCTGCATGTCCTTAGCCTCATGACTGTCCCCATGTGGACACTGAAACGTGAGGTCAGCACTGATGGGGACCGTCCTCAAAGGCCATAGAAAATAAATGGAACAAAAAAAAAAAGCTGTGGTCCAGGGGTAAGTGAAAGAAGCTGGAGTACACAATTGGAGTAAGGTTTTCTCTACCTTATGCTAGAAGATGAGAGGTTCTCAGCTGTGGGGGGAAGAAGCGGTGGGGAAAGCGTGGAAGCTTTTCCTAATAATACCATTCCTAATAATTGCAGCAGCAAGGCCTTCTGTAATGTTTCCAATGTGGTAGGCTCTGTTCTGCATGAGACCCGCACTTATGCTTATATGTATATATAGTGGCCCACTTAAACCTATAGGATAGCACTGTTTCATAGATGAGGAGTTGAGGCAAAGAGGTTCAGGGACCGTTGCCCAGAGTCCTACAGCTGATAAATGGTGGAGCTGAGATTTGCACCCAATCAAGCCGGATCTGGAGTTTGCACTTGTAAACTATGCTGTGCATCTGGAAGAGTCTGCCCTCCTATCTCCTAAGATCAGGTCCTTGTGGGAGAAGCAGACTCTCTCTTAGCTCAGGGGTCTTAGTGTAGAGAGGACTTGGGTGTCTCACTTCCCAGGTATATGAGAGTGGTGGTCCCTGCGGCATCGAGGTACAGCCGGCAAGGAGTGGTAATGGAGACATGGAAGTGTCCTTGAGTGAGAGAGAGAGAGAGAGATTGAGAGAGGCCCCCATATTTCTTGTGGTCTCAGAGCAGAGGGGAGAACAGAGTCCTTGGGCCTGAACACTGGCCTTTGAACAGGGCACAGAATCAGTGGAGAAAGCGTTGATGTCACAGCAGAAGATGGCGAGGAGTCTCTCCAGCTTGGGATCAGGTGGAGACTCCGTGGCCTCTCAGAGGATGATCCCACAGAGCCAGGAACCAGAGAGGGCACGCGGTATCTCATAAGACACTAGTCCAGGGTAGAGAGAGAGGGAGACAGGAAATACAGCTCTCTCCCACTGACACTGCTGCTCGTGTGCTGGCCATATGAATCCCTGCTTCTAGAATCAGCTCTGGGGATCAAGTTACTGGGGTTGGGAACATAATGAAATGATTCGGGTTTGAGTCTGAAATGTCTGAGACAAATTACAAAATGGCAGCCACGCAAATCTGCATATGATCAGAACAAGTATTTGGTATTCGACCATGGAGACTTAAATAACAACACAGTGTAGACACAGAAGAAATAGATTTGTTTTGCCCACCAGAATTTAGGTAATATAAAAGTGTGAACCTACTAGAACCTGAAGGTTTAGGTTCCAGACCGCTAAGGGGCAATGTCTTCTCGATGACCTCATCTATAATTTGCCTATTTCTCAGCTCCTGCACAGAGAACCTCCCAGCAACTGCTACTTGGCCTTTCTCTGCTGGATCCAGGAAGCATTTTAGACTGATCTCTGTGGACCTACCACTGAGCCTAGACTGTACTGATGAGACTAGATTGAAAAAATATTTAGGGAGCATTTCAGATAAAACTGGCAATACATGTAACCTGTCACTACCCCCAGCCCCATCCCAAGGAACCTGTTAAGTAGTAGCTCTTTAAACTTCTCTGCACCTTATCCTGATATCACAAAGCTATTTGCGAGGACCCAGGCCTTCCCCCTTCATGCTATAATTGCCTTTATATGCCAACAAATTAGCACTGTGTCTCAGCTTTTACAGGGAGCCACGGGAAGACCCTGTCTCTGGAAGGCCCCTGTGCTTTCCTAAAAATCTCGGTTCCCACAGGAAAACTTTCTTTCTACATTCAGGGTCAAGGGAAAGTTGGTCTCTCTCCTTATGATCTAAGTGAAGGTGGGAGAAATACCCCTCAGGGGCTCATTCCTCCTTTAACTTCTAGGACACTCAAGAATCAGAGCTTTGCTCAGCTTATATTTCTGGACCTCGTGCCCCTTTCCTCTTCCTGTTTATTAGTTGACTTCTGCCTTTCCATTTTAATGGTTCAGCACGTCTGTACAGCGTATTTACTGTAAATTGCATCAAACTGTTTGCAGATCGGGGGAAGACACTGAGAAATAAGCAAACTTTCTCGGAGAAGGTTACCTTGGCCCTTATTCTTAGAAAACAATAAATGTATCTTCCCCCTCTGCCAAATACTCAGTGGGTGGAACAGAGTCCCTTGCGAAAGTTGTGTCTCCCCAGAACCTCCGGATGTGATCTTACTTGGCAGTAGGATCACTGCCGACAGAATTCACTGGAGATCTGTAGATGAAATCATTCTGGATTTAGCATGAGCTCTAAATTCAATGACCAGTGCCTTCCTAAGAAATTAGTGGGGGGCGGGGAGCGTTGGACACACAGAGACCTGGAGACAGAGGCAGAGACTGGAGTGATGCATTTACAAGACCAGGAATATGCCAGGAGCCACCAGAAGCTGGAGGAGGGGAAGTATCCTCCCCTAGAGGTTTCAGAGGGAGCGCAGCACTGTCGGCACCTTGATTTGGGGCTTCCGGCCTCCAGAACTGTGAGAGAATAAATTTCTGTTGTTCAAAGCCTCTCAATTTGTGGTAGTTGTTATGGTGGCCCTTGGAAACCAATACATGCAGCCACACGAAAAGCTGTCCGGTATTCCCGCCCGTGTGGACAGCCACATACACAAGGTCTTGCAGCTGAACCTAGAGAAGGGCCATCACCTGCTCACCATGGTGAGTCATCCCTGGCACTCAGCCAGTCTTTGGGCAAGAGGAAGGGGGAGGGGGCAGCGAGAGGGGGAGGGATCTAGAGTTCCTGAACCCTGTGTAAGAGAATATTGATGCTTTGCTGCAGGTTGACTTCCTGTTCGTTGATAAACAAACGGATTTTCAATTAAAGCAGAAGGGATGCCAGAGCTGGGGGGCTTTTCTGGTCATCCCAAAGCTCGGGACTGAATGTGGTAAGGAAGCAGCTGAAGGAGCCGGCAGGGGGAGGTCTCAGCATAGAAGGTGCCCAGGCAGGATGAATGCCCAGCAAGGGCACTAAAAAGCTGGGGTGGGAATGTAGAGGGCAGAGGCAAGACCATCCACACCAAGAGTTAAGACTTCTCTGGTGCTTTTCTGTTTGCTGAGCACTGACCAAAGCCTTTATGTATATGGACTTTAGTTTGCAAGGCAGCCCCTGGGCAGGGATGTAGGGTCTGGCTCTATACCCACAGCTGGGATGCCGGAGACAAAAGGTTAATTAAACAGCTAACAGGTGTGCTGTGGTTGAGCAGAAGGTCTTGACACAGCACCACAGCAAGGGCAGCCAGGAAAGCTCTTGGAGAGGGCCCGCAGGGCACATGGCATCTGCACTTCCTCCCTCTTCTTTCCTTTCTGGCTCATCTTGAGTACGTGCCTGGTGCTGTCCTAAGCACTGTGCATCTGAAGAGGAAGAAGGCACAGACTTTGCTTGAAAGGAAGGTCCAGACAAGTAAACAGACTCTACACAGTGTGAAGCACAGACGTGAACAGATTGCTGAGGGAGAGCAGAAAAGGAAGGAGAACTTAGTCCATCTCACTGCAGCCAGGATGGTGGGGAGGGAAGGTGAGCAATCAGAGAAGGCTTCCTGGAGGAGGTGACACTCAAGGTGAATTAAAGACTAGCTAAACTAGGATTACCAAATCTGGCAGCCCCAAACCAGCATCCAGAGAGATCCGAACGGTTTCTGGCACCACTCCATACCTACTCCTCAGAATCTCTCTAAGGACGAAACCCAGAATTAATATTTTCAAAAACTCTTCAAGTGATTCCGCTGCACCTGGTCTGCAGATCTGCTTTTAGGAGCCACTGACTAAGGAAGAAAGGAATTACACACACTGCCAGCAGATCCATTTGTTAATAAGCATTGGCGAGGTTTCCTAAGCTCTGATCATGTGCCCTGCCTTGTACTAGGCATGGTGACACAAATGAAGAACACAATCTGTCCCCAGGAAGCCTGTGGTCTAATGCAGTGGCTCTCTGCCCTGGATGGATATTAGAATCCCTGAAGAGCTTTCCAAAAAATGATCCCTGGTCCCCTTCCAAACCAATTAAGTCATAATCTCTGGGGCTGGAGCACAAGGGGTTTTAATGTTCAGACAGATTTGGGAGCCCCTGGTTTAATAGAGAGAGTGCGCATACGCGTGCAAGAGAGACTTTCACACAAAACATTCTTCCACAGGACAGTGGTGCAATGACAGAGACATGCATGCAAAGGGGGCGTTTTCTCTCACTGAGGCTGAGTTCTAGAGGAGGGGTCACTGGAACTGAGTCTAATAGGATGGACGGGAATTGGTAAGGGTTGAGGCTGGGGAAGAGGCGGAGGGTAGGGAGTTCCAAGCAGAGGGGACAAAATGAGCAAACATACAGAGAGAAGAAATAGCATGGAATAGACGGGGAACTCTGGAGTTCTCACTGTCCGTGCAGTCTACAGAAGCTATAACGCAGAGTGGGCGCAGGGTGGTTACAGGTGGGTGGGGGGCTCTATGCCTGATCTCATGCACAGTGGAGAGTCCTTTAAAGATTAGCAGGGCAATGATGTGGTCGCTGTGAGTTTTTTAAAAAAAAACTGTAGGGGCACCTGGGTGGCTTAGTCGGTTAAGCGGCCGACTTTCGCTTAGGTCATGATCTCGCGGTTCGTGGGTTCGAGCCCCGCGTCGGGCTCTGTGCTGACTGCCAGCTCAGAGCCTGGAGTCTGCTTCAGTCTGTGACTCCCTCTCTCTCTGACCCTCCCCTGCTCACGCTGTCTCTCTCTCTCTCCTAGAAATAAATAAAACATTAAAAAATTTAAAAAAAAAAACTGTAATGTTTTACTATTATTTTTTAATTTTTTTAAATGTCTATTTCTGAGAGAGAGAGAGAGAGAGAGAGAGACAGAGCATGAGCAGGGCAGAAGCCTAGAGAGAGACCTACAGAATCAGAAGCAGGCTGCAGGCTCTGAGCTGTCAGCACAGAGCCTGACATGGGGCTCAAACCCATGAACTGTGAGATCATGACCCGAGCCAAGTCAGATGCTCAACCCACTGTGCCATCCAGGCATCCCAATGTTTCATTATTTTTGAAAGAGAGAGAGAGGGGCAGAGAGAGAGAGAGAGAAAGAGAATCCAAAGACGGCTGTAGGCTCTGAGCTGTCAACACAGAGCCCAATGCGGGGCTCAAACCCACGAACTTCGAGATCATGACACGAACTGAAGTTGGATGCCTAACTGACTGAGCCACCCAGGCGCCCCACTGTGTGTTTTTCTGTTTGTTTTTAAGATAACTTTAGGTAGTGTGGAGGATAGACTTGAGAGGATAAGATTTGATCCAGGGACACCAGTCAGAGAGGCTCTTGCAGAGGAAAAGACAAGGGCTGAACTCGGATGGGAGGTAGGTAGGAGAGGACAGGAGAGTGGGGGGGTGGACTGGGAATGGGGCCGAAGGGAAAGGAGGATCAGAGGAAGATGCTGGGTTTCAAGCTCATAGATAAGGGCAGATGGTGGCGTCCTAAACTGCATTGGGAGGAAGAACAGGAACAGCTTTGGGGGTAAAAGATGTTCTCTGTTTTTGGCAGATCCAGTTTAAAGTGCCTGAGGGAGCACCCAGGAGATCTATGTGCAGCCGTAGGTCTGAAGCTAAAGGCGAAGTCAGGGTTAGAGATATTAGTTAGGAAGCCGTCAACGGATAGGTGGTAGGAGGACCCGGGAACAGATGGGACCACCAGGGAGATGACGTAGAATGAGAGCAGTTGGCCAAGGATGGACGCCTGCGTGCACCTAAGCATCAAGGGGAGGTAAGCGTTGCCCACAAGGGAATTAGGAGCCATCAGAGAGAGATGGGGATATTCTGGGGTGTGGAGTCATGGAGCCAAGCAGTACAGAATTTCAAGGAAAAGGTGGGATCCTGTAGGTTAATAACTTTAAAATGTCCATTAGGCAGTTAAGATGCTTTGTCAAAAGCAGTTTTGGGGCAATACTGGGATATGACTTGAGAAGGATATGAATGGAGCAGGGGGAAAGTGTTGACTCTTTCAGAAGTCTCAGAAGGGGTAGGAGACAGAGTTTGGTCAAAGCAGGGAATAGTGGGGGTCAAGAGGTAGATTTTTAAACACACTGACCTCCTCTATCTGAGGCTTTATCCTGGACACTCCCACTTCTCATCTACCTTTCCCTTTTTAAAAAAAAATTTTTAATGCTTGATTTTGAGAGAGAGACACAGAGAGACAGAGAGACACAGAGAGAAAGAGACAGAGATAGAGAGAGAGAGAGAGAGAGGGGGGCAGGCAGAGAAAGAGAGGGAGACACAGAATTTAAGCAGGCTCCAGGATCCGAACTGTCAGCACAGAACCTGACGTAGAGCTCCAACACACAAACAGCAAGATCATGACCTGAGCTGCAGTCGGATACTTAACTGCCTGAGCCACCCAGGAGCCCCTTATCTGTCTGTCTTGAGTTCACTCCTGTCTCATCCCACCCATTTGACTGGGTTTGAACTACCCTCCAAGAAGTCACAGACACACACTGAGTTTTATCATTTTGCAATTACTTTTCTCTCTTGGTTCTCTGCCATTCATTGGATTTACTGTCCACTTCAACATCTATCAGTCATTATGAGGGGAGAGAGCTAAAAGGTTTGCAGCTTTGGGTACAGGGAGAAGGGGGCAGGAGTGTGGACAGGACTCTAAGAGCCTGGGGATCTATGATACCTGACTGCTAAGTTGCTGGGGGAATTTCCAAGTGCTCTTAACATTTGCTATCAGAGGACACCCACAGTGGGGCTCAGCATGCTCCCCAGAAGACTGCAATCCAACGCCCACAGCCACAGATGGGTCCAGAAGGCACCACTGTTTCCCTAGAAACACTCCCACTGTCATGGATGCAATCCTGGGGCTGGTTCATTAAGGTTGCTCACACTCCGGCTGGTACTTCTTGGCTCTGCTTTCTTCTCCCTACTGCTGAAATGGCACTGGTCGTGGGAGTAGGAATCCCAACCCAACCCAACCCAACCCAGCCTCCCCACCCCATGATGGTGGAGGTGATTGGGGCTGCCTAAAAGCTCCTGCCCATGGTAACTTTCAGTCACTCCACCAGAGCAACATTAGCTGGGTGGAGAGATCAGGGCACAGGGCCTTCATATGGAAACATTAGGCAAAAAATCAACCATTTCCCTATTAGGAAGAGAGAACTGAAGCTTTTTAAAGGCTTCCCAAGGGGAAAGAAGGAGGTCATGCAGTCAACAGCTGTCTCACATAAACAGTGCAACATAAGCAATGATCTCCAGGCAGACAGGCTCATAAGCAGGTTGGAATCCCGTGGCTGGCATCTGTTGGGTTCTCCCAACTCAGTGGTCCAAGGTCATTTCCATACTACACCTGGCAAGGCTGAATCTACTAGAGAAACATTGCTTTTTCTCTGGCACTTCTTAAGTATAGGTAATCCGAGGGACAGAGGACAGTGGCAGACAATGATGGTATTCTGCGAAGATTAGAAACAGTCCAGAACAGTTCCCTTCTCCTCGGAGGGTCCTGTGAGAGTATATCCCCTTCCCCATGCATGTGGTTCCAGAAATCCCAAAGGCCGGCAGACATTCCTTATTGCTCTGGTCAAAGGTTCGATGAAGAAGCCTGAATATAGTCTACAGGGAGATTCAGGGGCACTTTGTGAATTTTGGTAATTTCTTGTATAGTTGTATAGCAGAGAGGCTGAGGACCTAGACATGAAGTAAACTTAGAGCCACTTGGTCCAACATTCTCATTTAAAATGAGGATACTGAGGTCAGGAGAGAAGTCTTCCCTTAAGCATGCTGATCAGGGACAGAGGTGGGAGAAGACATGGCTTAGTGCCTCATAGTCAGCCTCTTTCACATGTAGCACGTTTTGGGGCTGAGAGTCTACTCTTCCATGGATAATAAGACTCTGTTTGACCCATGAGGAGAGGGTTTAGTTCCATATTTTTTGTTTTTGTATGTTTTCCCACCAGCTCCTCCCTCCCCCCGCAAAAACCCCATCCCTGCAGGGGCTTCCTACCTCTTGGGGTATGTTCCATGCCATGTAGACATGGCTTTTAAATTCGTCCATCCAGACTTCAGCCACCCTGAGGGCGTTCCTGCGGACATGGGCTGTGAGGTCCTCAGTGTAGGGCTTGTGGGCTCGTTCAATGTGGGCAATCCGAGAGCAAGGCAGGACCTCTACACTCCCACCACACTGCCACACCTGTAGAAGACACAGAGTCACTCACCAGTGCCCAGACCTGACTCTGAGCCACTAAACCAGACCACAGGCGACCATTCAATCTGAGCACGAACAGCTCCAGCTCTCCAGCTCTCTTCATCTTGTCTCTCCAGATGACTGTCTACAGAGCAGGTGAGTTCTACTTCATTTCCATTCCTATAGCGGGAAGGTTACTGACCCATTATTTTGTGTCTTGTTTCTTGTTGCTGTGGATGTACCAGCAAAGAATGAATGCACCTTCTTTTCCCATTCCTTTCATTCCTGCAAAGAAGAGACTAGGCATTTTGTGACCAAAGATCTGGGTTTCCTCGCCCCTGACAGACACATTTACAAAAATCTTTGTATCAGTCTCTGCAGCAATGCTTGACCTAGAGGAAGCAGTAGAGACTCCCAGCAGAGGTATCCTCCTAAAATGGACCACATGGGCCTGGACACAGATTAGTTATCACCAGAGGGAGCGAGCCAGGTACCCTTCTCCTAGTCCATCTTTCCTGGGTCCTGAGTTCTAACAGAACCCAAGAGACAGGGAGATACAAAGAAGGTACTCCTGTGAAACTTCTCACTGACATCGGTGACCAGGAGCTTGAATTTGATGCAGTTTGACTTCAAAACATAAAGAAAGATGATCTTGTATTCTGGGTGCTAAGGGACAGTGTCTCAGAGGTCTTGCCACAAACATGCCACCCACGCTCAACTTTCACTGTTCTGGAACATGCACATCGTTTTGTCATTTTAGAATGCCACTCCTTCTCCAGCTGAAAAAAATGTAACCTCTCAAGATCCTGGTCACATGACTTCTCTGCTGTGGAGTCTTTGGTCAATTCATGGGGCAGAGCCAACTTCTCCCTCCTCTAGCCCTGAAAGCTCTTGATATCACAACTTCCTGCTTACCTGGAAGCCACCTTACCTCTGTGTTCCTTGATGGAAGACCTGTGTCTTCATTTTTCATTCCTAGCACTAACACAAGGCCTGGTACATACAGATACTTAGTAAGCACTTGTTGAATCAATATATGGATGGTGATACTTTATCAGTCAATCAATCAACATACGATTGATGCTTAATAAGTGTGGGATGAATCTGAAATACCTGGCCAGAGCTGATGAATGAGGCTTCTGAGGGAGAATAATCATCATTTCTTGGCAGATAGCAGTGATCACTTGTCAGGTACTGTCAACCAGGCAATTCAGTAGATAATGTTCACACTTAGAACATGTATCCATCAACAACCATAGGTCTTCATCTAAGATAAGGTCAACTTTGGTTTTTCCTTTTCTTTAATTTGAGTAGAGTTAACATGCAGTGTTGTATTAGTTTCAGATGTACAAGATAATGATTCAACAATTCTATACACTTCTCAGTGTTCATCAAGATAAGTGTACTGTGAGGTCAACTTTGGATTTCACTGAATTATTCCCTGTGTTAGGAAGAGAATGCCTTCTCTTCTACCTGTCTATTTCACACCAGTTGGTCCCTATGAACTGTCAGAGTTGGAAGTCAATTGATCGCCTTTCCACTTTCTGAATTTGTCTTGCATTCAGTATATAATTTAGGGCCCATGGAAAGGAAACAAGTGTTTGCACTGAGTGTCTACCATATACCAGACACTGGACTGTGTATGTGGGTAGGTAGTAAAGCATGGTGGTTATGAGCCGAGGGTTTGGAACCAGACTACTTAGGATCAAATCCTGGCTCTGTTGCATGCTAGCTGTGTGACCTTGGGTAAGTCGCTCAATTTCATTGTGTTTCAGTTTTCTCCTCTCAAATGGAGGTTATAATAGTATCTCTCTCATGAGGTTACTGAGGAGATTAAAGCGATTGTACACAAAGTACTTAGGAACATGCCTGGCACTTAATAAGCATGTCATCAGCTCAGCTATTACTATACAAACTATATTAGCTGGTTCTTCAGAATAACCCTGTGTTGTAGTGGTTACTGTCTCCAATTCCAAATGAGGAAATTGAGACTAAAGGCTGTCCCTTGTCCAAGGCCATGCAGCTGGTACTGACAAGGATCCGTCTGACCTGCACCGAAGCTTAGGCAAGAGAGGAAGCCATGGAAGGCCTCAGGCTATGTACCTTCATTTCCATGACCTGTACATTCTGGAGATCATGCTGATTTCCAATCCACTTTGTTGAGATTTGCAATGAAAGCCTAGAATACTGTGAATATGTTATTGGCAACACAAAGAGTCAGGGTAATTATTCTTTTGCAACCGGAATGGAGGCTATTACTTGGCATGTTTCAGCAACACAACACAGAACATGATTGGTAACAAAGCTCTTTTATTACAAGACCTGTTTCTCAGAGAGTCGGTTCACCCTTTCACCTTAGAGTGAGTGGATCTTCTGTGGTTCTGATCACAAGCGTGGCAGCTGCACCTCCTACCCCACTGAGCGCTCGGTAAAAGGAATGGTGTGGACTCACTGTTGGGCTCTCAAATCGACTCCTGTTTTCTTTTCCTGTGGCCATGGCCCTTGTCTAGACCACTGTCTTGTCTCACCTGGATTCTGCAACAGCCTCCAAACAAATGATCTCCCTCCTGCCTTCCTCCTCCAGCCTCTTTTCCTCCCTGCGGTCAGAGTGATCTTTTTAAGGTATAAGGTGGATCATGTCCCCCTGCACTGGACATTTCCCAGCATGGCTCTGAGGCTCCTGGGGCCCTGCCCTGCCCATCCCTCCAGCCTAGGGCTGTCTCCCCCATATGCTCTATGCCACAGCCCCATTGGCATGTTTTACTTCCTCCAGCATTCATGTTTGTTCTCCCACATTTTTCTTTTTTACAAATAGTTTATTGTCAAATTAGTTTCCACATAACACTCAGTGCTCATCCCCATAAGTGCCCTCCTCTATGCCCATCCCCCCCTCCCCCCC